>NC_135437.1:22338445-22710945 GCF_051991255.1 Vanacampus margaritifer | reverse complement strand
ATATCTGTATACGTATATGTATATCTGTATACGTATATATATATGTATATATGTATATGTATATCTGTATACGTGTATGTGTATACGTGTATACGTATGTGTGTATATGTATACGTGTATGTGTATACGTATATACGTATACGTATATACGTATACGTGTATGTGTATACGTGTATGTGTATACGTGTATGTGTATACGTGTATGTGTATACGTGTATGTGTATACGTGTATGTGTATACGTGTATGTGTATACGTGTATGTGTATACGTATGTGTATACGTGTATGTGTATACGTATGTGTATACGTATGTGTATACGTGTATGTGTATACGTGTATGTGTATACGTGTATGTGTATACGTGTATGTGTATACGTGTATGTGTATACGTGTATGTGTATACGTGTATGTGTATACGTGTATGTGTATACGTGTATGTGTATACGTGTATATGTATACGTGTATATGTATACGTGTATATGTATACGTGTATATGTATACGTGTTTATGTATACGTGTATATGTATACGTGTATATGTATACGTGTATACGTATATGTATACGTGTATACGTATATGTATACGTGTATACATACGTGTATACGTGTATGTATACGTGTGTGTATATGTGTATATGTATACGTGTGTATATATGTGTATACGTATATATACGTGTGTATATATATATATATGTGTATATGTATACGTGTGTATATATGTGTATACGTATATATACGTGTGTATATATATATATATATGTATACGTGTGTATATATATATATATATGTATACGTATATATACGCGTGTATATATATATGTATACGTATATATATGCGTGTATATATATATGTATACGTATATATATATGCGTGTATATATATATATATGTATACGTATATATATATGCGTGTATATATATATATATGTATACGTATATATATATGCGTGTATATATATATATATATATATGTATACGTATATATATGCGTGTATATATATATATATATATATATGTATACGTATATATATGCGTGTATATATATATGTATACGTATATATATGCGTGTATATATATATATATGTATGCGTGTATATATATATATGTATACGTATATATATGCGTGTATATATATATATATGTATACGTATATATATGCGTGTATATATATGTATATACCTATATATGCGTATATATATATATATATGTATACGTATATATATGCGTATATATATATATATATATATATGCGTATATATATATATATATGTATATACCTATATATATGCGTATATATATATATATATATGTATACGTATATATATGCGTATATATATATATATATATATATATATGTATACGTATATATATGCGTATATATATATATATATATATATGTATACGTATATATATGCGTATATATATATATATATGTATACGTATATATATATATATATGTATACGTATATATATGCGTATATATATATATATATGTATACGTATATATATGCGTATATATATATATATATGTATACGTATATATATGCGTATATATATATATATATATATATGTATACGTATATATATGCGTATATATATATATATATATATATGTATACGTATATATATGCGTATATATATATATATATATATGTATACGTATATATATGCGTATATATATATATATATATATATGTATACGTATATATATGCGTATATATATATATATATATATGTATACGTATATATATGCGTATATATATATATATATATATGTATACGTATATATATGCGTATATATATATATATATATATATGTATACGTATATATATGCGTATATATATATATATATATATATGTATACGTATATATATGCGTATATATATATGTATACGTATATATGCGTATATATATATGTATACGTATATATATGCGTATATGTATACGTATATATATGCGTATATGTATACGTATATATATGCGTATATGTATACGTATATATATGCGTATATGTATACGTATATATATGCGTATATATATACGTATATGTATGCGTATATATATATATATGTATACGTATATGTATGCATATATATATATTTTTTTGATGAAATATGCACGTAGCTCTTCTCCCAGACTTATTGGTGGAACCGTACGCTACAATAGAATTTTCGCCGAGGAGACGGGAACCAACGTGCAAACGCCGCAGAGAAATCAGTATATTGAAGATAGGCACGTTTAACGATTGGCAACGCAAGATGGCCGCCGATGGCTTCACTTGATACGATGTAGAGGCGGCAATGCGATTTGCCAGGTTCTTGTCTGTGGGCAAACTGCGTCCATTCAGTTAGTCTACCACAGCTGCTTCCTCCCCTGATGTTCTTCTAGAGAGGTGGGGCCTCTCACCACGGAGGAAAGAGTGGAATTCCATTTCCGCTTTAGGGAGTGGACCGGGATTTTTTCGCCCCCTTTCCAGCAAACTTTCAATTTCCACGTCAACTTCGAAAGTTTGAATCAACCAGCGTAGGACTGGAGTATTGTTCCGACAATGGCTTCCTCTCCTCAGAAGTCGCCGTCATCTCCTAAATCGCCGACAACGCCGAAATCTCCTTCTTCTAGAAAGAAAGACGACTCTTTCCTTGGAAAACTTGGAGGGACTCTGGCCAGGAGGAAGAAAGCTAAAGAAGGTAAACATCTAAGTAATGAGCCAAGAATCGAGGGCCGTTTTAATAATAGGAGAAATCCAAAAAATCAATATGAACGTAATCACTAAAAAGTCCACTGTCTGTCTTGTGTGTATGGGCTTCGTGTTTATATCCATGTAAGGTCAAGAATTCACTTGTGACGTTCTCCTGTGGTCTCTGACAAGGCTCGCCTCTCTTCAGCCACTAACTTTGGTTTTCAACAGTAATAGTGAAAACGAAGCTATTGTACAATAATTACAATATTACTGTAATGTCGGTAATGGTTTAACCATTTCTTAAAGTTAGCTGAAACTTAAAAACAAAATGCAACACAATGTAGCGCTTACTATTGATGATGGTTTAATGTGATTTTTGATGTGGCACATGCATCTCCCTGTTTAACAAAAACACTGAACTAAGAATTGTTGATTGCATCGTAAAGTAACAAAATGTATGTTCCTGTTACCTTCTCAATATGCCCAGAATAAAACTAGATGCTCGCTGAACTGAGTTCTCGGTTCAAACCGACCTATCAAGCCTTATGAGGCGTTTGGCGTGGCACCATACAAGACAATGGTTATGTGAGATTCGACAGGTATTTTTTTGCCCCTAAATTCTGATTGGGTTCAGAATAATGAGGCTATTCAAATGTACAGTATATTTGATTAAATTCAACTTTTTTTCCTAAGGTGTAAGCATAGTGGGGGTGTGGGTGGGGGGGTTCGTTTAGTAGTTTAGTTTTATAATTAGAAGTGCAAAGAGTGATGATGTGTAGACTAAAATGAGATCTATAAGTGGTAGTGGAACACAAGTTAAAAGGTGAAATGAGGTATTGTTTATAAACAGCGACAATATGTGTGCAGCATTATTGCTAGTTTATCAATAGTGCAATATGGCATCAGAGGTAAAGTATGATACAAGTACAATGAATACTATGGACATTCTGAGCAATAAAATACAGTATGGTCCAGATTACCAGAAGCTACAGTATTTCTTTAGGAAGATCGTTGTCCTGTAAATTTATTAGTTTTTAAATAATTTAGTTGGTCTGACTTAAAGATTTTAGGCTCCATGTAAACACTTTATTTGAGCTAGCACAATTGGATAATGCTAGCTTTTGGTGCATGTACACAACTAATAAGAATTCATTAATATGTTTGTTTTTTTAATAATAAAAGTAATTGGCCTGATTGCCCATGGCCACTATGTGACGGACCAGTACACATTTTTGCATATTTACTATGAAATCAACATCTTTTAAAAAAAAAAAAAAAAAAGATTTATTAGTCAATATTTTGACTTTTATACATTTAAAATGGTCAATCACATTCTTTTTTTTTTTTTTTTTGTTTTACTGTTGCTGCAGATATTTATTTGCACGTCAGGTAAGGAATGGCTTCAACAAGATAAATTGGAAAATATTCAGTTAGATTTTCTACTACTAAAATCATGCATAATAAATGAACCGACAAATAGCAGGCAATAATAAGTGTACTTTTTGTTTGTTTGTTTGTTTTACCAGCTTCCACTTTAATAGCCAATAACGCGACTCTGGTTCTTACCAGGGATGTGCGGTATAAACGGTATTGAAGTATGCATTAGCCTGAAGGTAGCGATTTGGACACTATTGGTGAACCGCGGTGACAACATGTTTATTACATCTTTTGATCTCCCTTCGTGCTAACACTAAAGACATTACGCCACCATCATGCTGGTGGCCGCTGTTCATATCGGGGAACGCTTGATACTAGGGGTGGAAATCTTTGAATGTCTCACGATTCGATTCGGATTTTTGGGTCTGCAATTCGATTCAGAATCAAATTTCGATGAAGAATGATTTTTGATTGACAATGAATTTTGCTCCAATATATAGATGTGCAAGGAATCGTAATGATCTACTCCAGTCTGACTCGCCAATGCTAATTAGCGCACTATTCGCGGCACTTTTATCACTCAAAAGAATGGCTCCATGCTGGAAAAAATAAACTTTTATTGGAATAACTTGATCGTGACTTTTTCCTTCTACTCTCTAAAGTGGCTACAACTTAACAGTGTGGAACCAAACTGCCCCTCAGTGGCCAAACCGGGTACAACATGAACAGTGCTCCAAATAAAGGCACACACAGACAAAGGCAAGACAGTATAAAATAATTTAAATAAAATCGATTTTGGGACATTTAAAATTGATTCTGAATCATACTAAATGAGAATCGCGATTCTTATGAGAATGGATTTTTTTGGGCACACCCCTGCTTGATACTCAATATTTTGCAGCACCTGTGCTCCCTAAAAGCTACGGCTGGCTAGCTAACATGGCTAAACATGATGCGGAACAGCAGAGGTTAAAGTTCTCTTGGCATCTGCTGTCAACATAGCATCAGTCACTAATTGTCGCCTCCATGGCAACAAAAAGGCCACATTTCTAATAGAGGGCGGTTCGTAATGTTATCGACATTGGTGAGGTCATCATTTTTAAAAAAAAATTTAAGGTGAGGTCATCAACTACAAAACAATAATGTGACCATTCTGTAGCGTCATCGGAAACACGTTGTCGTGTCATCCTATTCCCTGCCTCTGTGAGCATGATTTTCAAGTGTTTTCACATAGAAGTGGAAAGCGCTCCTTTTAAATGGATGATTACTTGGTGCTGCTCTGGTTTACTGTTCCACAGCTGAGCCTCATTTGATGCTGTTGCATGTAATCGCATCAAACTCATGCTGGCAGGACAAGAGACACACACACACTCACTTGCACAGCGTGTGTGTGCGTGTGTTCTATGATTTGATGGAAGGCCTTGGCTACTGGCTTTTTTGACGATCATTGATTCAATTTCACGTCACTGTGACGCTTATGGTCAGTCGCCAAAGCGGTTGCCATAGTAAAGTGCAGTAATAGCCAGTTGGAACTAAAGCGAAGAGAGGATGAGGATGTTAAAGTGCTATAGTCATGGGAAACGGATTGGATGAATCAAATACATAGATAGAGGATCAGAGATCTCAAACTGCGTGAGGGAGGAGACGGCAATAGTAATACACAATTCGTTGTGCTGAGCAAAAGTAGAACAAACACATCTTGTGGCTGAGTGTTTTTTAGAGTTGCATGCTCAGCTTCAAGAAGTTCTTAGGGGCAGCACATGTCCTGCCACCCCCTGGGCGGGGGTGCTTTGTTCACCAGGTAGGCGATTAAAATATGTCAGCCATTTGCATCCTCACATGGAAGTTCTGATTCATGTGATGCATTGCATTTCTGCTTTTCCAACACTGACACAAAAGGAGAGGGAAGTGATATGTTTGACAAGCTACATTGTGGGCACTGATGATACGTGAAAGTCGGGTTCACTTTCTCGTGCAGCTAATCAAATTTGTGCTGCGCAAATATTGTAGATTTTAAACTTTTCGGCCCGACTTCCAAACTCTTGAGACACACCACACGTGAAGAGAAAAAAATCACGGGAATAACAGTTTTGAACGTACCATGTGTGGCGTGTGGCCACACTGCACAATCAACATACCACACACGAGCCGACTTAATTCATGAAAGTCACGGGAAGTCTGGTTTTCAGCCGAATAAAGCGGCATAAAAAGAACACGCGTTGTTTAAAGGAGTGTAAATGCTTGCCCCTCGGTGCTGGCAGCGGGGGTTCGCGTCCCACTCGGAGATCCACGATAATTTGTGTAGTATCAGTGTGTGCGTGTTTAAATAAAATAATTCAATTTAAAAAAGGAGTGTAATAGCGCATGCACGGACTAAAATCGGGCCAATTCTCCTGCCGTGAGAACCAGGCTTAAAGCAGCACTAATGTTTAATGTTGCCAGGAGCCAGATACATATTTCTGTAATAATTACCAACAATGATTTAACAAACTGAAAACACATTTGTTCAAGCTCATTTTTAATTAAAAGGTGTGTTTATCGGTGTATGGTAGGTTTGGGGGCTGGTGTTGATTATGCAGATGCTGTTCCACGGAAGGCAAAGAAATTCACAGGATGTTCGCTCCATGCTCCCGAGACCAACATGTCGAATGGCTGAGCCTCCTGAGCTACCTGACAAACTGAGAAGGAAAACATGCTGGGCATGTTAGAAGCAGCTTTCTGATAAAAATAGCATTTAGTGGTATCCACAAGTGCTTTACAATGTTGTTATTGTTTTTTTGCTTCCAAACACACTTTCCACAAGGTTTAGGATTGGCATGCTTCTGTTTTGCTGGGGGTAAACAGGGCAATGGTAGCAATAATAAACTTGATCCAGAAATTTTTTTTATGTTGTACAGACGCTCCCCACCTTACGAACGAGTTACGTTCCGGACGATCGTTCGTAAGGTGAATTTGTTCGTAAGTTGCTTCAGTGCTATATTTTGTATTATAATTTATGTTTAAAGCCTATATAAGTATATTGAAGGTTTATATAAGTATGTTTAAGGCTTGTACAAGTAACATGCATTGGTTTGTACTGAAAAAAACTTTTAATAAAATGGAGAGAATACGTACAGTACTGTACTGTACTACGTATGTTAGAGAGAGAGAGCGAAAGACACACACACAGTATGTACATGTACATAATAAGATAAATAAAATGAAGTTTAACTTACTTTTGGAAGATGTACTCGATGCTTAAGGAGATGATGGAGGAGGAGGAAGAGGAGGATTTTATATCATGAGAGATTCTTCATCGTCGCTGGAATCGGCTTCAAAAGTTATTTCCTGCTTCATGGGGACCCGCGTTTTCTTCCTCCTCCTCCTCGCCACGTTGCTCAGCCTCCAATGAGCTCTCACAGCGCCAATCGTCGGTATTAGCGGCGGAAAGAAGCACTACGCGCAATACAAAATCTAACTTACAGCATTTCTTTCCGAACATTTTTCGACATACTGTACGCGCAGAAATGTTCGTATGTACCGTTGTTCGTAACTCGAACGTTCGTAAGTAGGGGAGCGTCTGTATGTATAATTGTTTTTTATTTGTTTTGTATAATTCATTTTCCAAGTTTGTCATTGGCTATACAGTTTTATTTCTACATGATCGTTCAGTTGACTACCATCTGTAGAGTTGTATAAATAATCTCACGTATCTTTCGAGCTTGTAATGCAGGCAGTGAAAACTGGTCTGTGGTGCACTGGATGTGATATCATGTGTATTGTTTTTATGAATGCACATTCAGTCATATTTTGAATTGGGGTGATTAGATTCACCGAGCCTGCAAAGTTTTAGCTTGGGCATGGGCAGGTTGTTGGTACCAAACTAAATATGGAAATCTGGACTGGAAATCAGTCACCCAAGCCCTAGTAAGGCAATTGAGAACATATTCTTACCTTGGGTGTAAAATATAAGTAGAATAATTTGAATTGAAATTCTCAAGAGGGTTCCATAAATGATTGCATTATTCCTGATATCCTTTGTTACTTTTATACCCAGTGACATCAGTCAGTTTATCACTGACATCACAATTATCTTGTTTTATTTACTGATTTATAATATCTGTTTTTCATCACTCCAGTGTCTGAGCTCCAGGAAGAGGGAATAAATGCCATCAACCTTCCTCTAAGCCCCACCCACTATGAGCTTGACCCAGAGGACACCATGCTAGGTATTCACATCACAATCAGTCCTTCAATTACACGTGAACATTTTTAGTGCTTTAATAATAGGGCAGTATTCATAAGCTCTAGACTGTTTTAGAAATCTACTATCATGACAGTTTTCTTTAATTTATGGTTTGAAGATTGCATAATCTTGACATGCAAAAATATCATACTTGCATACCAAGCAGGCGGAATTATCGCAGGGTTTTCCCTGTGTACAAAATTCAAAGGTGGCCACCTCCACCTAATTTGCTCGCCACCTCCAGTCTGAGCCACTGATATCGCTCAACACAGCGCTCCGGCTCTGTTGATTGAGCTCGGCAGGAACGCATTTTAACTGCAGTTGCAGTGTTGCGCCATTATGGAGGCGCTATATCAACAGCAGTGCTCCGGAAAGACCTGAAGCAACAGCCATTCGACCTTTTTAAACTTTAATGTACCGAGGAAGAAACAGATTATGGAGCAACCGTTGCACATGCCGTTGCACACGCCGAAGTCATAAAAACACAGTATATGTAATTAACATAATAGTGTTTTACAACATCGCTCAACTATATTTACAATTTAATATGTACCAGTGGATGAATTTTTAATGATTATAGTTAAAAAATGGCATCTTTGTATTCGTATACCGTAAAAAATGGCTGCAAGGAGGGCGGCTCATAATGCAGGGATGTGATTTTTCCGCTAATTCGCGAAATTCCGCTTTTTTTTATCTCCCCCCAAAAAAAAAATTCCGATTTTTTTATTTTTATTTTTTTAGTAGTTCATTGTGTATGCACATGACTCCGACAGATAACATCTTCTGCTATAACAAAGACATTTGTGGTATGCTCTAATATGAGTTACTTTTCATTTGGTCATGATACAATTATTTGTTCATGAAATTTGAACTCTTCAACATTATTTATGTGTTAACTTAGTAATCACATTAGTTAGATATGATGATATTCTCAGTGATAGTTTTTAAAAGCAAAGGCAGTCCAATGTTTTTGAATGTGACTGATTTTGAGTTGACTAAAACTGCCATTTTATATGGGATAGTTCAATATACATTGAAAATTTATGCTGTTGTTTTGTCTATTTTGCCCCCAGACCCCCGGCTAAATTTTCAGATAATTTCACTTTGGTCAAATCACATCCCTGATAATGGTATAGGTTACCGCTGCGAGTACCGATACCTTAAAACATAGGTGTCAAACTCTGGTCCTCGAGGGCCGTAGTCCTGCAGGTTTTGGAGGTTTCCCTCTTCCAACACAAGCTGATTACAATCAGCAGGATCGTTATCAGGCTTATGCAGAGCTTGCTGATGAGCTGATCATATCACAGCTGTGTTGGAGAAGGGAAACATCCAAACCCTGCAGGACTCCGGCCCTCGAGGACAGGAGTTTGACACTCATGCCTTAAAATAAGACTTGTATTGGCACCCATACGTGGTATCGATAGTTACCCATCATAGTCAGGATGATAAAACCTCTGCCTCATTTTGAGCTAGGAAAAACCCTGTATCGAGCTCGGTAATGAAGCCCCATTTCCACTGGGAAGTGCAGTTCAGTTTAGTGTGACATGAAACACGTTTGTGTTCTCTCTATCAAGAAAATAAGGACGTAATAAGTAACTCCGTGCCATCTACTTTCCAAGTTGCGTCAGTCACGTACTGGGCTGACAAGTCATTAGTCATCCTATCAAAGAAAATAAGAAACAACGTTGTTGGACTGCCATAAACAAATTTCTACCATAAACTGACATCATGTTCATCTTCTAGAGGAGAATGAGGTGCGTACCATGGTGGATCCAAACTCCAAGAACGACCGCAAACTGCAAGAACTTATGAAGGTTAGTGGTGCAAGGAACAAGTATTCAGACACCTCAACTGAGTCTGTTTTAAACCTGTCAGCAGACGTCCCACATTTGATGAGAGGAGCTGGAAACCCGAGTTGCAGGAAGAAGTTGGAATCTACAATAAAATATAGTCATAATATTTCTGCATCAGTAGTAGCACAATACTTTTCAATTCTTAGGAAAAAAAAGTAGTAGCACAATACAATTGTTCACTGATCGATATAATTGAAGAAAAACATCTACAATAGCAAAAATCGAAGAAGGTAAACTTTGGCACATAATGCATACAACAAAATTAACGAAATTTATACAAACATAAAAAAATGTACACAGTAGAAAAGCTCTCAAAAACTTTTTGAGAACAAGAAAAAAACGTTCATAGCTAATTACTGTAGTTTATAAAAACACAAGCAAGTCGCAATTGCTCATACTTGTGTTTTAGCAGGCAGCACTCATTGCATCACTGCAGTTCAGTCCTGCAAGGAATGTTGTCATGTGCTCACACAGGTGTTGATAGACTGGATAAATGATGTTCTCGTTGGGGAAAGGATCATTGTGAAGGATCTGGCTGAAGATCTCTATGACGGACAGGTCCTGCAGAAACTATTTGGTGAGTATTAGTTTCAAATGTTTACTCAAAAATCTGTACCTATAGTAAGATATAATGTATTCAATTTTCTCAACTCCAATACTGTTCTTTGTTCTTTCTCAAACAAAACATACTGTATTGTTTGTTATATCAATGCTTGCCGTGCTTATTACGTACTGTATGCTTGTGATGGGTTTCAGAAAAGCTGGAAGGTGAGAAACTGAATGTGGCGGAGGTGACGCAGTCAGAGATCGCACAGAAGCAGAAACTGCAGACTGTTTTGGAACGGATCAACGACTCACTCAAACTCTCTTCAATGAACATTCGCTGGAATGTGGACTGTAAGTGACACTGTTGTTGTCGTCACACAACCTATTCAATTTCCCTGACAATTTCATGCACTTTGGTCATCGACATTTTATGCTGTTTGCTAAATTCAGTAAAGTAAGCTGGGAGTACAGAAATGGTTGTATATTTATTCTTGCAATACAGTATAATTTGGTTTGTAATTGGAATTATAGAGCGGTAAAGAGTGGGAAAAACACAGGTATGCGCATGAATGGTATACTGTATACATGCAGGTGATTCCAACCAGTACTGTGAACTTGAATGTTACCTTGATACAGTACTAGAAAAAGAAGCATTACCGTACTTAAGTTGTCTATGGACTATTAATGGAGCATTAACCATACGCATATATATCAGGCTGATTCAAACCCTGCATACTTTCTGGACGCATCATTTATTATTATTATTATTGGAATAAAGCCTAATTTTAACTTGAAGGAAGATTAACTTGTGTAAGTAGACAGAAGATACACTCGTGCTGAAAAGGATGTCCTTAGAGGCATGTAGGAATTTCTCTTAAATAAAAAAAAAATAATCCTAAAAGCGTGAATGAATACCAACAAATCCAATTGATCATGCTGCCCTTTTATGTTGAGTTTTGTCTTAATTTATTTTTAATTAATTGAATTAATATTCATGACTAAAATATGGGGACCAGAAGAAATCTGAGAATTTAAGTTACTTTAAATTTACTGTTGAAAATTTCATGAGTTTTGTCTTAATTTATTTTTAATTAATTGAATTAATATTCATTACTAAAAGATGGGGACCAGAAGAAATCTGAGAATTTAAGTTACTTTAAATTTACTGCTGAAAATTTCATGTTTGTCAGAGCAACAATGATATTATATATATAAAATTGTGCCAAAGAATTCCTTTGTGAAAACTTTGCAGAGATGTACTGAACTTCTTCAATGCATGAACTTTATCTTTTGTCTGGTGTTTTTGCTGCTACTTAGATTTTTGTGTGTGTCTTTTATTTTCTTTTTGAGTCCTCATTAGTACTATTTCTCCATTAAATTAATTAATTGGGGGGGGGGGCGGCATTGCTACACAAAACTTTTTGAAAGGGGATGAAAGGAGAAAACACATTAATTGGTGTGAGATTGATATATATATAATTTTTTATTTTATTTTATTTTATTTTATTTTTTTAAGGAAGAATAACAAGCACACAGACTAACAGCTGTAGCTAGCACTAATTCAGATTTTACCAGACAAATATTAATTTGACCAATCACTGACACACACAACTTCTTTGTCTTTCACAACATAAAGCGGTCCATGCGAAGAGTATCGTCGCCATCCTTCACCTGCTAGTCGCGCTGTCACAACATTTCAGGGCACCAATCAGGTTGCCAGACCATGTTTCTATTCAAGTAGTTGTGGTCCAGGTGAGTAGCAACACTATTTTATATGCATCTTCTCTGTCCAGGTTTAAGAGTCACTGCCAATAATATGTTTGCATAAATTTTCAGTTAGAATGACATTCATCTTCTCTGGATTTCAGAAAAGAGAGGGCATCCTCCAATCCAGACAAATTCAAGAAGAAATCACTGGTAACACAGAGTAAGTAGTAGAACAGAAGAAGTAATTTAGTACTTTTTATATCCATTTAAATGTGTACAAGTGATACTCACACACTGCAGATATGCATGCAGAGCTTTCCATATATGAGTGTGTGTTTTGAGAAGGAAAAGAGAGCATTAGAGGTGTTAATCAGTGAGCCACAGTGACTGCCTAGTGCCTAGCACAGGGGTGGGCAAACTTTTTGACTTGCGGGCCACAATGGGTTTGAAATTTTGACAGATGGGCCGGACCAGGAGCATTTGGACCTCATAGCACAGTAAAAACACACAGATAAATGTACAACCCAATTTACTTATAGTGTGCACTTAGGACTGCGTTTTTCAAATGTGCAAAATCCACATATTTAAAACAGCTTTTCCAATAGCTTCATTTTTATTGTTTTAGCTCAACTTTTGCTGTGTTTTTATGCTTTGTAAAGTGACCTTGGGTGTTCTGAAAGGTGCTGTTTTTAAATGAAATGTATTATTATTATTATTATGATTATTATAAAATAGCCCTAATCCAGGTAGTACGTTTGCCTCAATGAATATGCAAGATGCGGCATTGACACACTATTTTTGGCAAAGTGGGAGGAGAAATGTAAATAGATTATAATAGCACATACACTGTGATCTGTCAAACCTGGTGACTGCATCTATTATTAATAGATTTCAATTCAAGGCGTAAAGTTAAAGATTTTTTTTCCATTGGCCCACCCATTTTTAACCCGGGCCCACAGTACGTGTGACACATGCTGCATGATAGCCGCTGCTGCCTGTCACACGCTGAGGACAAAGCGCGTACATCCAATCCATCTCTGACCACTTTTCCATCTCTGTGGGGGACGCATAGCACACGGTGTTTGTGCAGCAGCTCAAAAAGAAGCCAAAAGCCAACGAGGAAACGCTCATAGAAGTGCTCGACGCACGCCCCGGGGATGTATTCACCAATATCAACAGTCTCCTGCATGCGCGCTCCTCACCTCACCCATGACAACATGTAGAAAGACTATCTTCAGCTGTCAAAAGGATCAAAACACGCAACAGTGCCACAATGTTGACTGATAGACTGAACTCTTTGTCCCTGCTTTCTTTCAAAAAATAATTGACCGATTCTCTGGACTATCAGGACATTATTGCTGTGTTCAACACAAAGCCGTGCCGTCTCCTGCTGTAAATGTCCAAATCCAATAAGATAAGATAAGATCCACTGATTGTCACACCCATCTAAGTGGGGCGAAATTTGTTCTCCCAGTCTCAGGGCGGACACTCTAACCACCCGGCCACTGAGCTGTACAAAAAATAAATAAAAAATTATATATACCTGTGTGTATATATATATATATATATATATATATATATATATATATATATATATATATATATATATATATATATATATTGAATTTTTTTCTAGCCTTATTGGATAAATTCGGCGGGCCGGATTGAAACAAATAATGGGCCGTATTTGGCCCGCGGGCCGGGGTTTGCCCATATCTGGCCTAGCAATTTAGCTCATGGTCCCAAGAGCATCGCACACGTCAGTCAATTAGGAGTGTGTTCACTGAAATTATGCAAGTTCAACCATGGCATCAACGATACTTTAAAACAGGGTTTGTCAACTATTCTCAACACAATGATGAAATGTTGGGATTCTAAACATAAAACAGCTGATGACCATTTCACATTGCAAATGAAAAATCAATTTGGTAAATTCATTTTTCAACAACTTAAGCACTTCATTCAGGTTTTAGCCATTAGTGTGAGAGACCGAGCTTTTGTCTGCTACTCAATGACTCCTGGACTTCAGGGGTAGTTAAATTATTTTGCCATTGCAGCAGTGAGAAGAGGCAAAGTGTGGTTGTAATGTGAAGTCAAATGGAGTTAAAAATGTATTCTTTCATTTTATTCAGTAATCCATCCCCCATCCATCCTTTATTTGACAAAACCGTTTTATTATTTATTAATAAATTTAGCAATGCACACTAACTCTCAAACCTGAATTGAGAAGGGTGGGCATTTAATTCAATCTGGTCAAGCACACATCAAAGTATGCATTGGTTCCCTGTTACATGACTTAAAATGCAATAAAAAATCAGGTCTTTCACAAATGTAAGAAAATACTTTTAAATTCATGTGAACAGTAAATTTCAAGAAAACAGAAAGATACAAAAAGAATAGTCATGGTTTTATGAATCTATTGGGCTTGAAAAAGAAAATCTATTTGATATAGATTATTTGATTAGATTTTTTTTAACCCAGAGCTTTTTTTGGGTGGCTTACAAGGTCTTGACCACAGCAAAATCTTAACTAGCTCTAGTAGTTTTTCTACAAAACACTGTCATATGTAAACAATATACAATTACTTGATTAACTGATTTTATGTGCTGAAATAAAAAAAAAAATAACAATAATAAATCAAAGTAGCCCTTGCATCGTTCTACACAATATACTGTATTGTGTGAAGTAGTCAAGTATTGGAGCAGAGCAGGCGATGTATTAGTACCCGTTGTTGAACAACAAGAGAGTCTCTATCTCCCACACGCACACACACACGTGCAAGTCACACATCTGGGTTGCTGTGGAGCAAGAGACTGCGACCTGACAGCAGCAACCAGAGAGATAACAGCAGGACAGCGAAACACACAAACGAGCACTAGCATGGTTATTAGCACCGCGCCACGAGCATTGCCCAGACTTGCCTGCCCATAAACTTCATGTACTGTATGTGCATGGGAATGTGTGATTTCTTTCTGACCTGCCCTGCTGCGATAGCTCCTCCACAGGGACATTTGAACTGCAGCAGTTGTTCTTCTCCAATAACATGTGATGATTTCCAAACATGATGATGATGATTGCCCCCCCCCCCCCCCGTTAACATGGAGAAGCTGTTTTCTCCGGGCATTGTATCAATGCCCAGCCTGTGTTGTTTTGCTGTTGAGATGATTTTACAATATGGAGTCACCGTGGACCTCTCTCTGATGATGCCCGGGTTCTGTACCTGTGTTTCTCGTTAATCTAATTATGATGCCATAGCTACGTCTATTGTTGAATCATTTCTAATCCCCCCCCCTTGTTCTCCACATTCCTCTGTGATTGAATTGGAAGCACTTGTCTTTCATTCTCCCATTTTCTATAGAGATTCAAGTGTGAAATTGTGAATAACATGAAATGACATGTTTTTTTTCTTTGTATTTTGACACATTTTTTTTCTCTTATTATTTTACCAGGGCTTTCTCTGGAAGACATGGTATGTTGTTATCAAGATATTACCCAGTATTTTTCCAGCCTTTTTCTTGATAAGTTCATACGTTGTTTTCTTTTTTGTGTTTAATCATTTATTCCATGTTTTGCCACAGAGCGTGATGCTTTTGACACCCTGTTTGACCACGCTCCAGATAAACTCAATGTTGTCAAAAAGGTAGTGATGCTTTGCACAGCTCTGCTCATTCATGAGCTACATATTGCGACCTTGTGTCTGTATAACAAACTCTTCAATGTCTTAAGCAGACATTTAACCACAACTACATGTGTCAAATTAGAATACCATTTTTTTTTTTCCTCCCACAAAATGCACACATTCAGTACTTTGGATCACATCCAGCATCATCAGCTAAGCTCTTCAAAGCAAAACATCTTGGACTGTGAGAGATAGTCCCAAGTGGAGCTTCTTGAGTTTCCAAATAAAACAAACGTTGACTGGATCTGAGGCCGGGGGGTGTTTTGAGAGGCAAAACTAAGAGGATGCACAGCAGTACAGCACACCATTGTCAAGCACAATTCCTTTAATAGTATTTATTTTTCATTTGTCTCTAGTTTTTGTATCTGATAAATTATTGACTTTGTTTTCTCAGACACTGATCACATTTGTGAATAAACACCTCAACAAGCTCAACTTAGAGGTGTCGGAATTGGAAACACAGGTATGACAACCCTCACACACACACACACAGAAATAATTTGTAAATGGGCAAAGATGGTTTTAAATGGGAAGAGGGCGGGGCTGTGAAGTAATATTTTTGTCGTGTATTCTTCACACTAAAAGCAGTTGGGTCAAGAATGGACCGACCCAAAGTTTTGAGTTATTTAACCCAAAACGTTGGGTTAAACAAACGACCCACAAACTGTTTTGTGGGTTACCAAACTTTTTGGGTTAATTGAATAACCCAATTGAATTGGGTAAAAAATGAAACCGACCCAACTTTTTGAGTTATTTTACATAAAAACTCGAGCCAAATTAATATTAATAACCCACAAAGCAACCAAATATTTGTTTGTGGGTTCTTCATTTGATTCAACTTTTTGAGTTAATTGTGATCTAAATGAACCGACCCAAATTTTTTAGTTATTTAACAAAACAAAGTTGTGTCCAATTAAATTAATAACCCACAAAGAAATGTTTTAGGAAAACACTAACAGGTGATTCAGAAGAAACTTCTACTCAATTAGAACTCTCTAAAAACAGTTGAAAATTGGACCGACCCACTAACTTGTATCAATTTGACACAAGTTTGGGTTGTAACCCAAAAACTGGGTTGTTTTATACATACAATTCCGAAAGTTGGGTCAAATTGACCCAAGTTAACAGGTCATCCAAATTTTGACCCACATTGGGTTTGTTCTTGACCCAGCAGTTTTAAGAATGTACACTCTAAAAACAGTTGGCTCAAAAATAAGCCAAAATTACAGTTAATACTGTTCTCAGTCCTGCTACTTGCGTCTCCTCTAACCTCATGATCCACAAGTGAGTGACGGCACACTATTTTTATATGCGGTATATCTGCTCGCGACACTTTAAAAAAAAAAATATATATATATATATATATTACATTTTCTTGAAATCGACTTGGGTGGCCCGCCCGAGTATTAACATGGTGTGGGAAACACTGAGTTATTTTTTTTCCTTAAACATTGCACCTTCATGTCTACATACATTGATCTCCTAGCAGGTAGCTGGTGTATTTACCTACCTGTGTCTGTCAGTTTGCAGATGGTGTTTATCTGGTGTTGCTGATGGGTCTGCTGGAGGGATACTTTGTGCCACTCTACAACTTCTTCCTCACACCGGAAAATTTTGACCAGAAGGTGGAGTGTGCTCTCCATTTTTAGATATTATTCGACTCTGTGGCATAGTTTAATGAAACTTTCAAGTAGATCCTCCAGTTTTCTGAGGAACATCATGCACACATAGCCAGGGTCTGCCCTCAAAAGCTTGGTTTCATGCCATCTGTTTCCCTCAGAGCCCATTCAATGCGCAGCCATCTCTCCTCTCTATTGGCCTCTCTAGTACCACGGTATTCTAAACAGGCAATCTACGGAGACACCACAGTAGCCTTTTGTAACCGTCTTGGCCAGCCAACCCTGCCAAGCTGTGAAGCAGAATGGCAACCGCTGATACAATGTGCACAATTCCAACCACACGCACGCACACAGACACACACACACACACACACACACTTCTGGCCTGGAAGAACAGGCAGGAGCCCATAGCATCTGTAATCTCTTCTACGCAGAGAAAGACTGGAGTGATGGCTTAGGGGCTCCGTTTTGTGTGTGCCCACCCCCAGCGCCTGCTCATTTTTAACTTAGCTCATCTTGTTTTACGGCACGAGACGGCCACACATAATGGCTATGAAAACATTGAAATCTCTTCACCTCTAGTAGGAGTAAGTAACTGGATGTTATGCTCTTTGTTTATTATTAAATTGCTTTATTATTTTTATATTTCATCATATACTGCTCTATTACCTTTTTTTTTACTATTATAATGATTTCTATATAAAGTATATAACTATAAAAGTAGTACAAATGTACTACATTGATAGTTTGTTTCTGCAGATCTATAAAGTGGTGTTTGAGGTTCGAGGTGTTGCTGTGTGTATGGTAACCAAATTGAATCATCACAAGGTGTATTGTGGCATTTAGCCTCAGGGTTCCTTTTTTGGCACACATCAGTGTTGGGTTTTCATTTAGTTGCATGGGGGCAAAGCGGTGAGCAGCTTGTGTAATAGATGTTCATTCTCACCATAGGTGCATAATGTGTCCTTCTCGTTCGAGCTGATGCAGGACGGCGGTTTGGAGCGACCAAAGCCGAGGCCAGAGGGTAGGAAACTGTTACACAATCATTTTAAGTGCAAGGACAGTTATTTATAAAATTGCTCCAAACCCCTCTCTTATTTAAAAAAAAAAATGTACGAATGAGGTTTCCTCCAACTCATTATTTTGTTTAGTCATGTGTATTTTCTCCTTAGTAATAATAATAATAAACTTTATTTGTGGCGCACCTCTAAAAATGTGTTTACAAAGGGCTTTAACAGACCGATTACAACACAAATCCCAGACAATAAAATGCAAACAACCTAACTACAGAACAGCAACAGTAACAAGGCTAAAAAATAGAAAAAAATGGATTCCGACAACCCAACTTGAGACCAAGAGGGGAATTTGTTTTAAAGCATTTTACAACAAATGAATCCCAAAATAAAAGTAAGCCCACAAAAATAATATTAAAAGACAATAAATACAAAATTACATAATTAACACAAAAGTCTGGGGAGAAAACACCATTACAGACGCTCCCCAACTTACGAACGAGTTACGTTCCGAGCGATCGTTCGTAAGGTGAATTTGTTCGTAAGTTGCTTCAGTGCTATATTTTGTATTATAATTTATGTTTAAAGAGAATACGTACAGTACTGTACTACGTATGTTAGCGAGAGAGAGCGAGAGACACACACAGTATGTACATGTACGTAATAAGATAAATAAAATGAAGTTTAACTTACTTTTGGAAGATGTACTCGATGCTTAAGGATTTGATGGAGGAGGAGGAGGAGGAGGAAGAAGAGGATTTTATATCATGAGAGGTTCTTCGTCGTCGCTGGAATGGGCTTCAAAAGTTACTTCCTCCTCCGTAACTTCAATGTAGGAAGAAGTTGAGGGTCGCGGAGAAGAAGATGAGGGTTGATGAGTATCTTCCTTGGAGGATTTACTAGAAACTGGCCGAAAGAAGCGATCTAACTACAATTGCACAGTTTTCTTCTTTTTTGATCATAAATGATGCGGTAGCACTGTATGGCATCATTCAATTGATTTGCAACCTTTGTGCAACGTTCAATATTTGGGTCTTGCTGCTCGAAGAGTGCGATGGCTTTATCTATGAGCGACAGGCGTTTCTTCTTCTTCCTCCTCCTCGACACGTTGCTGAGCCTCCAATGCTGGGTGAGCTCTCACAGCGCCAAGCGTCGGTATTAGCGGCGGAAAGAAGCACTACTCGGAAAAAGGCGCGCATACAAAATCTAACTTACAGCATCTCTTTCCGAACATTTTTTGACATGCGCGCATGCGCGCAGACATGTTCGTATGTACCGTTGTTCGTAACTCGAATGTTCGTAAGTAGGGGAGCGTCTGTACTTAAAATCCAAGCAATTTAAAAGCTGCAACTGATCCCGCGTTTTAAGCCTTGGCTTTGGAACAACCAGGAGGCCTTGACCCAAGGATCGGAGACAACAGGCTGGCTCATAGGTGGTTAAACAAATAGACAGTTCACATAAGTACAGTTGCTCGGAGCCAGTCAAATACATGCTTTAAAGGTAATCAGTCGAATCTTAAAATCAATTCTAAGACAGTGAAGTGGGCTGATTTGGTGCCACCTATTAGAATTAGGGAGAAACCTAACATGCTGCATTCGGAACCAACCGGAGGCGCGAGAATGATTTTTTAACTATACCGGGGAGGAGTAAATTTAATTAATCTCACCTGGCGAAAATAAAGGCATGAATCAGTTGTTCAAGGTCAAATGGATTTTACTTTAGCTATGCTATGCAGATGAAGTAAACATGACTGGACGACTTTATTGATATGGGTTGTGAAGGCAAAATCTGAATCCAAGGGGACTCCTATTTTTTTTTTTCTAGATGTAATATTCTGAGCAGTATTTGGCAGGTTCAATAGTAATATTCCAAATTTGGAGTTATTGAATTGAATGAAGTTATGAGCCATCCAGCAACTGATGTCAGACAGGCAATCTTTTACAGCATCTGGGTTTCTAGGGCCCTCTGGTCTCAGTGGATTTCCTATCGGTGTGTCGTCGGCATAACAGTGAAATGATTCATTCTGACGCTCATAATTTAGCCAAAGGGGGGGCATCATATAAATGGGAAATAAAATTGGGCCTAAAACGGAACCTTGCGGTACACCACCGGTGAAGGCAGAAGAGGCTAAGCAGTGGTTGCCTATGGTGACTGCAAATGTTTACTCTAAAAGATAAGAGTAAAAGCAAATCAGTGCAGTATTTGTGACCCCGCACCCATTGTTGAAGGTAATCAATTAAAATAGTGCAGTCCATTCTGTCAAAGGTGGCACTAAGATCCAGCAAAATGAGTATTCAGCCCTCCCCTTTATTGGTTTAAGGTAAGTCTGTACACTTTTACACGTGGTCTGTTTTTGCTACTTTATTGATAATAATAATATTTAAATGAGCCTATTCTAAGTGAACATCCACCTGAAAACAACTCAGAGTCACATGGTTACAGACTGGCTGGTCAAATATTTACCAACTAAAGTAGTAGGCGAGGGCTGACCAAAACCTGAGCTGCAATATAATTGGACATTTGTGACATTTGCATATGACCTTTAAGCCTTAGCGAAGAGACCACAAGATACTCTTTTGTTGTGAATATTGCCCTGTCATAATGGCTGTATCATTGCTTTTCTTTTCCTCCTTTCAGATATCGTCAACTGTGACCTTAAGTCAACTCTCCGTGTCCTCTACAACCTCTTCACCAGGTACAGGAATGTAGACTGAGGACCTAAGCTACAAAAAGGAGACTTTTTTTTTTAATATCAATGGACCACATGTTATAGCTTATAAATACACCAATGGTTTATTTCAATGTGTTTTTATTTGAATTCATATGTACCATTTTACAAATGAGCACACGTTAATCCCCGCAGCATCACTTTTTGTGACAACTTTGGAAAAAAGTTTGTTCAAATCTGTCAAATGTTTCACATTTCTTTTGAAACATCATCATTGTATTTATTGTACATTTAATACGTTTATCCTGTCTTTTTTTTCATCCTCTTGAAGTGCCTTTAATTAAACGTACACTACTTGATAATGGAGTGAGTACCGGTACGCTACGGTACGTCATGTCCCGGACATCTTAAGAAACTGAAACTGTGCTTCTACAAACGATGGTAGTTAGTTGTTTTATGATGCAGGTGATATTGTTGTAGACTAGGGACCTTATTTACTATCTGTACAAAAACAGCTGAAAACTTGTCTTTGTCTTTGCAGTGTTTGTACACAAACGGCTATAGAAACTGGTCTACTAACTAGGTGCAAACTAAGGTTTGGAATCTTTGAATGTCTCACGATTCGATTCCGATTTTTGGGCCTGTGATTCGATTCAAAATCGATTTTTGATTAAGAACGATTTTTAATTCAAAATGATTTGATTGACAATGATTTTTGCTTCAATCTATATATGTGCAAGGAATTGTAATGATCTACTCCAGTCGGACACGCTAATGCTAATTAGCGCGCTACTCGCGGCACTTTTATCACTCAAAAGAACGGCTCCACACTGCAAAAAAAACAACTTTTATTGGAATAACTTGATTGTGACTTTTTCCTTCTACTCTCTAATGTGGCTACAACTTAACAGTGTATTAGACCACATGGAACCACACTGCCCCTCAGTGGCCAAATCGGGTACAACATGAACAGCGCTCCAAATAAAGGCGCACACAGACAAAGGCAAGACAGTATAAAATAATTTAAATAACATTGATTTTGGGACATTTAAAATTGATTCTGAGTCGTACTAAATGGGAATCGCGATTCTTATGAGAATTGATTTTTGGGCACACCCCTAGTGTAATCTGCCACACACTCCATTGAATGCGTTGTCCTGTGATATGCTGTACCCACAACACCAAAAAGGAATCGTACAGGCAATCTTGGACGGGCGACGACCAGGGTGCACTTGGTTTGCGGATCAGCTTTCACGCATGTTTGTGTGCGCAATCAAGTTGACGCCTGTTTTTGTCATCGCAAACTTTTAGCTAGATGAAGCGTTATCCTCTTACTCATGTAAATACACGTCAAGGCTAAACAAAAACAAACGTGAAATTAAACTCCACTTTATATCGGAGTGAAAATAGCTACAGAAATCATAGAACTCAAACATGCAGAATTGCTCTTCACACTGAAGATGGATTGCGCTCCTGCCACCCGCAGGTCTTTTATTTTGGCCCACACTGTCAACACCAATCACATCCAGAAGTCAAAAAGCAGCCTTACTCTGGACCGCGTTCCCCATCGGTACAGTTTGTTCATAGTAGCAGTTCAAAAATGTCGACACGATCAGAATCTGTATTGAGGCAGAGGTTTGATTGATGGGGAAATGCCTGATGCACCTCAAAGAGAGAGAAAAAAGTAGAAAATAACAGCAGTAGGCACCAGTCTATCATAGCCGTGTTTTGTTTTGTTTTTGGTGTGTTTTTTTTAAACCACAACACCCTTTCTGCAGTACTTGAGTTAAAAAGTCATACTTTTTATAGCTGGGACACATTGCACAATTAGTCACATAACCCCTCAGTGTTTTGCACTTCGCTGGCGTAGGGCCGAGACCTCGCATGTCACAATTTGCTAAATTTCATACAAATCTGTACTTTTTTTTTTTTTTTTCGGGGAGAGCTCAGTATTGATCATTTGACATGTCATCATCATTGTTCTCCCTTTTTTTTTTTTTTGGTATGTGTGTGTGCGTGCGTGCGTGTAAAAAAATAATAATTCCCATACCGTTCACCTAAACCAGAGGTGGGCAATCTCGGTCCTCGAGGGCCGGAGTCCTGCAGGTTTTAGAGGTTTCTCACTTCCAACACAAGCTGATTCCAATCAGCAGGATCGTTATCAGGCTTATGCAGAGCTTGCTGATGAGCTGATCATATATCAGCTGTGTTGAAGAAGGGCAACATGCAAAACCTGCAGGACTCCGGCCCTCGATGCCCACCTCTGACCTAAACCGAACACTTCAAAATCCAGCCAGAGTCGTGGGGCCGCCAGGAGACCCGAAGAGGGACCAAAGAATAGAAAGAAAAGCGAAGCCCAGCACCGACCAGACACCACCCACCACCCACCGGGCCACTAACCAGAGTCCTTCACCAACCCCAGAGACATCTAAATTCCAACAAATCAGGGAGACCTCAAGGGCCCAAAGGAGAAACTGAGGAAAGGTAGAAAGGACAGACGAAGCAGAGTGAGATCCACAGACACCCGCCTCCACCGAATCAATGACCTGAGGGAGAAACAAATTGTGTCTGAGTTTCGATAGATGCTGGTGTGGTGGATCTGGCATGCATGAAAATCTCCACCAAAGAGGGGAGCCGTCGACCCCCGCCAGGACAGAGCAAGCGCAACACCTCAGGGCCCCCCAGGCCGCGGCAGCGCCAAAGGACGACCCCCGGGCCCTGCAGGGGCCACCGGCCGGAGAGCAAACCCAGGAGCAGGAGCGCCCCCCACCCCAACGCAGCAGGACGGGGCACTGCAGGCCCACCAGGCACCCCACCGGCCCACAACCCCCACTCCCCCCACTACTACCCCTAAACCGTGAGTGTGACCCCACCCAGTGTATATACATAAGTGTGTGTGTGTGGTGCATTAAAATTGGGGGCAGGTGAGCCGGAGCAGAGGGAAATGATATCCCCCTCTGCTCCGATCCACCCGCCTCCCAGGCATGTCAAGGAGTCAAATCTGTACTATTGGTTAATCCATGTATGGATGTTATTTTATAATTTATTGACCAATCTAAAAGAGAACTGGTTGAACAAATGACTTTTTTGGAGTCTCCTGATGATTTTGGAGATATGTGGATTCCCCCCTGACGCCAGCGACATGCATCATGTTCTATCATACTGTACGTTCAGAAACATAAATGTGATTTTATGTTTGGCAAAAACGTTATTATACTTGCCAGCTTGTTGACTGATATGTATCTATTTATGTTTTATATCATTTAATAAATAATCCAATATCACAATCAAGCTACACGTTTTAAAGTATTTGTTTCCCCTAAAAAGAAAGCACCTTCCTGGGGTTTGGGGGTTGAATCTCCCGACTTCCTCTCACATTTCAGAAGCAAGCATGTTCTTAATTGGGGACTCTAAATTGCCCAAAGGCGTGAACGATTATTTGTATAACATGATTTTCATGAATGTCAATAATTTATATTGTAACGTTGTTGCCACTTAAGTGAGTTTTTTTTAGAAGAAGAAAAAAAACAAGTGCTTTTACACACCAACTCATATCTGACACTAATTTAGACCAGCGGTGTAGAAAATGGCGTATGTGGACAGTGTGTCATGTAAAAGCCTGCAACAGAGAAGCATTTTGCTGTGAGTAACCGTATCTGTTGCCTAATGGCTTCTCAGATGCGTCCACGTCAGATGCAAGCGATCCTGAGGGATCCCAAACCATGTTACCATCATTTCCTCTGTGCTCCATCGCCCAGGGAACAATTCCACACCGCTAGTTAGGACCTTGTTATATTAATATGATTACATTATTGGGACATTGGTGCTTTTTGCGGGGGTCACATGGGGTCTTGGAACTGCATACCTCTGACTGAGAAGACGCCGTAATGCAGCAATGGATGATTTTTCTTCAATGACAGCGAAATGCTTGCTTTGTATCTGTTAGCAGGCTCAGAGTAACTCAAAATACAATTTGTCTTTTTAAGAGAGAAATACATGGATGCGCTTTTGCCTCGATTTTACTTCCTGTTCACGAGGGGGGTGTAGCGGTTTTGGTGTTTAAATTGTATTATCCTAAATTAAGCATCACTGCTGATTTTAGTGTTGTTTTTCAGCAAACAGAGAACTGTTGGATTCAATTTCACATCTAATCCGCATTAACTGTGATTAATTGTAAAACTACTTATCTTATTTATATTCATCACAATGTGTGTTTTTGTGTGTGTGTGTGTGTGTATACAAAAAAACTAATAAGGGCCTCAACCGCTTCACTGTGACTGTAGAGTCAGATTTCTTCAAATTTGACAATGCTTGAGGATTTAACAGCAATCCTAACTATAACTTTCACAAACAATCAATATTTGCTTAACCTAACATCTCTGGTTCATAATCGACTGAGCTCTTGGGTCACTCAAATGGAACTTTTTTTTTTTTTTTTTTACTTAGCCATTATTGCGTAAATGCCACAAAACTTCAAGACAATAGGCAAACTATTTAATACAAACGTGATTTTTTTTCGTACCACTCGTCACTTAATTAATTGAATTAATAACTGAGTATCTTGCTGAAGGACACGACATGATTCACAAAGACTGGGGATTGAACCCACAGCCTCTGGGTTGGGAGAAGACCACTCCATGTCACCCCCTTGGTAACTTATTCCTGTGCTTCAGGATAAGTAACACATTAAAATTCCAGTTTTATTAAAGTCTTTATTAGAACACCATGTCAGGCACATTGACATTTCAATAACACAAAAAACTGCGGCCTCCATAACATAAAAGACAGAAAATTGTAAAACTGCCTCAATAAGACTTACTCAAGAAGCGCTCCTCCAGTAGGATGGGATTTTGATGATTACATCTATAAAGAAAAAGACAGAATGATGAGGTTTATGAGGCCTCATAGATTTCCAATGATAATCAAAATAATGAATGGATCATTTCTAAAACGGCCAATATGGCTAAAAACAACAACAACAGTTTATTCCATATCACCTGCCATTTTTTTGTTATTGAATATATTTATAGTTCCAATGAAGATTTTAGCATTTGACTAAGCCCTAAACATTGATCTGAAATATTATTCCCTTAATTTGATGTTGTAAACAACAAAAGTTAAGAAAATCTATATCTGTTGGAATTTGTTTACGCCAAACAGATTATTATTTGTTTTTCTTTCTCAAGATGCTTTGTTGAAGTGTTTAGCAACCGTCTTCAAATCAAAGTAGGACACCATTCCCTTTTTTTTTTTTTTTTTATCAAAAGTCTCATATTATTCAACTTTTCAATATACTAAAATGGTTCTCAAATGTGTAAAAACATGTCTGTGACATGCATTTATCAAAATTGACTTTGGATCTAATATTTTTGCTGTCCCTAAATCAGCCAAAAAAAATGCTCTGTTCAAAACAGCCTGTTTCACAAGTGTGTCACTTTTATATAAATAGCTGCACCAGGCCACGCCAAGGCCTTCTCTCTCGAAGGGGCAGTGATTTCGGTCATGGTAGCCATGTGCTAATGTTGCGAATGGAAACGACTGATCATGGGAGCAGAAGAAAAGAAGAATACTATTTTAATATGTGGAAAAGTGGCATAACGTTTTACCATAAGAAAAAGTAGCATAACGTTACCACATGTTGTAGCGTTAGTTTGTGATTGTTTAGGTAATGGTTATTTAGCCGGAATCTGCATATCTTGCCGTGATTTTTCTCTGATTTGCCGTGAATGCTTGTAGACATTTACAAGCGCTTATGAATAACACAATGTGCCACTGCGCGGTCGCAACGTCTCATCGAGACCACTTAGCGGCCGGTTAGCATCACAAAATCATGTCAACTAGGTGGCGAGTGGCCAGCCACGGCAAATTAACTACCGCGGATTGTATCTTGACAAAACAATACGCAACCGCTTCATATTATCCAACCACCGTCTGCTTTATCATATCTGACCTCTTGTAACCAAACAACCTCCACGCGACAAAAGTAGCTCCCACTTTAGGCACTAAAAATACACCAGTAATATGGTCGAAAGGTGCACATCTCTTATTAGAAAAGATAGGAAGGAAGGTTAAATCAAAAATATTAAACTTACATCTTTCTTGTTGTCAGTCGTGTCACACTGTTGGGATCGATCCATTATGTTTAAACATGTTGCAAATCCAGCTCTGAACAGGCTATCACTAACAAAACAGTCCTTTGAGAAGTGACGTCGCTACACGTCCTTCAAAAATAAAATGAATCCACTGTCTTCTCAAAGACTTGGGACAAAGGAAGCAACCACTTTTTCCTGATCATTGTTTCCCCTCTCCACGGAGCATTTGCGAGCAGGGAGAGAAAAAATATTTTTCTGTTTTTCTTCCTAGAGATATTAACTCTTTGACTGCCAGACGTTTTCAGAAAAGGGATGCCGTGGGTGCCAGCCGATTTTAAGCATTTTGACTGATCTTTCAAGGTCCATAGAAAATTATGTGTTTGGACTATGGAAACACACATACTACCAAAAAAAGATTGTGCTCTCATCTTTCATCAGAAAAAAAAAGTTTGTTTCTACCTTATTCCGTTTTTCAGTAATCCACAATAGAAAATGGTTAGTTTCACCTCTGTTTTGAAACAAACGTCTTTTAACGTCTTTGGCACTCCTCCATAGAATTTTACTAAACGTTATTTAACGTTTTTGGCAGTCAAAGAGTTAACCTCAGGTCACGAGGAGGACCTTAGGAATATAATCAGGACATAATGGCACCTTCACACTTATTTTATGGTCTCCATGGACCCTCTTGCCTGGGGCCCCCAGTGGGCTTTAAAACAGCGCTGTGCAGCGTGATCCCCGTTTCAAAAGTGTCCCCCTGATCACCTGTCATGTACATAAAGACATGAAAGGTAACACTGATTAGATCAGCAGGCTCCACTCTGAGAGCCAGCGGAAGAGTGAAGGAGGTTCTGACCTCTTTTGGCAAGTTCATTCATTCCATCTCCTCCTCGGAGCAGTTTGATCAATACGCATCATGAAAATGGAGCCTTAAGGCCAATCCTGTAAATGTTATCTTTCACATCTGCGTGGTGCTCTATCATCCAATAAATGTCAGGAATCTGAGGGTAGACGAGGCTACTCCCAATTGGCTGGAAAAGGCAACATTTCAAAGCACAAAAGCAAGAGGACCTTGTGGCCCGCTTTAGACCTCATTGAGATGGGACTGGTCAAGTTTAGGACAGCATGCAGTCAAACAATATGGACATTGATCCAAATTGGAAAAATAATATACAGTGTTCCCTCACTAATAACGTGGTTTGATTTTTGGAGACCTCACTGTTTTGCCAGATAAGCAGAATTCTACTCATTAGCTGTAGTAAGACTGTAGTAAGAATAGCTGATTGCGATCGGACTCATCTAGAGCTATGTGGCATTGTGACTATGCGGCAGTCACATATGAGAAGGATGCACATTTCCCAATAGGTCAGTGCTGTCAATATGTGCAAACAGAAAGCTAGCATAGGAGGCAATGAAGAGGATTAGTGTGCTGCCTTTTCTCTTAACCTTTGTAAGTTCTATTTCATTTTATGCTATTCTTTTTTTCTTTTTCTTTTTTTTCAAATCTTACAACTACAGTATTCCATCTTAGTGTTTTAATTGCAAACACATATTTATTTCTTCTTCTTTTTCTTTCAAATCAGTTTTGGAGTTGCGCACACACAAAAAAGAGATTCTCGATTCAAACACTCAATAAGCACAAAACAATGTGATGACTTCCAACATGACAAAATGAAAATATCTGTAGCCTGATTATTTTTGTCAGGACTGACGTGTGAGCGAAGTTCCATGAGTTTTCATGCATGTTCAGTTGATCAGATCCTTTACTTTTAGTGAACAGTGCGTTGCCACGGCAACAGCATTTCGCCAAAAAATGCACAAACTGCTGTAATGCTAGGTTCATGCACTCGTCTGAACAAATATGAGGTGGATCCGGTGTCGGTACCAAATGTGAACGGGCAGCTAGATTGTATCAGATGATGTCACGCTACAGGATTGGCTGGAAATTGTCCGTTTACAATTGTCCAGTAAAGTTATATGGGAAAAAATTGACGGTAAAACATTGGAAAGAAATGAATAAAGAAGTGATTGAAATAACAAATTGTATGGACTAAAATTGTAAAAACGTGAATAAACCTAAATATATAAAAGCAGGAAATACAGGAAATAATCAAATAGATTGAAGCGCTACTGCAGCGCTAACGAAATGCTTTCTTTTTTAATTGTTCACAAATCACAATGCATCACAAAAACAGCCTTAATGATAATAGGAACAATTAATATTCAAAACTGACAATATTTGTCACAATCTCAGGCAATTAATTTGTGTATTTATCATTTATTCAATATATCTTGCGGTTATATTCTTATGTTTATTTACGTTTTTTACAATTTCAGTCCTTACATTTTGTTTTTTAAATTACATCTTTAATATTTTCTTTCCAATGTTTGACGTCAACTGGATCATTTCCGGCCAAACCTGTAGCGTAACATCTGGCAGCCCGATCACATCTGGTACCGACACCGGCTAAACCCGCTAGGAGAAACACATCAAAGGAAAACATTGATTTCCTTTTGCCAGTAGGTGGTGCTCTTTAGGGTAAATACACGCTAAAGTCACTATAAAAAAATTTTTTTTAAATACAAGTCAAGTCAACTTTATTTATATAGCGCTTTCAAACAGCCTTAGCTGTCACAAAAAAAAGAAAAAAACATATCATAAAAGACAACAAATCACAACAAACCAACATTTACAGATAAGAAAAGTAATGGGAAAAATGAATCACCATTTAAAAAAAAAAAAAAAAAAAAGGGACTCCACCAATAGACAGTGGGCAAATTGTGACTGTTGTGTATAACAATAAACTGTGAGTAAAAGTCAGGATTGGAGCTGGTATGCAAATTGAAGGGAAATTCACTGCAAACTGCCTCATCTCAGTACATTCAGGCTCATTTTGTTGCTGTTGACACAAAACAACGCTGCAGTTGAATGAAGCATCAAATATGTATTTTGCTCCAAAACATTTATACTTTTTGTTTGTATATATTTTTCACTTATGTTTTGTCTCTTGCCATAATCAATAAACAACCATTTATTCATTGAATGTATTTCATTTGGAAAAAAATACACTGTGCCCTTGAAACGGAAGTTGCTCCCGTGCTATTGTAACTGTTGGCAATCATTTGTAGAGCACAATAAAGATGCAACTGATGAAATGTTGAGCGCAAAATAAAAAGAATGTTTCATTACCCGTGGAAGCAAAACAGCACGTACTAAATACAAATAACATTTTGTTAAATGTTGTATAAAGCACACACAAGCAGGCAAGTGCTTCACTGAAGGTTAAAATGTACTGTACATAAGAAATCTCTCCTCAATTGGAAAATGGCAGCACAGCTCAAGGTTTTTGTGATCTATAACGCTATTGCACTCTTGAATGCCACACTTTTTTCCCTCCCCGTCTTGCATTTGCAACACGACGCATCCTATTATTTTGAAAGTTTGATTAATTTTTTTTTTTCAAGTGTTCTTTTAATTCATTTGATTCATTCGCAGATGCATTCATTTTGAAGTACCACCAAGGCAGTTGTCAAAGCTCAGTTTTCATTTGCCGTCCATTTGTTTACTTAAATGAACGACATACTTTAGCAACTTTGCCAAATTGTCGCGGCAACACGTCTTTGTATTGGTGACCTTTTAAAGAGCTTAATTCTATGCAATCTTTACATTTGACTGAATTGTGATCACAGCAACAATTTGGCACAACAATGCATCCATATTGGTTTTCTGGCTCAAGTCCAATTGAGTCATACACATTTACAGAGTGGTTCTTATCTCTTATCTCATCTCTGATGTCATTTTCAGTCGACAGCAACTGGCAAAATGGCCGCCCCCTTTTAATTCATGCTTAATTCATATTTCGCTATATTAATCAGAATGCCTTGTTTAGATCAGTGGGGGTGCATGCAACATATTGTAAATAAAATTTGGGGTTGACTTCCCCTTTAAAGTGGTTTGCAGGAAGCTCACAAAGTTAGATTAGATTAGATTCAGTTTATCGTCATTACAACAAGTGCAATGAAACAGTAAAGTGCAGACCATTCAGTGCAAAGACAAAAATAAAGGATTTTAAAACTGTGATAATAAAAATAATTATATATATAATATAAATAGATAAAAAGAACAGAGAAAAAAACTAAAACAAGATCATAATGAGAATTCAAATTGGAATATAGAAAAAAGGCACATTATTACATAAGCGTATTGCATTCAGTTGAGAAAAAAAAACCTCAAACAATTTTTTGGGGGGAGCTTTGTTTTTTTGAGTATTTTTTTCTGTCAAAAAAATATTTTGAAAAACAGGCTGGAAAAAAATATTCAGAAAAACAGGAGAAAAACGTATTTAAAAAAACAAGAAAAAAATTATTCAAAAAAACTGGAAAAAAATTATTCCGAAAAACAGAGCTGGTGTTCTGTTTTTCTGAGTTTTTTTTTTTTTTTACCTCTGAACTCCAAGTGACTTGTTGCTTGCAGACTCGCTAATAGCGGAAGCGGACACTTTCCCGCATTCCTTCATATGCAATAAGATGGTCATGTTTACTTACTGGCTCTCAATAAAGGGATGGATGTGTATACTGTATTGTGGTTTGTTCTCTAATCTCTGAGGGAAAACCCCTTTAAAAAAAAAAAAATCTGGAAAACAACTATTTTTTAAAACAGGGGAAAATTACTCAAAAAAAACAGAAAAACATTTTTTTTAAAACTGAAAATTACTTTTCAGTTTACTTTACTTCAAAATTTTAAATAAGACCTATAGTCCTTTGATTAGTCCACAAAACAAGAACATTATTCAGCATTAATTCATCAAGCATTTCCCTCCATTTTTTTTTTTAACAAGATGATAGGGTGGTATGGACAAAACTGTCTCTTTATATGATTTGTTGTTTTTAGCATTCATTTAACATTATACATTTTTGTTAGTTCTGGATATGTAGGCTTGATGATGATGTTAATGATAAAATATAATAATAATAATAATAATAATAATATCAAAAATGAGGATTTATTAATACAACAACTTGGTAGAAAAGTGCAAGCGTTTAGGCCTCGAGCACCCAGTGTGTTAATAAAACATCAGGAAACCAGGTGAGGTCATATTTGAGGTCAGACAGATACTGTGTTGAATATTTGCGTTTATTCCTCTGTGTGGTTGTGAGCTAAGGGAAGGAGTGGCGTTTATGTCACACAGAGGCAGTGTGCGCATGGCACACGTGCGGCTCAGCTGTGTACGGATATGCGTGAATATTTCCTCCAAACACGCTGCAGTGTGGAATGCTGTAGTGTGCCTGCTAGCGCTCTGCTATGTGCTTGTGGTGTAAGGTTTCAGTAGGTGTTCCAGGCTGTGACCCTGGCATATCTGTGTGTTTGTTTTATGTCACAGCCCCTCCCTTTGGGGAGATGACAGTCTAGCTTCGCCTGAGGGGATGAAACCTGAGATAGGCAGAGCTTAGTAGTAAACAACAACTCCTTTATGAGGCGGCTGCTTGGTGTATTCAGAGATCTGACAAAGCGAGACAGACAGAAGATTTTCTGGTTAGGTTAGTGGCTCCCGAAAAGTGGGATTCTTGCAACGTAGTCCGTTTAGTGGGGGCCACATTTATTTAGGCCACAACAAAAATAAATCCACGTTTGATTTCAGGATACAGTGAGGGATGTCAAATAAAAGCAGCTGTGCTGCATACTTTTGAAAATACAATTGAAAGTGCATGTTTGTTTATTAAAAGATGGTCATGCACGTTTTAAACATGTATTTTTTTCCCCAAGATTTGTATCAACACAGGCAAATATAATGATACAGTATATTGGCATTCTGAAGGATTGGGAAACTATTTATAAAACACTGTTTAAAAAGCTGCAATTAAGTATGGTGTGTATCACTGGCATGAGATCATCTCACTTGAAGCCTGTAAACAACAAATACATTACACAGTATGAGTCATTGCATAATAATCACATATGTTTTATCACAACTGTTACAGATACTCAAGCACATGAAAACATATATGTAAACATTATTGCTGAATAATTCCTTTACAATAAATAAATATAACAACACCCAATTTAATTTGAGTATTTAGTTAGTAACACAAGGTTGCAAATCAATGCTAATGTTTGGGTTTTTACTCAAGCGTCAGTACATGCTAGCTGTGTTAGCTGCTATGCTAACTGGCCAAGAACAGACTTAATTTAATAATAATAAATAAATAAGAAACTGATATCCATCCATCCATTTTCTGAACCGCTTATTCCTCACAATTATTTAAGTTTGGGTGACACACCATATTACGGTGGAAAACTGACAATAAATGAAAAATAGAACTGACAAAGCAATTAGCATGTTAATTTAATTTCTGCTGAGTCATGTAGCTCGTTTTTTCCCCTCGTCTACTACATAGCTAAAAATATTTTATTAACAAGGTTGTGTGTATGTTGAGACACAACTTGTGAGTATAAGCACTTATTTGAAATATGTACTCATTTTATCTGTCATATTTGATTTGTAAGTTTGTCATCAGGAGGGTGAGACAAGAGAAAACAAGTGATAACTTACATTGATGTTTCTGCATTTGGCAATTTATTATTATATTATATTATTAGTATGGGATTTTTTTTAATGGGCTTTAGGTGAACTGATGAATACACACGAACGCACACGCACGCACATGCACATGCACATGCTCACCCACATACAAAAAAAAATATATATATATATATATATATATATATATATGTGTGTGTGTGTGTGTGTATATGTATATATGTATATATATTAAAAAAAAGAGAAAGAAAAAAAAACATTTTATTTATTTATTTTATTTTTTTAAATTTTTTTTATTTTTTTTAAAGGAAAGCAATGATGATGTCAAACCGAATGAACAATACTGAGCTCTCCTAAGAAAAAAAAAAAAAAAAGAGAGAAAACAAGTGACTATTTTAGGGCTATTTGGCATTTTAATAGCAGCCACCTACCACAGCTAAAATTGTCTCAGCACAATCTTTTTTTTTTACAAGTACATATTACTGTTTTGTGTGCATCGATTATTTGAAATGTTATAGATTGCCTGAAAATGTCCTCCGACTCCGGAATACTGTCAGTCAGTTAGTCCTATTCCTCTTTAATATGTCATGTGATTGAATGCATCCTCCTTGATTGAAGGCGTTTGCATTGCACAGCAGCTTCACAGCACAGCGAGCTAGCATATGATTGACACAAACCAGGGCGACCTGTCCGCATCTCCATCTCATTCAACTATAAGCTGTCTCTCATTCCGGGGCCAGGTCCTTAAAACGCTGCATTTCATCTGCCAATTAATCAACCAAGTTCTTTCAAAGGGGCTTTCAAATGTCGGCAAGAAATATGTGGCTTTCTTTATTTCTCTTATCGTCTCTTCGTCAAATGAATTTTGCAGTGTATAACCGGCTGGTTTCATTACTTTATGTTTATTATGTTTACACCCCAGCAATATACAGTACCCCCTTGAAAACCACATTTGCAATTTGCACATTGTATTGATTCCCATTACAAGAGCTGTTTCAAGAATTTTGCCTTACAACACACTAATGTTATCATATTTTCTTTATTTGAATCATTTTGAGAGACAATATATTGACAGCTTTTTTTCAATTGTAATTTATTCAATGTGATGTCTTGGTGCTGTGCAAAGGGGAAAAAAGTAAATTAAATGATAGTTTAGTTTTGAGAATATTCATTGTGCAGATCTCAAAAGTCAAAATCTAAATTCAGCAGTCTATTGTGCAAACAAACAAACATTGTTTTTATTATAAATATTTCTTTTAAATTGGTATAATCATAATCTTAGAGAGTGTTACGCTTGGCTGATGTTTGTGATTATGTATGTAACGAATTTATTTTCTTTCTTTGTTGTTAGATCTAGACTCTTATTAATTTTCTGTTTATAGTTGGTTACCCTGGGCTGCAACGCCATTCCAGCGAGACTTTTGTGAAAAGTATACTGTATCTTAGCTATCAGTATTATCCTGTTAATTACTAATTGTCCGCCTTTCATGATATCATTATCTGTCGGAATTGTAGCTTATTCGGAGGAATTGACAATTTACCCTGGAGGCGATGATTTCTGACTTTTCAAGAAGCGGCTGCTCTTTAGCGACCATGCGATCAAGCTTGCTATCCTGCCGGCCACACGGGACTGCACGCGTTACAGTGAGATGGACTTGAAGCTTGTTTTTATGGACACGAGGAAGATGCAATGATATCAACAAATGCTATTGCGATTGGTTGGTAGAATCCAAATCTTGCTACAGCCATTTGCAAGATGTAGTACTTAGAGGTCAAGTGCATGATAGCCACTTGCTCCCTGGAAAACTCCGGAATTAACCTAAAGTACCGTGCACGTCCTATATGAACTCCATAGTACTCTCCAAACCATTTTTTATTTCCCTATAACAGCGGGACACATTCCAACGGCCCGGTGGTCATTGTCCTGGATGGACTTTCACTGACCCCCCCCCCCCCCCCCCCCCCAAACTTATTTCTGTAGTTTTTTTTTTCTATACTCTTTATAGTTTTTTTTCTATGCTGACTTCAACCTGTCCTGACTGTCGTTGGCAGCTGTTAATGTTTCTTAAGTTTCTGGAAGCTCAGTTGATCAACACGCAGTCGGCAATTTGACTCAGAAATAGACACAGTTTACTTGTAATCTGATTTGACAAAATTGGGGCATCATAAACAATTGGTAAACTCACACCCCCAGCCCTTTTTTTTTTTTTTTTAAATATAAATTTACTGTCACTGCCACAGGAACAATTGAAATTATGTCACAAGAGTTTATGGCAATAGCTTTAAATTAAGAATTGTGTAATTCAATTCTGCATTTTTTTTTTTTTAAATTACAAATATCTCTGTGTTACAACTTACAATCCTTGTAATGTTGTTTTCGGCATTATTTCCTCAGCGTGTGCCTGACTTCCTGTTGCTACTGGCTTTCAAGTTTACCATTAAATCAGTCTGCTGGGCGTGGCTGGCAAGTTATGCTTTGTTTCAATGGCTTTTAAGACATAAATGATTGTTCTCTACGAAATCTGCCTAGCAACAAGTGGCTGGCAAAACTGCTACCTTTTCCCCCCTTTTACTTTTCAGCAAGTGACATGTGAAACAACTCTTTAGGTAAATTAAACATGTTGTGTTTAGTATACATTTTTGATGCCAAATAAATTGGATTAAAAAAACGATCGTTTTCTTCTAAATAACATTTTACGTGAACTGTTTTCTTTGCAACAGTTTACTTATTTATTTATTTTTAAACAATAATAGCTATAAGCAATTTGTCTTTATATAGAATGTCAAGCCAGGAAAGTTGAAAATGTTATAGCCTGTTCTGCTGTCAGTTTCTTGTTTGACGCTACGTGGTTTTGTTGTCAGCTGCTTCTCTTCGTCCATTGAAGAGTTTGGGCGCCGCACTCTTTCTTTTGTTGTTCAACACAGCCGTGTGCCTCCACTACAGTCAAGCCCCTTCCCCCCAGTCAGCTTTCTTTTTCTTTTTTTTTTTGCCACCCATCCTCCCATCTCTCACTCACTCACTCCATTTCATCCATCCAGGGTGACGCCAGTCACCCCGCCCCGTTCAACTCAGTCCACCGCGTTCATTTCATTCCTGCTCCCATTCCGCGCATATTTCGCATCCTTGGAGAGAGCCGGCGCATTTTACGCACTCAGCGCGTCCGACCCTACCGTCAAACCAAAACCGAGTAGACGCTCACGAGTTGCGGGGGGACCTTCCACATGCTGCGGATGCACCCGTGTTCGCAAAAGTGTGGGAATTTAGCGACAAGCAGGCAAATGAATCGAGGTAAGTTATCCAGGAGGAGTCCCCTTCTCCGCTTTTTTGCTTGTAAACCACCAGACGTTCCGCTCCAAGTGCTCACTGTCGCTTAAAATCAGTTTCGTCTACATCGAGAGGAAAATGGATTCACATAAAGCGCGTTTAAAAATGTAGATCCAAGAATATGAAAGTAGTAAGTGTTTGTCGTGTGCGCCTCAGAGCCGCCGATGTCGCTTTCGTTCCACTTTTAGTTGGCGATTCCCAAGATATAAATGTTGTTTTCTTCCCAAAATGGGCGCCTTTGTGCTGTTCCCTAACAGTTTGATTATCTGGCGGCTGGCTCGTGAAAAAAAAAGAAGACGGCGGCGAAACATGCAGCCAGTTTACAAAGCTGAGCGTCAATGGAGGACTTGTTGCATCGGCGGCTTTTCTCTTCCTCGGCAGGCAGGGAGGGAGGGAGGGAGGCGGGTAGGAAGGCAGGCAGGCAGGCAAGCGGCAGGCAGGCCCCAGGCACCACACGCACACGCACACACACGTACACAGGCCTCCCTACACGTAAACACGGACACACACATGCACACAACAACACACTGGCCGCATAGTAAATACCGTTCAGTCACAAAACAAAGCAAAAAAACTAAGGGTGGAACGCTTTTAAACTTTGTTATCACATGGTGAACTCACTGAATTAATATAGAAAAGAACACTAATTGTTGTGCTTATAGTCAGTATCCTTCAATATAAGCTAACAATCACCTGCTACTGTTATTTTGACATGCAATGGAATGGCTGTGTGTTTGTCATACATGCGACAATGCATGTCAGGATCCCCGTGCACTGTACTTATTAACAGAAGTCTGTAGTTAAGCTATGGATAAGAAATACAATTCAAGTCATTTGTTTTATAGACTGGTGTAACTCACCTCTCACCCAAAGTCAACATGGATATAGCCTCGCAAGCAGTGCAGGAAATGGATGGAGAATATTCAGTTTATTTTGCATGGAAAATGTTTGTCACTGGGAACCTGAATGTACAATTGTTACCTAAAGTAACCTAGTTTTTTGAGCCATTGCTTGACTTGCTCTTGTGTGGGTCTTTAATAATGGTCTCAGAAATCCATAGTAAAATACTCTCACTATATTGTGTAGCATACAATGTACATATGACAAAAATAGATACCAAAATGAAACACAAAAAAATTGCAGGTACAGGTATATAAAACTTTGAAATGTTAAATGAGACACAGCAGCACTTAACAAAATTACTCACAAAAAGATACTAAATGAGATATTTAAGAGACCACAGATTTAAAAAAAAATGTCAGGCATTGTGAGACTTGACAGCTGTCAGTGTCTATCACTCATTTTATAACATTGCGATCAATCTGTAGCAATTGTCACGCATTTGTCGCAATTAATCGCACATTCGAGACTGTAATTGAAGTGGGACAGGTTTAGTAGCAGAGGCATTACAATATTGATGGAACTAATGATGGGCATTTGGCAGCATTTTCTTGGTTGTTTTTCCAAATAGAGGTTTGCATTTCAATAATTATATAAAAAAAAAACAAATCTGAATTAAGCATACCTAAAGTGGAAGTCAACCCCAAAATTTACTTCACAATAATGCGTTGTATGTGCCCCTACTATTCTAAACACGGCATTCTGATTAATATTATGTTTGTGGAATATGAGTTAAGCAGTATAATCAATCAGTTTTTATCCATCTCAAGGGGGCGGCCATTTTGCCACTTGCTGTCGACTAAAAATGACATCACAGTTGCTCGTGGCTCAGCTCGGGTAACGACCAATCATGGCTCAGCCTCAGAAAACAGGTGATTTGGGACTGGTGGTTACCTGAGCAACTGTGATGTCATTTTCAGTCGGTAGCAAGTGGCAAAATGGCCGCCCCCCTGCGATGGATAAAAACGAGTCGATTTTGCTGCTCAACTCATATTCCACAAGCACAGTATTTTCAGAATACTCTGTTTAGACTAATGGGGCTGTAGCCTATAGATCATATTGTAAAGAACATTTTTGGGTTGACCTCCCTTTAATCACATGTAGACATGAGCGATGCCTCTGATCAATATGTATGCTAACAGCCTTAACAGGAGTTTGATCATTAAAATAAGACAAAGTGATGCTTTCATGTTTTCTTTAAATGCGGTATTTTTTTGCTCCTCGTCTAAAATTAAAGTTCAATTTTGTTGGTATTTGGGAATTTATAATCAACATTTTCTTATCATCTGTTCCTTATAATGATGAATTAGCTGTGAAAGTGTAACTATGTGTTTGTGTATGTGTGTGTGTTGGGTCATTGTCTTTGCTGTGTCCAGGCTTGGGAGTGTACAAAGCTTTTCAGTCACCCTGGGCAAACAGCCTCCCAACGACACCCCCCCCCGCCCCCACCCCCCGCCTTTCCTGCCCTCCCTCTCCACCCCCACCTTCTTCATTCCGTTGACATCTGTTTTGAGTGCTCTGTGCACCTGTAGACTGGAAGCGTGTGTGTATGTGCCTGTGAGTGTGCGCGAGAAAGGGGAGGACGATAAAGGGAGGTGCAGAATGCAAATCCAGGCGTTTGTTCAGGGTCTAAGCAACGCAGGCCGGCTGACTAACGACCATTTGGTTGGTGTGTGTGTGTGTGTGTGTATGTGTTTGCCTCTTGCTGTCCTGGCCAGGCAGCTATTGTTGCAGCAGCAACAGGCGTCGGTGTATGAGGACGCACCATATGGCCTCTGTGTGCTTTAGTCACAACCGCTGTGTACTTGCACATGTTTGTGTGTGTGTTCATGTACCAAACCAATGCGGTGTCAGTATGGCGGAGTTGCTCGATGCAAGCTGCTCCCCTTTTGTGTCATCTGTCGTCTCATTTCTTGACACAAGGACAAAATCTGGCATCCAGACTTTTGTCATTTTGTTCTAAGATGTCAGATATAGTCTGAGTGGTAAAAATGCAGAATCATTCATAATGAGTTATTCAGATTGATATACATCAACAGGTGATACAGTAAATCTGGGAATTAACCCTTGTAAGAAAAAAAGGGTCCCTGATGGCCACTGATTTGCAAATTAGGATCACAATAAAACAATTTACAAAAAAAAAAAAAAAGATCTTCTTTATGCTGGTTTCTGGGAAGGGTTCACTTCTTATATGTTCTTGGCTAAACCATCCATTTGGTCCCTGATTGATATGCAGTATATTAAAATATATATACATATATTTACAGTATATGTAATGAAATTTAGGGAGCAGCAGACAGTTTATAAGTACAACAATGTTGAGTGAGTGGGTGGGATCTGAGGGGTGCAGGGGGGCAACGGGAGTAAGGTGGGGTAAAAGGGGAGGGTGGTTTTTGGTGTGGGAGTTTGGTAGGCTTTGTTTAGGGGATAGGGGGAACAATAGACATCCTCCTGGGTGGGGGCGGGAGAAAGGGGTTCGTATGCTCCAGAGGGGCGGGGGACATGGGGGCAGGGGGTGAGCATGTGGCTACAGGAGGCCGGCAGAGCCTGTGCTAGCTTGTCGGACTGTCCCGGCACCCTGTCACTCCTCTCCTGTAGTTGTCTGTCTTTCAGTCTGTCTCCAATAGCCACTAAGGAATTTTGACCCACAATGCACCTCTTCACCTCTCTTAGGCTGTCTTTGGCATATCGGCTCTGATTCGGTACTTTTTGTCTTAGACCGTAGCAGACATTATAGCTGTTTACTAGTCACTAATCAGCCTGAAAAGCCTTATGATCGACGTTCCTGTTAGTCTTGATCAACAGGTAGTGTTTACTGCCTTGCCTCGCAGCTAATTAATGGAGCTTTTGGAAACTAAATGTAGAGAGACACAATTAAAAAAAGAAAAGAATTAACATACACAAAACAAATTCAGAAAAAAAATATTGTGGCAATAAAAGTTATTTTTCCTAACTGCAGGAAAACTGTTTTAAAGATTGTGTACATGTTTAAACTAGCTGCATTTCAGCTAGTAATCTATTTTTCATTGTCCAGTATTTTAATATTAGGCCATTTAGGATTAAAAAAAAAAAACACGTTTGTGCTATATGTGTTGTTGTGGTGATTTATGATTGATTCTGCAGAGTGACTAACCCTGACTGGGCAGCCTGAATCAACCTCTTGTTTCCTGAACCCAGCATGAGGCGAACAGGAAGTGGGGATTTCAGCTCCATCTTGCTTTACTTTCCCGGCTGGCCGAGCTGACATGATGAACCTTACTAAGCTGAGAAACAGCTCATTCTGTCGCTTGAGTCATTCCTAGTCTAACCTTGGTTTTGTTGTCTTCACTCGACCTGGGAGTGACAAGTCAGTCTTTAACTCTGCTGTCTTTATTATTGTATAGGACTTAATCAAATGAAAACAAAAAAATATCTTTTCAAAACGTTATTCATGTCAAATAAAGGAGCAAAGATTTTGCCTTTGAATTCTATTCTGTACCGGCACATTAACTGCTGTGTCAGTCAAGGTGCAACATATTATTAACCTGTTTCTAGTGTGCTTCAAACTGCATTTCTATTTCAAAACACCATACATGCACTGCATGATTTTTAAATACTTTTTTTTTTTTTTTAACTAACAAAGCAAGTCTCAAGCGTCACTTTGGATTGTCATCCAATAGTTATGAGAATGACCTTCATTGAAATGTCAAAATAATAATAATGATGAGACACTCCAGGAGCAGTCTGTGATTTTAGTTTTAACACTATAAGCTATTCACTCAATATAGATCTATTTTTTTCTGGAAAAAAAAAACCTTTGCAGGTGTCTTTGAGTTGAGTCTAGGGGGGGTTAGGTGCCTTGCTGAAGGCATACTTTGCCAACTTTCCTGATTTACGTGGCAGACGCCTAAATTTCAACCATATATCTCACGTTGTTCCAGAATTATGAGCAATTATTTCTCCCACTAATCTCCCGATTTTACAGTAAAAGTAAATGCTTTACATGGTAGGGAATATTTGACACTTTCTGGCAACCCTGACTGGTTGGTAAGCGGCCTGTGACGCAACTCTCGCTGGTCTGGAGGTAGTGATAGCCAAGAAGCCTTGACTCCACCCTGTTATACAGATACAGATTAGGGTGATCAGATTTTCAAAATTAAAAAATACCATTTTGCTGAAAATCAAATATACAATAAATTCCCGTCAGGAACTATTTGTTTTGGATTTTTTAACCTAATTCCGGTTACTTAATTCTGTCTGTTAGCGAGAGCCACTACATCGTGATAACTTACATTGATGTTTCTGCATTTGGCAATTTATTATTATATTATATTATTAGTATGGTTTTTTTTTAATGGGCTTTAGGTGAACTGATGGTGTATTCATCAGTTCACCTAAAGCCCATTAAAAAACACGCTCGCACGCACGCACGCACACACACACGCACATACACATACTCACCCACATACAAAAAAAAATATATATATATATATATATATATATATACAGTATGTATATATATTTAAAAAATAAATAAAAAAAACATTTATTAAATTTTTTTAATTTATTTGTTTTTTTGTTTTTTTTTAAAAAAAGGAGAGCAATGATGATGTCAAATCGAATGAACAATACTGAGCTCTCCTGGAAAAGAAAAAAAAAAAGGAACTATTTGTTTTATTTCAAAAACTCAAAGACCCATTTTAATAAAATGCATTTTAAGGTTGCAAATAGCTGTTCTCAAATGGATGGCAAAAACTACAGGTTCGGGGTTTCCCCACCAGGCGACCACTGGGGACAACGCGTGTGGGTTGCGCACAAGTATGAAAGCAAACGCTGGGACGAATTGCGCTGTCGCCTCAAGTGCGAGTATAACAAAAAAACTTTTAGCGTGGAGGTGTTGTTCTTATGCTTCTGCAAATCTTAACACCTGAAAGTATCCAAGCTGAGCAATCACTCGTTGCCTGAAGGTGCGTTTCCATTACAGTTTTTTCGCAAAAATAAAAGCGATATTGTAGTATTTCGATTAAGTACAATTTCGACCTGCCGGTGTTTCTATTGAAGAGCTGAGAATTGAGAGAAACACACCTTGAGAAACACCTTTTTCAAATAGTTTGATATTTCTTTGTAAAATGCAATTGGCCTGGCTCAAAATGAGACAGAGGTGTTATCATCCTGACTATGATGGATGACTACCGATACCAGGTATCGGTGCCAATACCAGTCTTATTTTAAGGTATCGGTACCCGCGGCGGTGACCTATATCATTATCGGCTACCGTCCTGCAGCCATTTTACGATCAGGGACTAGAAATGAGAAATTAGATTATTACAAAGTTGCCATTAATTTTTGCCATTTTTTCATTACAATCATTAAAAATTGATCCACTAGTACATATTAAATTGTAAATATAGTTCAGCGTTGTTGTAAAACACTATTATCTTTATAATTATTTATATACTGTGTTTTTATGACTTTGGCGATGGCTGGAGTGCGTCACCTCTGCCTCGCAACCAAGAAATGGGCGTGTGAAACGGTTGCTCCATGATCTGTTTCTTCTTCGGTACATTGAAGTAAAAAAAAAAAAAAGAAAAAGAAAGCTGTTTCTTCTTCGGTTGTTGCTTCAGGTCTTTCCGGGGAACTGCTGTTGATATAGCGCCTCCATAATGCCGCAACACTGCAACTGCAGTTAAAATACGTTGCTGCTGAGCTCAATCAACACAGCTGAAGGTGGCCGCCTCTGAATTTCGTACACAGGAAAAACCCTGGCTTATAGGATTAAGATACATTTTAACATTACGTTCCTGATCATCACATGACTTCTCAATAGGGGCTGCATGATCATCAGACCGATATTGGGAGAACATGATGTCACATTCATTGGTTAGCAGAAAATTATGGGTAGCTGTGGGGAAAAAAAAGCAGTTTTTGTGCATAGGTATTGTGCATGCCTGCTTCTCAACCTTGGCTAGCCAGAAAACATTCACATACAACATCGTTTGTATAGGATCTTCATTGTCGATGTAACAAATAAGTTGGCCTCCAATTGCTCGGTAACATCTAGATAGCCAAGAGGGTTATACAGTAAACATGTTAAACTGATACATGACCTCAGTTGTGGAGTAGGTTGGATGGGGGGGGGGGGGGGGCATAACAGCCACAATATCCTTGTGTGGGTGGTGTTATCTTTCAGTTCTGTGCTGGCTCTTTTTAACTACATGTTTGATTACCTTGATGATCATGTTGGTCATGTCGCTCTTCTGCTAACCGTCAATTCCGGTTCTGTTTTATACTGCTTTGGGAGAGAGGAACAGGAAATGACCGGATTGGATAAAAGCTTTAAGATTGGCTCATAAACAAACGACTGCACATACACATGGATACTATAGCATGTTTTCAAGATTTACAGCAGCCTCGGCCTCCGCCTCATTGTCTGCATTAAATCTGAATAAAAAAAAAGCAATGATCAAGATATAATGGGCAACAGATGTGTACTGTGTGCGTGGTTGGGTGAATGCAAATATTAGATGGAAGAGGATCTAATTATGGTTGACGGATGGGGTACCGTACTGTCGATTTACTATTGTATTGTGTTTGAAATAGCCCTACATGTACACACACATACAAACCAGTGTCTGTCTCGCCAATGCTCCTAAATTCACACCTATTAAATGGTGTTAGTGTACCCGCCCCCCCCTGGCCTCTTATTGTTTTCGTGTGGTTCTGTGTGTATGTAACACACACATACTCCCCCATTCTATCCATAAGGAAAGGGATAGATAATGGCTTCCTCTGACTCAGCAAAAAAGTACACGTTGACCAGAGTTAAACTGCTCTTCACATTTCTCACAAAATAGGCCAATCACTGCATTTGTGTGCAGGCTGGGACCAATTACCATGACGTGTGTGTGTGTGTGTGTACTTCAGCGCTAATTAAGACATGGTGTATACTGTATAATGAGTGTCCAATGAATCAAAGTCTTCTCACCACAAAAAAAGCAAGTGTTTCACTCATAATATTCGGTTAGTATTAGCACAGAGGAAGCATGAAGGACTTGTTTATTTGTGTTTTTCCACGATCTTCTGAAAACATCAAGTCACTTCTAATTCTAAATAGCGAATTAATAAAGTATTTTATTGAAACAGCAACCTAACCTTACAGATCCATATCATATGGAAAAGTATTGGGACACCTGCCCATTATACTTAAATGAGCAAAGAAAAGCTAGAGGGGCGGCTATTCTTTCGATACACTTTTTACAAGATTTTGAGGAATTTGGGGGATTTTTTTCAAGATACCCAAGCAAAGATAAGGAAAAAAATGGTGGTTTGCTTCAGGAAAACTTTTTTTTTTTATATATATATTTTTAGATTCACATAAACGGTGTCATGTTGACCGTCCTCAAAAGCCTGTTCATCTATTTTGTTGCGTCTATGGCTGCTCAATGTTGCTGTTTGAGATTGTTAGCGCTTGTGCTGTTTATGACCTATGACAACAAATGCGTGAATTAGAGTTGGCCTCATTTGGCCTTAAAAGTGCTTAGTTTATTTAAAGTAACCTGTAAGAAACTGTAGGCTACCGTTTGAACAAGTATCATTTGAACAAGTACCAGCCAAGTGATGATGTGAAAAGCATGAAAATGTGAGTGGATCTAGAGTGTGTTTTTGAGCCTGAAAATTCTTGTCTGGACTCTGGAAATAGGTGGACTGCCCCTACATTGTTGCATTATGCCCCTAAAATTTGAGACAATTAAAGTGCAATTAAGTTTTAATGTACTTACTCTCATGCATGTGCAACCAGTAAATTTGTGTACCGGTATTTCAAAATATATATAACGATGCTTGAATTGAAACGCCTGCTACACACACTTCAAACTATTTATCAGTAATGTAGTAAAAATTGGGAAAATTAGACCAGTTACACATGTTGATTTATAGTGTGCGGCCATTTTCCATTTACACCCCTAAAATTACAGGTTAGGGGCCCTGTAGTAAAAACGTCTGGATTGAGCTCTGTACTGTGCTTAAACACATCCCCTGTAATTGAGGGCAGATTAAAGTAAGGTAGCTTCTTGAGTGTTTCTATACAAAATGACATTGCCAACTCCTGGCCTGGAATCAATGCCACATGTTTTCAGTTTGCACGTCCGCATGAAGCTAGATTTTGTTTTTGTCTCTACATGAAAGCCTTAAACAATCAAATGGCAAACAATGACAACAATGATTTTTTTACAAGGTTATTGTTGTCATCGTATCATGTATCTTGCCAGCCTTTCCTAATGCTTTTCCAATTCATTGTATCTACTTGGATAGTCATAGCAGAACTGACTATTGATTCATTTCCACAGTAAAATTAGGTCTTAATTCTAATGCTTGCAGGGCTCCAGATTGCCCCTAAATGGTGGTATTTTGCTACAAAATTTTAAGACAGTGTCATGTTTATTTTCAGTCTTGTTTACTCCCTGTCATGTTTAGCTTCGGTTTTCCTTGTGTTTTCCCCTTGTCTTGTCATTTCCTGTTTTATTGTGAAAAGTCTGACTCCTCTCGTTTCAGGTCACTTGCCCTTCCTTGTTTGGTGTCTTTGTCAACCCTGATCCCTGATTGTGTCCACCTTTCCCCATTACCCTCATGTGTCATCCAATCAGTGCCCTCAGCCAGGTGTGTCTTGTTATGTCATTAGTGTTGGTGTATTTAGTCGGTTGTCTCCCCCCTGTCTGTGTCGGTTCATTGTTGCCACTATCGTAAGTCATTCGCCACGTCACGCTGACCTTTTTTTGCCTGATCAGGATCCATGTCATGCTGTTAGTTTTGCCTAAGTTGTTTTGCCATGTTTAGCTTCATGTTTTGTTAGTTCCATTTATTTTGCACTTTGAAGTTAGCTTTTTGATTAGAAATTAAAACCTCTTTTTTGGACTGCACCTCTGCCTCCTTGCTCTGCCTTCCCGCATCTGGGTCCTAAAGCCCCCACCTTACTGACAGACAGTGAGACTAAAATTTTCATCCACCCGTGACAGTGTAACCAGTAAATTTGCTGATTTTTATTTATCATTTATTTTTATCACTGTTGTTGAGTATTTGTCCTTGAAAAAAAGAATACATCTTTTCATGAGGGGCAGTAAACAAACAACCCAGATAATGTGGTTACACAAGTGTGCACACCCTCTGATTACTAAGGATGTGGTTTAATTAATAAATCACGTTCAAACTCATGTTAAATGGGAGTTAGCACATACCTGCCACCATTTAAAGTTTCTTATGAATCGTAAGTACTTTTAAGCTGTTTTAGTAGTCTTTTCCTAACATTTTTGCTGCCACATCTTACAGCACAAGCAGTGGTCCACAGACAAATTTGACAACATCAGAGAAAGGAGAAATTGATTTTATGTGCGTTATGAGTTATCCCTTTTGAGACCAATGTGAGGTTCAGGGACAGGAAGTACATCAACAGTGGTAGAGATAATATTCTTGGATAAATTCTGTTTGAAAAACATGAGCTGTACATGAACAATTTTTGGCTTGCAAATTTGGCAAGTGGCAAGACAAATGGAAGCTCGCCTGAATCAGTAAAACAAGTATGGTCCTTGATCTGAAGGCAAAATTCGACTGGACAAAATATTACATACTCAGAATAACTCAGTTTCATCTTCAAGGAAGCACTTAAGCGTGACAAAAGTAGAACTGCTTTGTTTGCTTTGTGGATTATGGGAAAACCCGCCTTTATAGAACCTGTGCGTGTATATGTTGGAAACTGTTTAAACAGATGCTGTCAAGTGGTCCATAAGAAGAATTAGTGGAGGGAAAGGAGTATTGTACGTGATTAAAACAATCCTGGCTAAGGAGGCTTTTAGCCATGGACTTTGCATGCACATAAACCCATACATGTATTTGGCTTGTAGAGGTGCTGCAACAAACTAGAGAAAAGAACACCAAGGGAGAACGCGAGGGTCCAAGGCAGCTGCAGGATTGTGGCTGGATGCCCTGCGTGTGTTCTGCTGAGGGTTTGGCACTGACACCATGAAGCCTGCTGTCCTGGCTGGAGTGTCCCAGGCCTGCCTGACGACGACACATGCACACGCACACACATGCACACGCACACACAGAAGAAGGGGTAACTCAGGATATGAAGCCCAGTAGTCAGAGTTGATTGTTGTGTGACTAATGTTTCTCTCCAGCGTCCATCTGTTACAGGGCCCCTCGCATGCGAGAAGCGCATGAAAACTCTTTTTGCCCCCGTCAATAATCCTCATTATAAGCAATTCCAAAGACCCAAAACTCATTACAAGCTCTCAAACACGCATTGGTTACAAAATCATCCTGATACGTTAAGTGGACAAATCAAAGGTAGATAGCAGTTTGTAATATATAGCATTGAAAACTTGCTCACCTCACATTGAGAAAGGTCAAAAAATATATATATAAAAGTGCTATGTGTTAACCATGTGATGTGCCTGCCTTGACATACAGTATGACAACACAACAAATGTCGGAACTCACGCATGTAGATTCCGAGACACAACGTAAAATTGTTTAACTCTTTGACTGCCAAGCGTTTTCAGAAAAGGGATGCCGTGGGTGCCAGCCGATTTAAGCATTTTTGACTGATCTTTCAAGGTCCACAGAAAATTATGTGTTTGGACTATGGAAACACACATACTACCAAATGAAAGATTGGACTCTCATCTTTCATCAGAAAAAAAAAGTTTGTTTCTACCTTATTCCGTTTTTCAATAATCAACAATAGAAAATGGTTAGTTACACCTCTGTTTTGAAAAAAAAAACGGCTTTTAACGTCTTTGGCACTCCTCCATAGGATTTTACTAAACGTTATTTAACGTTTTTGGCAGTCAAAGAGTTAAGTAGGTCAAAATGTTCTAAATAGAGATTTTATAATTGAAAGCAACTCCTCTTTCATTGATTGAAAGTTTAACCTTTATGAAGTGAACATCGCAAAGTGTCCAAGAAATGCATTTTGTGAAAGGTACACGATGATGATGTCAGCTATGATCTCAAAACAATAGCAAAGCAATTGTTCATTACCTTGCCGTGGTCATAGATATCCATGCGGGGAATTCCCGCAGTATGACGCTAACAATTCCCTTTTGCTAATTTCATAATCGTCTTTATTTTTTTTGTATATAAGCTCAAGTGAATTCTTGTTGCTATACGTAGATGTCATGAGTCTGACCCTAAATACTAACTTCTGATTGGTCAATAACTGTTCACATGCAATGTAATCATGGGATGCATTCAAGATGGCTGGGTTAATATGTTGCGCGTATCAGTTACAAAAACATGGAATTCTTGTGCTGATTGTCAAGTTTCTGTCAAAAATGGATTGATTTAGAACATTAGGCCGTTGTGCTAAAATGCCTCTTTCCAAGGAGAGACAAGTTGCCGATCGTCTTGCAATTTACATGGTGCTAATGAAATGAACTGTCAACCAATCACGGCTCAGCTTCAGAAAACAGGTCAGTCGTGGCCGTTGCCTGAGACCTTAGCAACTGTCCGTAACGTCATTTTCAGTTGATAGCAAGTGTGAAAATGGCTACCCCCAGAGATGGATAAAAATGGGTGGATTTCATTGCTTAACTCATATTCCAGAAACGCAATGTTAATCCGAATGGCTTGTGTAGACTAGTGGGGCTCTAAATCAACTGATTGGCTTTTAACACCCTTGTGATCCTGACAGGAAGAGTGGTAGAAATTGGTTGCCAAAATATCTGTGTATTATTTAGCGGGCTACTTTGTCACAGAGCGGCACTCGCAAGTTCATTTATTTATTTTTATTTAAGGTTTCTTTTTCAGAGTTTTCTGACGTGAATCCGGGGATGAAAGCGCACATTGGGTGTCAAATCTCCTGTTTTTGTAGGTTAATGAGGACTGAGTTTGTGGGTCATATAATCAAAACAAAGACTTAAAAGAGATGTCTCGATTTCTTTTTTTTTTCTCTGGAGAGCTCAGTATTGTTCATTCGGTAATTTTACCGATTTGACATGTCATCATCATTGCTCTCCTTTTTTTTTGTCTCGATTTCTGTTCAGACAATCCCTTCATTAATGCAGGGATGTGATTTTTCCACTAATTCGCGGAATTTCGCTTTTTTTATCTCCAAAAATAAAAATTTTAAATTTCCGTTTTTTTTTTTGTTTGTTTTTTTGTAGTTCATTGTGTATGCACATGACTCCGACAGATAACATCTTCTGCTATAACAAAGACATTTGTGGTATGTTCTAATATGAGTTACTTTTCATTTGGTCATGATACAATTATTTGTTCATGAAATTTGAACTCTTCAACATTATTTATGTGTTAACTTAGTAATCACATTAGTTAGATATGATGATATTCTCAGTGATAGTTTTTAAAAGCAAAGGCAGTCCAATGTTTTTGAATGTGACTGATTTTGAGTTGACTAAAACTGCCATTTTATATGGGATAGTTCAATATACATTGAAAATTTATGCTGTTGTTTTGTCTATTTCTTTGTCATGTGAGTGCATTGAAAGTACTTAAAAACACGGAAAACCCATGAGCTCCGGGAAGCCCCCCCTTGTCCCCCCACCAGGGCACTGCCCTGGACCTAGCTAGGTGCCGGCGGCCCCCAGACCCCCGGCTAAATTTTCAGATAATTTCACTTTGGTCAAATCACATCCCTGTTAATGTTAATGTTGCAGCTTAAATGCTCAATTCCAGCTCTTCATCTTTGCTAATCACTATTCTTAGAAATGTAAATCAATGTTGACCAAAGTCGTATTTCACACTGGTGGTGATTGATGTCCGCTGGGTATATTATCACTTGAAGACATGCAGCTGTACATGCACACCTGTCACTCACACGGTCAACGCAGTGGAAACAACATGCAGCCTTCTGAATGAATGGATTGTTGTTGGAATGGAAAACTAGAGGGTGTTAGGGCAGGACAGGAGAGGGGATGGAAGTAAAGGGCAGGAATCTGGAGAGGAAACATAAATGGAAGTGAACAGAATGAGCGCGGAAGGGGCACGAGAGGACAAACGCTCGTAAAAACAGCACATCTCATTTATTGCATGTTCTGGGGAGTCCAAGTCCCCCTTGCGGCCTTGTTTGTTCTTATTGAGTTATCATGCACTGCTGAAGTGCGTGGACCCCGTTACATGCAGCCGAATGTAACATGCTCCTGTTGCATGTATGTTCATGTGCTAATCCCCCCCCCCACCCCCCCACACACACATGATTCAAACTGTTTGTTCATGCTGTGGCAAGGGACATAGCATGGGAAGTGTGAACAGTTGAGCCCTGACAAAATGACATGTTTGCCCAAGGAGCTGGCACTGCAATTGTGCATTGGTGTGTGTGTCTGCGTGTGTGTGTGTGTGTGTGTGTGGCGTACTATGCCAACCCCGCTGTTTACCGTAGGGGATTTTAGGAGAATTGTAGGCAGCTGGCAACCCCTTGTTTTGTTTCTCCTTATCCGCTAGTTGCGGTGTGTAGTGTTTGTTGCTCTACTTAATGTATTGTGATTTTTTTAAAAATATTTTTTGTTTGTTGTTGTTGTTAATGAAAGGAAGCAATAATGTGCCTTCGATAGTGGGCAGATGGGTCTACTCTGCACTCCAAAAGGATTTCTTTAGAGCAGGGGCTCACAATTAAAAATGTAAAAGGTCCAGAATTTTTATTCTTTTTTTTTTGAGGAAGTCATAGATCCACAGCGCATGCGTGGTGGCAATTTTTTGGGGGCTTTTTAAAAAATGTATTACAAAACATTTATTTTAAGTATCACAGTGATTCTTTCTTGCTTAGTATTACCCAATAAAATAAAAATAATCAACTTTCACTAAAGGCGAATCAAGTGTCTTGGGTATTCAACTGTTCACATACATCTCAAAAGTAAAGCAAAATTATCACGCATTAGAAAATAGTTTCTTGTGCATAAACTAAAGTGACTTCCGGATTTGGGTAGTTATTAGCCAATCAGTGCATTGTTGTCATGGCAATGACAGCCCATAATGCAAGCCTGAGCGCTCTCTCTCTCTCTCTCTCTCTCTCTCTCTCTCTCTCTCTCTCTCTCTCTCTCTCTCTCTCTCTCTTTCTCTCTGCCAGTCTAGCGTCACTTAGTGTGTGGGAATTCAGTCTCACAAACAAAAATCAAAAACTGTCATTATTTTGAGAATTTATAGTATTTAGAGTTCAGAAAACAACACCCATCTTCCAAGTTAACCTTTATTTTGAACGACAACTGTAACGGCTTCTGTGAGTCGAACTAGAAGTGGCCTGGGCTAATAAAGCATTGACACCAATAACCCTTTTTACATCTTAGTTGATTTGGAAACTGGCCTTTGTTATTGCCAAATTAAGTGTAAACCTAATTCTAGTTGTTCTGTTATTGCAATGACAGTGACAGACTTTATGTGCCTACAAGCAGATGTTCTGACCTCGTACCAGACGTCAGAACATAACAGACTGTTTATCAGGATCGCGGTTACTAAATAATGATGACAATTGATCATTTTGACTCATTTGAGCTGTTCATTTTCTCCACGTACATCACATAAAAATGTCCTTCCTTTGTCTTGTTTCCATAGGCTTCCTGGAAACTTCCCTTGGATTTTGACCAACTTTTCGTTTTTCTATGGTTTGCCAACCAATTTTGGGGGAATACTTTGGATCATAATCAATTTGGTCTACCCTTTAAAAACAAATTTGTTTGTCAAGATGGAACGCAGCAGTTGGAGTGGCAGTGAGAGTCCCGGGGACGACATGGACAGAATGAGTGACTCTGGAGGAGACAAGACAATGGACGGGGACCCTGAAGGGGTGTGGAGCCCTGACATTGAGCAAAGCTTCCAAGAAGCCCTTGCCATTTACCCGCCATGCGGAAGAAGGAAAATTATCCTGTCGGATGAAGGAAAGATGTATGGTGAGTCCTAATGAACACCACGTTGTTAAATCACTTCATGTGGAATGCTCATTCATAAATTGGACTGTTTGTGTTGTTTTCATAAGTCATTGTCTGCCGTCTTCACTGTAGTAGTAATGCCTCAATGACCCTCCAGATTGGTTGTCCACCACAAATTAACACCTCACCCTTTTTGCCCTCTACAACAAAAAACCTTGCTTAATTACCATGATAAGCTATCCAATACAATCAGCAACTACTTGGAGTAGTTTGTTGATGCTCAACTACTCTTCACACATGGCCGTTATAAATACTTTGCTTTGACCATTTAAACTCAGTTGTTTAGTGACTAACTAACAGCAACACCTCAAGGCAAGTAGCATTTGTTCAAATAATTAATTTGAGGGTGTTTTGGCTCCCACCTGATGTTCTCAATTTACAAGGTGTTACATCGTGTAGCAAGATAGAACAACTTGTTTCCACAAAGCAATGCATTTTGCAATGAAGTCAGTACTAGCTGCATGAATCAATTTGACTTTATTCACAAATAAAGGCCTAACCCTAAGAGGCCAGATCATCTCTCAGTATGCTACTGATTTATTGAAAACAGTTCAATTGTGGCTGACTTGAACAAATAATGTAACAATAATAAATGGCTTCCAGGTTCTGAACTTTGGAAATTATAAAACTGATCTATAGTACAGTTATTTTGTCAAGTAGCAAAGCTCTTGAAAAAAGAACAAAGCACTTCAAGGAGTGTTCACTCAAAAGATTCATTCTTTTGAACGAAACGTTCACAAACGGCACACCACTGCGGATTACTGGATTATTGGCAGGTGGTGGAAAATAGATTTTATGTGTGTGTGGAGCTGGGTTGAGATTATTGGGGCACCCCACACATATTGACCAAAACTGTTAAATGCCCAATTTTTTTTATATTTTTTATCTTTATGTGTGAGGGTTCTGCCAATGATAAGAGAATCTTTTAAGGTTTAAAAAAATCCTTAAAGGTGTACCGGGCCTAAGAAAGTAGTATCATTAAAATCTTAACAATACTCATCCGTATTTCAGAGTGCAACGGCTGTCAGAAAGTTGCAGAATGGCTGTGACACTGAGAATGTGTGTGTGTGTGCAAGTACTTACAGTGATGGGAGGTAATGAAGGTCACCCCCTTAAAAAGTATAGGCGATATCAACAAAAGTGACTCGAGATGGTTGAACTTGTAAAAGTGACAAGTGGATATATCCGACAGTGAGCCAAGAAACTTAATCATTCCCTCACTATCCAGCAAAATTGGGCATGCCATGGTCAAAGTAAGGAAACTGCAGACAACGAAGAGCTTATAAAGAAAGTACCGGTAACTGAGTTCCATGAAGTCCACCTTGGTCTGAGGAACATTCAAGAGACTTGGTGGAATGTGTTCATCCACATACCATTCATTGAAGATCAAATGTTCAATGAACACTTCAAACCCCTTGCTCAAAGACCTTCGACAAAAGCCTGGATGGAGCTGGCTAACTTCAACTTGCGTCGCGAAGGAGAAATTGCCCTAATCTGCATTTTTAGTTTGAGACACCGATGATGCTCAGACAGAGGTGAACCGGGCGTTCAGGAAAGTAAAGAAAAAACTCAGGCCATGTACATAGCAGGGTATTTTTAAAAACGGATATTTCCCTCCTCTGGGTGTAGAAAAAAATAGTGTCCAGGCCACCACATTTGTAGAAAATAAAACATCCACAGCTAACCGCATTAATGCATTTTTAAGTACGCTCATAACAATTCCAGACCTTAAGATGGCAACAGTTCCCCAAATCCTATCCAATCAGCCACCTGGCGACGCCACTTCCACAAATTGGGCCTACAATGAGATGCATGACAAGCCTCTAGGTGGCAGTAGTTAGCCAAATACTGCTCATCTCTTGACGTCACTTCACCATACGTCACACAAGTACGGACTGTCAGCGGCTGATATGCATATATAGACTTTTTTATTATTAATTAAAAACATACTTGTAAACAGTCAATGAGTACATCATAAACGGAGCATAGAGGAAAACAAAGAGGATAAATACAAAATCTTAAAAAGCTTCACTTCTTTTTTAACAACTTTTTTTCCCCACTTACTCATCACACACACACATACATACAAACATGGTCTCTCCCCGGTGTGGAAGCGAATCCACGCCGCCTTAAAAAAAGAAAAGTTTTAACAACTTGAGGTATGTGATTGAGTGACGCGTGTAGAGGACAACGCAAAACTTCGTTTACTGACGGACGCACGTGACCGCGGAGCTGGAGAAATACGCAGATCTTCACTTTGGCCGGAGTTTTTAGAAAAACTTTGTTTGTAATGAAAAAAATCCCCGCGGACGTGTGGATGACAGGGCAAGCCGCAGAAAAATATCTCCCGTTTGCAAAAAAAAAAAAAACCCGGCTATGTGTATACATGGCCTCAGTGCAGGTACTTTTTAAGTATTCTCACCATGAGCAAATGTGCAATTCCAATTCTCCTGAAACACAAAATTATGTGCTTGTGTCCAAATTCACAAGGCTGTGTCCTCCGAAGGCCGCATGATGTTACTCCCGACGCGACTTGACAGCACGCACGGACTTAAATATGAATGAATTGTCAATACAGCTTGTCAGTTGCACATTGACCGACAATCCATTCATGTGTAAATCAGTCATAAACCTGTGCGTGCTGTTGAGTCGTGCCGGGAGTGGCGTCATGCAGACGATAAATTCGGCCTTCGGAGGACCCAGCCTTGTGGATTTGGACACAGTGTGTTCTTGGAAGACACCCAATACTGCTTAGCAGGAGTAGGGCTGCAGCGATCAAATATTTTGGTATGTGGATATCCTTCAAATTTTTTTTATAGAATAATCCAGTATTCAGATTTTAAAAAAATATATATTTTTCCTTTTTGTTCTTTATAATATATAGTACATACAAATACACAAGAGAAAATCACAAATTTCACTTAATAATTAATGACCAACTGGTTGTCATTTTTAGATAATTAACTTTATTTTCTCACTTAAATTTAAATTGTTCATTTTTTTTCTCTGTAGACAGTAAGATTTTTGGCATGAGGCGAAATGTTGTCAGAACCACATTAGCGATTTTGCCAGCTAAAACACCACATTAAGTAAGCCAGGTTTGTTTAAAAAAAAAAATTGGAGCAGTAGGAACTGAAACTATGTCAGGCTGTCAGCAAAAGTGTGCAGTCATTTTAGCAAATTACTGAAAAGTAGCCCGGCACTTGCTTAGCGGTAGCTGCTAGCCACTAGATGCAAATGCTGACAAAAGGCGTCGTGTGTCAGTGTCAGCATAATTATTATTTTTAGCATCTTTAATTAGCGATTGAATGTGATTTCAAGATGCCGTGTTGATATTGGTGGCAATAATATGATATATGACAGCAATATAAACGCCCCAAATATAAGTCAGGAAGATGAGTCAAGACTCAAGACAGCTGCCACTCCACCCCGTACGGGCACTGCGGGCAGGCATGAAAAACTTCAAAATAAAGTAAAATTTTACAGCCAGTGTCCACAAGAGACTGCTTAAGAGCCCCTAGGGTCCCCAGGACACACAGTAACTAGAATGTGTGTTTGTGCCTTTGCGTGTGCGCGTTTGAACTAATCTAATAATGAGCAGATGGTCCTCTGGCTGCCACCAGCTGTGTCTCCCCCTCGGCCTTCTCTCTGCAAGTAGAGTGCTCTCTAGTGAATTCTTTATGATACTGCGTCATATCGGGACTTCTATAAGTAATGAATTAAGATCTTAGATCTGAAGTACTTCTTTCTCTCTCACTCAGTTGATGGAGTCTTGCGTGGGGACCTAGCTTGGTTGCGCTACATGGCCAAAATCCATTAGTCATCTTCGATATTACTCTCATCTGAAGACTATCATGCCTGACCTTTTAGTCTTATTGCGGATTTAATCTTATAGTGTTGCTTGTTGGATCTCAAAGTCCCCCTTTGGTCTTTTCCCAAATCCCTCATCATCTGTGTTCTAAGCAGGAGTGGTCAGCTGCTTCAGCGAAAATGCTGTGATAAAGCCAGTGCACACCACCTGCTCAGCAACAGGCACACTTTAGTGAACAGCTGGTGTGCATCATGAATAGGATATCTCGTTCATATTGATCAGGTATATCCAAATAAATGTTGTTGCTGCTTTGTGCCTGCTGGATGTGTCAATGTTTGCTGACATTTTTCACAGTTATAGCACGACGAGGCGATATGTAAATGTTTTGTCGGCAACAAGCAGCCTTAATTGGCCAGCGTCAGCATCAATAGGCCTGAAAAGCATTAAACACTGACAGCAAAACCTCTCCTCAATTGTTAAGTTTGGTTTCCTAATGGAGTTTGACATTTACTGTTCTCTGAGGCACAGTAAGGTGTGTGAAATCTTTAAAAGAGACGAGCAACATTTGGACAAAAATATAAGACAAATAGGGTATGTTTATGCCACAACAACCTAGCATAAAAACTAGGGGTGTCAAGCGATTACTTTTTTAATCGTAATTAATTGCATGACTTCAATTGTTAACTCGCGATTCATCTTAAATGTTATATCTGTTCTAAGTGTACATTATGTAAAATGTAAATGTACAATAAAATATTTGTTTCCTATGTTTTCATACTCTTGTTAACATAAAAGTGGGAAACAATGTTAAAATAATAGAAATATGTCTGCATCTTTTAGTCACTGATTCATAAAATTGAGGTAAAAATATTAAAAAAGATGTACTGTACTGTAAAAAAACAAATATGATATTGATTTGTGTTGAGATAATTTTTCTGCCACTAATGGCATAATTGCATTTGTAAGACGTTGGTACTGACAGCTCAGTGCATTTTTCTTTTCATATTAAGCTATCTAATCTTTAACATGAATTAACTTGTGAAATTTTGCACATTTTTAAAATTGTAAAAAAACAAACTTGACTCCATTCTCCACAAATATTGCATGATTATTACATTTATTACTGCTAAATTTTGACGTGCTGCGTTGTGACTGCGATTCCCCCGATACAAGCTTTACAAGTGGTCAATAATCGCACCTTGTGACATTAAAGAAACCTTAAATTAACTCAAAATGAACACACTAATTTTGACACTCCTAATAAAAACAAATCAAATTGATTGCTGTTCACAAGCTGCAAAAACGAGGGAAAAAAATTCTTAGTATGCAATCCGTGGCCAAAGAAGCACGAAAATGTCAATGTAGACTTTATTTTATGGACTACCATTTTCAGCACTTACACTTCGGCTTTCATTTGTAAAGAAAAGATCCCCTTTGTTTGCATGTTGAAACTCCAAAGAGCCCCCCCAATTTTTTTTTTAAATAGCAAATTCTGTTACAAATGGTCTCACTTTAACAGGGACATATTTTGACGAACGTGCGCCACCCATTTTATTAAGATGACGGCGAACTAACATTGTGTGGGAAAAACAAAACAAAAACACAATATGCCTTTTTTAATCTTGACCTAAATATATGTGTCCATCTTTCATATTTGGTGATTGTTATGCTGCCTCTGAAAAACATGCAAGAAAAAAAAAATGTTGAAAGTATGTTCTACTTAAGCAAAAACATAATGTATGCTCTCTGAGGACTCCTTAAACCATTTTCCCCACACCTCACTGTCATTAATGGTGGTTTTGTGTTCCAGTAAAGGTAGAATGAGCTGCAGGTGAGCAAAAAAAAAGAAAAAAAGAAAAAAAAAAGAATACGGTAATATCTTACTGTGAAAGACATATCTGTGGCTAAAGATACCCCCCACTGGCAGCAAGAAAATAGACTGCAATAGAAAGGAAGGAGACGTGCAAGGGTAACGTGATGTACTTGTTAAAGAAATGCGTCAAAAAATTAGGACATAAATGTGTGTAAAAGGGAGCGAGAATAACAAGGTGGATAATAGTGGATTGGTGCGATTATGTAGCAGAGATTCATTGTAATAACCAGCAGGCTAACACGCACCATAATCTACAGGTGAAGATGTTTAGAATGTGCCCTTTAAATTACTGTACATGCCAAGTCATCCTTAATATACTACATTGAGTTGTCTTGAATGTCTCTTTCTATCTGACACACTTAAACTGAGTTTTTTTTTTTTAATGTGTTTTCTAGACTCAATCACAGTAGATCCTTTTAGGACATGTTGGTCACTGCATCATATGCAATTTCTGAACTAATATTCCACATATGTATAATGATATTCATCATATTTGGCTTTAGGGTATATTCACATTCAAGATTATTTTACACTATTCGGAAATCCTCAATCTGATATGTTGACCCTTTTTTTGTACGTAATCTAAATACATGATACATATATGTTTTGCACATTCATTCATTCATTTTAAATGTCTTTAAAATTTAGGTAAATATGCAATTTTCACCATGTCCAAATAATAGTCGGTTTTCCATCCACCCATTTTTATTCAAATTTTCAAGAAATGTGAAAATAAAACTGACTGGAAACGCTTCAAATTCAAAAAAGCGCCCACAATTCTCATAAAGGTTTTTACACTTAGAGGGGGTGGATTTTGAAGTGTATCGAAAAAAGAAAAATGCGAATTTTGGCAATGGAAACAGGTTTTGCGAATAACCGCTGGCAAGACCGGATACACGTCGCATGTTTTGACCGGCTTTTATGTCACACGAACGATTGTAGTCCCAAAGCAATGTCGGACGATAAAGTAGGTATGTTTGGGGGGGGACGACGAAACAGAAATCTTTTTGGAATTAATCAAAGAAGCGAATAGTAATGCCATTTTAGATGGAGAACAGCAAAGAAACGCTACCGTTTATCAAGAATTACAAAAGAAAACTCATACTTACCACATAAACAATTTCAATCTACACTTGTAGCCCTTACTATCGCTAAAAAAACAATTCTTGTTAACTGGAAAAATAAACAAACTCTGAATATCGACCAATGGTCTAACCTCCTCATAAATCACATTTTAATGGAAAAAATATCTGCCTCAAATAAAAACCAAATATCAAAATTTATAGAAACATGGTCTACGTATATAGAATTTTTTAACCTAATTCCGGTTACTTAATTCTGTCTGTTAGCGAGAGCCACTACATTGTGATAACTTACATTGATGTTTCTGCATTTGGCAATTTATTATTATATTATATTATTAGTATGGGATTTTTTTTAATGGGCTTTAGGTGAACTGATGAATACACACACGCTCGCACGCACGCACGCACGCACACACACACACACGCACATACACATACTCACCCACATACAAAAAAAAAAAAAAATATATATATATATACAGTATATGTGTGTATATGTATATATATATGTATATATATTTTAAAAAAAAAACATTTATTACATTTTTTTAATTGATTTGTTTGTTTGTGGAGAGCAATGATGATGTCAAATCGAATGAACAATACTGAGCTTTCCTGAAAAGAAAAAAGAAAAAAAAGAAGAAAAAAAAAACTCATACGACATCATCGCACGGCGCAGTCGCTTCCTGGTCTTCTTTTTTTTTTTAAAACGGGTGGATCACATCTCTATGGTGAGTCCCCTCTCAATATTCGCAAAAGAAGAACAGATGGAAGCGGGCATAAGTTGCATGTCCATTATGCGCATTATCATTAAATTCGCTTGAAAAAAATTCTAAACAATTGGATGGAAACCTGACTAATTTTGGTAACCATCTGTTTAATGTATACATCTGCCAGCAAATAGTTCATTGCTTCTGTAAAATTACTATACTTTCTATTATATCTTTAAATTGTTTAATTTAATCGGTAGTTTTTTTTACCAAGACCAATCCTTTACATGGGCTGATGTTGAACAGGAAGTACTTGGAGTAAACAATACACCTTGAGTCTTTCTAAAACGTCACTCAGTTTTTGTGGACTAAATTCCTAAACTTAAATTAGAGACCTTGATCATGTTTGTCCGTACGGGCATGAGTGAAACCCAACTCTGGACCTGAGTTCACATTCTGAAGGTCAAAACATATTTATTGTTGACTTTTTAAGAGACAAGGTCTCTTTTTCCGAGATCTCCTCAGTCAAGCAGCCAAAACTTGCTTAATGTTAAGCTCATATTTTAAATCTTGGTAGGTTGCTCCGTCTTTATTGTAACCTGAAATGACAGGTTTGAATGTTGTTGCACGCATTTGCTACAACCAATGGTCTTAAAGTCAGTTTTACGCATACACATTTTTGCCATGGTCCTAAAATGAGCACCAAAGGTTGTTGTTTGGTGCTAATAACTAAGTAACTAAGTAAGTAATTTTCCAATTTTCCAGCGTGCTGTTGATATTTCAATAGTGATACATCCAGGTGATGTTGTCAGGGTGGCATGGCTCAGTGGTAGAGTGGTTGTCTTCTGACCCTGAGAGAATGTGTTCGATCCCAGGCCACTGTGACTATGTCAAAGTGTCCTTGAGCAAGATACTGAACCACCAGTTGCTCCTTATGCTGTGTCATCACTAGTCAAAATATAAAGCGCAGTAACATACCAGAGTAAATTGTAGCTTGAGTTAAATACTTTTTAAACTCTGACACTAGTGCAATACACTCCTAAGTGTTTCAACACGAGTTTTAAAGGTAGTTTGGCAGAATTCAATGTTTAACACTGATACTATTGTAGAGTACTTTCAGCACTACTTAGTGTTTACCAGTGATATTTTTAACACTATACAGTGTTGGAGCAACACTGGTTAAGTGTGGAAAAAGTAACACTTTGCAAAGTGTCACATTTACACTCATTGGTGAGGACACCTAATGTTAATCCAACACTAGCGATTTTGCTGTGTAGGAAGCCATTTTTGCGTCTTCTAATTTGATTTCTCAACGGGTTGCCCTCATGCCCTGCCTGCAGTCACTGCTGCGATCAACAGACATCTCTTGCTGCAATATATTTCGAATGCAAATGCGCACTTTCTGAGACAACCAAATCTGGCGCGCACTTTCACACCACTTATGTGCAGCCCTGCTTACGGCGAATTGCAGTTATAAAAGTTAGAGTAGCTTCCCGTCTAGTGTCAGTATATTTATTGTATCAGAAGAATATTTCATCATGTCTTAAGAACAGAAGTTCCTTTGTGAGAAACAGTTGTTCAGCAGTTTAAGTTGAAGTGTGTGTGTATGTGTGTGTGTGTGTGTGTGTGTGTGTGTGTGTGTGTGTGTTCTGGAGCTCCTGTTGGTCACGGTTAATGACCATCTGACTTTGGCCTTGAAGTCTTTCACTGGCCAAGTACAGCGGGAGGCAGAGACAGGAAGGGGGAGGGAGCAGAAGCCTATTCACTTGGAGAGGGACAGAGGAGGGGAAAGAGAACAGCCAGAACAGAAGATGGATATACAGTGGGAGGGAGTGTGTGTGTGTGTGTGTGTGTGCATGTGTGTTGGAGAGTTTCAAAAGAGGGAGGGCCAGAGAGAAAGATGTGTGCCGCAGGGTTAGTGAAGGATGATAATTCACCGTTAAGCCTCCTAGAAAGACCAGCTGGCCCCTCTGGAGTCAGATGTCAGCCTCCGCAGCCAGGGCTTGTTCTGTGTGTCCGTGCGCATGTGTATGCGCGCGCACAAGTGTGTGTGTGTTGGCAGTCATGCATGTATGTACATGTATGTGTGTGCGTTCTGTTGTCAGTGGCAGCGTTTGACTGCTGGAAGGAAAACACCTGCATGGGGAGCTGTAGATTTTATCAGTCTAAGCTGCATGCTGCCTATCTCAGTGAGAGCGCGATAGGTCAGAATACACACACACACACACGCACACACACACACAAACACCATCTGCTAGTTAGTTAGAGCTATTGTTGTGCGCCATTTGGGTTGTGTGTTGAGGTTTGGCTTTGTGCTGATCTTGACCATCAGTTAGCCAGCTGGCCTGACTTTGGTTTTTCACTTGATTGGAACAAAAAGCACCGTAAGGCACCAACCAAACAACACACAACACCCACGTTTACTAACAGGCAAAATAACTAACACATTACATAATTTCACACAGCATCGTCAAAATATGGCACACTTGAACTTATAATGTGAACACACTTTATTCTTTATGGCTCTTTCGGCTGCGCTAATCTATGCTAGCCAGGTCATGCTGTGCTCCCAATTCAATGGGTTGAATTATTCAGCATTGTCCGTGTATGTCAGTGTGTGTGCACTCACACATGTGCACCCATGTAAGCATGGTTACAGCTGGCCTGGTGCTTTCGTTAATCGGGGGTGGCCAGTCTGCATGAATGCTTGTATTGTTGGGTCATGTGTATTCAGAGCCATGGAGTGTTATTGGGAGTGCCTGATTATATGCATGTGTGTGTGTGTGTGTTTAGGAGGGTGGTTATGTATGATGATCACAGCGCCCCTATATGTGAGGCTGCATGTCACTGGGCCAATGACACCAAATTGTGCCACTTAGGGTCATCTGAATTCTGACTGTGATTAAAGAAAAGTTACAGAAATGTAGTTGTATGTCTGTGTACATACAATTGACCAGGTGAAATAATCTCCTGTTTTGTTTTTGCTTTTTAGGTCGAAATGAGCTTATAGCCAGATACATCAAACTCCGCACAGGAAAAACGCGGACACGGAAACAGGTATGCATGAAGGAGGTTGAATCCAGAATCCTGACTTCTTTTTTTTTTCTCCCTTTTTTTTTTTAAATCAAATGTGATACATGCGATAATACGTGTGTTATCCATCAAGGCAAAGTAATTGTTTTTTGTTTTCATATTCCTTATCATATTTTTGTCAGACTATTAGTCACACTTTTTTTCCCACTTTTTCTGGCCCTGTCTTTTGTCAGTTGGCATGTACTTTTGGTGCATTATTGCTGGTGGCCAGAAGGTGGTGGTAATACGTCAAAAGTATTTACCACCCACGAAAAGAAAGTAGAAGAAGAAGTGGAAGAAAAAGAATTACAGGTAGTAGTAGTTATGACAACTAAATACTAGGGGTGGGAATCTTTCAATGTCTCACGATTCTATTTGATGCAGATTTTTGGGTCTGCGATTCGATTCAGAATCGATTTTGATTCAAAATGATTTGATTGGCAATGTTTTTGCTTCAATCTATAGATGTGCAAGGAATTGGAATGATCTGACTTGCTAATGCTAATGCTAATTAGCGTGCTACTCACGGCACTTTTATCACTCAAAAGAACCACTCTGGGATTGTATTGTTCTGAGAAGCAGAGTGCCTGGCTTCCACTGCCATTAATTTCCGAACTAGCCTATGTTATAAATCAACCAGCAACTCACGCTTGAACTGTTTCCATCAGTACTACCTGACGCCCAGCCCGGGCTTCAACACTCCTTGTTAGGGGCACTGTGAATAACCAAATGGCACATTTGAACAACACTCCGCGATTCTGAATGGTCGGAGTGGAAGCAGTGCGCCCTTGGAGCAGATTTCCGAACACACTCACAATTAGGGGACAGCGATTTTAGTTGCAAGTCCATCTCTACTGTTGGTTTTTATTAAATAAATTTTCCCCAAAATGCAATTTATACTCTGAGCAACTTAGTCTAATAAATTTCCCTCAAATATGCAACTTTCTCCAGCGACTTAAAATGCTTTTTTCTTCTAAATTTTTTGACTGGTTCGACTTGTAGTATACTCCGGTACAACTGAATTTATAGTCTGAAAAAGATGGTATGCATACAGTCCTGTATATGAAAGCAAAAACAGCTACTAATACCTCAGTCCTTGTCCAGTGTTCCTAAGTGTCTTTCTGCTCACTCATTTGATGCACAAAGATGGATGTAGTCTGTTGTCAGGGGACTAGTGTGTTTGCGTGTGCGTGAGTGCGTGGAAAGAGTCTTTTCATAACCATGGTAACCCACTGTTGGTTGTTTCCTCTGCTCTTTCTATCTTCTCCTCTGCTCTTTTCTACTCCTTTGTACTTGTTTGTATTCTACTGTACTCTACTGTACACTATAAATCTTACAGGTTTCCAGTCATATCCAGGTCTTAGCCAGAAGAAAATCTAGGGAGTTCCAGTCCAAAATAAAGGTAGGACTTTACAAAGGTATATAAGGTGCACAATAGCTGCTTTTCCACCAACAAGCCCAGGATCTTTGCGTTCTGGGTAACAGGAGTTCTTGGTTGTAAAAGTTCCGCAGAGAATTTAGAATTTGTGTTTCCACAGCGTCTTAGGGTTCTCGGTAATCAATTCAAATGAGTTTGATAACGTATAAGTTTGACGAGCCCAGTCGATGTAAAAACAACAACACCCCAAAATTGACCATCCAATCAGCCTTGGTCAGTGCATATGGAGGATCAAAACTGTCAAAATTCAAAATAAATAAATGACTAAATAAATAAACAAATGACTAAAAAGGAAAATAAAAACAGATATATAAAATGTAATTCAAAAATGTTATTCAAATGAGGGGGCAGTCTTAAGTGTGTCTTGGGTGGTAGTCGTCCATTGCTGGAGCTCTCCATGTAAGCCAGCGAGACTTCCTTGTTCACCGAAGCCGCTCACTAGACCAATGAAAGGCAGTTTGCAATGGTGGAGTCCAACCCAAAACACGCTTAGGACCGCCCCCTCATTTGAATAACATTTCGTCCTGGCAAAGCGTCTGCAGCATGAAATAAATAAATGTGAGAGCAGAGCGTTTTATTTATTCATTTATATTTAATTCTATTTATATATTTATTTTTGTATTTCTTTTGACTATTTTTGTATTCACTTTAATTTTTTGAATCTCGTTATTTATTTATTTTATTTTTACTTTGATTTATTTATGCATATATGTATTTTTTATTATTTTTATTTCCATTTATATTATTTTTTTAATTAAATTTTTGAATTATATTTTTCATATCCGTTTTTATTTATATTTATTTATTTAGTCATTTATTTTCAATTTTGGCAGTTTTGGTCCTGCATAAGTGCAGCCCGCCCCCTCAAAGTTCCAGCCTGGCTGAGAAAGACCCTGCTGCTGAGATAGTACTCAGATGCCCCCTGGGGAATTTAATTACCCCGGAAATTGTTGTTGGTGGAAAAACGTGCAAACTGAATTTTACCAAGGTAAATTGAAAAGTTCTCCAAAAGTTCCAGCGGTGGAAAATCCCCTAATAAATGCAATGTGTTGCAAATGTGAACATGTTGGGACACAACTTCTGATTAGCGAATACACAGTAACTATACTGCTGGAAGAGCAAGAAGCGACCGACCATAAGCAAAGGTCGTGACTGATTATCTTAAGTGTCTAATTAAGCCCTTCTTGTCCACTTCCTCACAACCTCGTATATCTATACAGTACATGTACATTCATGCTTATATGGTCCAGTTTTTTCGCTTCCCAGTCTCTCTTCTAAGTCTGATCTTGGAGTATTGTTGATACTGCAGACTTTAGACATACTGGTATCCTTTTTCTGTGTTTCAATGCAATTAATTGAAAGTAAAGAACGTACTTCACATGCGTAAAATTGGCTTCCCACCCCATGCAAAATGTTAGTTTGTGCTGCGTTTGTGCTGGTTTGTGCCATAAAAAGTTTCCTTTGTGCTATTACTGTTTTGCAGTTATTATAAATATTTTTTTTAGGTCATCCAGAGTTCGCCCAGCCCCCAATCTATTGAGAAACTGACCTGAAATGGGTCAAATAAGTTAAGGATTTCATGCCAATAGTACCAAATTTATTTTTATATGGCAGACATTCTCAGAAGTACTAATGCTGCAAATAAAAAGTAGAAACTTTGTTCTCAAAATATGAATATTTACATTTATAATTGAATCCAATGCAGTGACATCAGTCATGTATGTTTGATTGAACATGACCTGATGAAAACAATAAATAATAATTTAAATAAACTACAACCACAGCGCTAAAATTAGGTTTTGAACAGAGTACATGCTCGCCTCGGGCACATTAATTTACGGGGGAAAAGCCGTACTAAAAGTATCGGTTCATGGTTTTATGAATCGGTATTGGGCTATGAAAAGGAATATCGATTCGATATCGATATTTTAAACCCAGCCCTAGTGCAAACAGTAGGAAAAAAATTGAAGGAATGACTTGTAGAAAAGATTAGACTTTAGAGCAGGTGAAACCAGGTCTAAGTTGGGGTGCAGGTCGTATAACACAATTTTGGTGGATTTGATTGAGGTGGATGCGCATTCTTAGTTCCACGGACATGTGTAGTGGATGTCATCATATTTCATTCATAAATATGACTACATCATGCATCAAATCCTGTGAATATTTGTAGAAATAAATTCATTGAACACATTATTATTATTAACGGTGCAAACACCCGTTTCTAATGGTGTGCGTCTACGAAAATAGCAGAAGAAAGAAAACTCCAGCTATGCACACAGTTTGACCTCCCTTTTGCACTAGTCTTGCGCAGGGCACGGAAATAGTGCTACAGGATTTAACAAGGCAAGAAATCAAAGGATGGCGAGTGAGCTCCATAATTCATAATTCAGGAGCTACTCAAATCAAGTCTTAAAAGACTGAAATGTATTTTATAGCCAAACCAAGAAGGGCACATTTTATGAGATTTTTCTTTTTATTACTGTCATGCCAAATAAAGTATGCTGCTATAATTGTGAAGTCAAACCAGTGGTCTCAAACATTATTTTAATTTTATAGCGAATGATAGATATTCAAATAAATAAAAATAAAAAGTTAAAGTATATTAACGTAATATTAAGTTTATTTGTTATGAATAAAAGTAGAAATTAAAATTATTCAAATAAAGAACAGAGAGGATGTAGAAAGTAAATACATCTTGTAAGATAATTTTCAGATAGACAGGAGCAGACCACCTGTTGCGCCCGGAACATTTAAGGAGTGGCACCGGTGGTGTCACGTGAAAATAAGCCCTACTGTTAGCATAGCTAGTGTTGCACTCTTAAGTATCGCTGACACCTGTGGAGTTATCAGCGTGCAGGGCAAGCTTCCAAAAGTTGAAGACACAGCCGGTAAGAGCAACATATTAAATGGAGAGTCTAGCGGAAGTCGCGTTTGTTTAGCGATATTAATTGTTTGAGTGTGATTGAATTTACACGTTTCTGTTAAGTTAATCTGATGGAGAGGCACGGTGTTTAGGAGGACGGGTGTTAAACTGGTCAATTGTTTGTTGCTTGCTTGAATTGATACGCTCGGTTTCTAGCCTGCCTTCAGTCACACATGATGAAAAATTTGTGGCGATGATTCTGAATTAGCAGGAGTTGAATGAGGGCTTATTTGGTAGCATTTGTTGAGGTGTAAATGGTCGCAGGATAAAAAAAATTTTTGGGGGGGTGGGTGTATTTAGAAAAAAAAACATTTTGCAATTAAATGAGGTTTAAACATAATTTAACTATGTTTTAAGAAATAATGTAAATAAGTTTAAAAAAACGAACTTTATTTTTATTGAATGGGTTGTATTGATATAAAAATAGTTTGCGTTGAATATGGAATATTGATGAATTTTGCTAAGTCCAGAATTTTTCAATGTGCTTGTTTGTAATATTTTGTACATAATGTGTTTTCTTGTTTAAAAGGTTTTTCACCTAATGGTCACCTAATGATCAATGCCTTGGAAAAATAAAAGCAAGAAAAGGAAAACTTGTCTCTTTCAAGTTGGAGAAGCTGCACTTAAATCAGATAACTTGACAATGATTGATGCTTGCTTTTAGTTTGGATTGTCTGTTGGTTATTTTGTTAACGTTTCTCTTACATGTTCTCTTTGATGTGTTTGCTGCATTGTAGGATCATAATGCCAAGGAAAAAGCACTACAAAGCATCTCGTCCATGTCCTCTTCTCAGATCGTTTCAGCCACTGCCATACACAGCAAGCTGCTTCCGGGAATCGTGCGGGCCAACTTTGCCGGCAACACACAGGTAACACATGCTAACATTGACTAAGACCACCCCTAAAACATAAAAGAAGAAGAAAGAAAAAAACATTCATGATTTAAGTGTTTGATGGGCAGAAAGATTGGCACTGTATAAAATAATCTTCGCTTTTCCTTTTTGCTTGTCCAGAACGTGTTTCCACAGTCGACTCTCTCTAAGGGAGCATTGGGAAATACGCTCTGAGTGCGCACTGATTCACGCCGACTCTTCGGAAACTCAAGAGTGTTGTAAAATGTGCCATTCGGTTATTCAGAATGCACCAAACATGGAGCGCTTGTGTGCGCTCAAGCAAACGAGCTACTGATAGGCTGCATTTGGAGGGGAGCTCACATTGACTTCCCTTTTAATAGAAACATAAATACATAAAAGAACGGAGGGAAACGTGGGGGGGGGGGGAGCTGAAAAAATTCAAAATGTTAAAAAAAAATAAAGAAAACAAAACAAATCTGCGAATGTGTGAATCCGTAGGTGCCGAACTGCGGAGTATGCAGGTGTCAAGTGTAGTTTTCAAGTTGGTATATTCACAGTCACCACTAGATAGCAGACATGGCTTATTTGCGCTTACACCGAGCCTCATACTGACCTATCCTATAACGTGAGTAGGCCTAATCAATTGGAATAATACGCAGGACAAACATACCTCAATAATATTAACATTTTACTTGATTTTTGTAAAAAACAAAACAAAAAAAACCCCACTAAAATTAGTTCTTGTTAAATGGTCCTTGATTGGTATTTTTTATGCTAGAGAGCCCTTTGCGCGTGGGGAAAAATACAGTATGTGGTTGTTCTGGTGTTTGCTTGAAATCCTTTGTTGTGTTATGACAGTGGCTCTTTTATACATTGATAATGTATTATCAAAAACAAAATGTATAAAGAACAAAAATTTTGCACCTATTGTTGTATTTTGTCTGTATCTAAAAATAGGATTTTTGGATTTGGATCCTATGTGTCTGTCTAGAAACCCACATTGCGCCCCTAATCTGTCTTTGACCCCACAGTCGCTGAACTGCCACCTGAATTGCCTTGTATAGGTTAACGGCGCTGATGGTGGTCATTGTTAACCTGGGGAGCAATCGATCCGGGATAGAAGTCTTAGGCTGAATGGCATGCTCATTATCTTTTGGCCAAGTTGTAAGCCCAATGCCTTTCCTGATGCAACCCGTAGGGCTGCATTCACTTGACTGTATGAAGTAACAAAAACAACAATGCTTTCCATGTTTTTTTCTCACTGTGTGATAGTGAATAACACAAGAATGTACTGTGATCATGCAGCCCTTGTTCAATGTATTAATGGTGCTTAATTTTCAGCTGTGGCAGGGGATGATCCCTGGAGGACAATCCAGTTCCGCCTCAGAAGAGTAAGTCACTTTATGCACTCTTTCAAGCTGCATTACTGTTGTTCAATATGAACCGTATCACACTGTAATTAATGTATACGAGCAGCCTTGAATGAAGCAGTAATGAGTTGACCAGTCTTTGTTTTTGGTAGATGCAGAAGGTGGACCTTAATTTAACAACTTCAAATTTATTCTGTTGGCACTTGCTTCTTGCTAGTTGATAAAGATAACCATCCTGCTGAAATTATAATTTTTGAACTTTACAGAGAAGAATAAAGCGTAGTAGAAGTAGAAAAAGGAAGCCAGTATAACGCTTAGCTTACCTGTTAACTACATTGCGATTGTAAAGTCTTATTTTTATTGTAATGAATGATGTTATGCAACCAGTTGCACCTTATTTGGGTTTGGCAGCAGCCTAATTGCCTATGGTTGCAATGTCACAGTCACAAAGGGCACACGGATCACAGCACAATACAATCTTGACAAATCATACAGTACATGTTGCGCATGTGAGAAAAGTACAGACAGAATTAATTGAAGTTTAGTGCACTTAAATTTGACCCTCCTATCTCCAAGCATAATCCTTATGTCTTGAGTTCAAGTTGAAGTCACATGACTGCATAATGGTTTGGATATGAAAAGAGGCCTTTTATAGCTTTTTAGACCCTCTTGACCGCTTGTGCAAGTGTTCCTGCAAGTCACAGAACACACTGTAATCCATTTCAGTACAATGCAGGGACAATGTGACTGGCCATGCTGTGTCTTGTGTCCTTTTAGTCTTAATGCTGCCCTTTCTGTCCGCCTCTTTCTCTCAGCATCAAGCCGTTCTCGCAGCAAGCGTACTCCGTGCAGACAGCAGGGACCACCACAATCACAGGTGAGAGGAACCACACGGCAATTATCTCTTTTGTCTGAAGCGAACAGGTGGTCCTCCTCCTTGCTCTTTAGGCCTGTGCTAAGTAGTTTTTTAAAGTGGGCCGGGTCACCATGAGGCTTGCCTTGTGGGAAGTTCCTGAGTAGAATAAAGTGGGTCAGTCTGCCTGCCTCCTTTATAGTGATCAATTTAAGCCTATAAAATGTGCAAGTAATCATCTGGTTGTATGTTATTTTAGTTTAACACTCAAAAGATACAGCTTCCATTCAAAACGGCACTTTGTTTAGGTTTTTTTTAGAATTGTGAACATTTTAAACTTTTATCAAGTCATCAATATGTGTTTTCTATGTACTGTACATTATTATGACTTGCGGTGAGGCACTGGCGATAGTCAGATTTACAAGCCAAAAAGTGGCATGGCAGCCCTACATAAAAAAAATTATGAACAAAATTTTTTAAATATATTTTCACAACCATAAGGCACAGTTTCAGCTACGGGTGCTATTGCTGTATTTAACACACACCATAAGGCGCACCGCACGTTTGAACATACGCTAGCTCAAACTGGTAGCATGCTTTCACTTGCTAGTGTATGTTTTTAAAAAGGCAGTGGAGTAAAACTGAGTTTGGTTGTACTTTTAAGTATTAGTATTATGAGTATTTATTAGCTGGGCAAGTTTTCCATCAAACACGCCAGGTTCCCTCGTCATTCTAGTATTGTCAAAGTCCGTCTCGTTAGCATGCAGCTCCTCAGAAATGATGCCGGCTTTTGTGAAAGCTCGATTAGTGCAAGCCGACATGTTTAGCCCAAGCATGCATGCACAATCCATTCACAAATTGTGGCGTAACTCGCTCTAGTTCCAAAAGCAATAAGCACCATAACGTCCTTTTCAATCTTTTATACAGAAAACCCGGCCCTGGTTGAGGACAGTTGAGTCTTTCAGGTTCTCATGCCTGCCAGTCCTCAACCAGGGCCGGATTTCCTGTGTTTAAGCAATATGTTGGCACTGCTCCGCTGTCTGTTGGAGGAAATGCTCCCACACAGACAGTCAAGTGGGTTGCTTACCAAAGTCGCACAACTACATTAGATTTTGGAACTCGGTGCACACAAAAGGCGCACCTCCCTATTAGGCACATCAATGATTTTTGAGAAAATGTAAACTTTTAAGTGCGGCTTATAGTGAAAATACGGCATCAGCATTCTTTCACAGAACAGTTGACCATAATAAATCTTGCATTTCCACCGGTTTTGAAAGATCTAATTAGCCAGCACAATTTCTTACTTACTCAACAGACATACAGTAATAGCCAGCAGCAACATGAGCAAACAGGTGAAAAATACTAGAGTGAAAGTCAATAAAAGACAATGAAACTGACAGAGATGCATACATATTACCTGCAGCGCAGTATCACAATGGAATCCTGTAACAAAAATCTGGTTTTGTTTTGGGGAAATATTTACATAAAACACGAACAATTGCAAAGCAGTGTCTTATTGGAAAGAGAGAAAATGACATACGGTAAATCAGTCTGGGCTTGTAACCTTTTATAATTATAGAAATCATCATCGCTATACAAAAACACATTTTAACATAATTTAACTGTGCTACATACATCATAATAACATAACATACAGTACATCACTGGATTAGCGATCTCAATTCTGTTTGATGTTATCAACAGTAATATTATTTAAGGACTGTATCCTCTCTTTTTAATTCTTGTGTAAATTTGTAATTATTTAATAAATCATAATTTGATGATGCCACTGCTTCAATTTGTGTGCGTGTTGTTCAGGTTATGAGCGTCCTGCACCCGAGCCACACAGAGAGCCAGCGTGGCAGGGTCGCTCAATCGGTACCACTAAACTAAGACTGGTAGAGTTCTCATCATTCCTGGAAACCCAACGAGACCAAGAAGCAGTCAGTACCACACAAACATGCGCACACGCACGCACACACACTTAGATGACAGATAGCCCGCGTTAGCCTCCATTGTGCATCTCCACGTATGACTAACCTTGTTAAAGCTCTGCGCTTTCAGTCTATCTTTCATACTGCCACACTGTGGATTCAATGCTATTTTTCTGCCTTGTAAACGCTGACAGATGGCATTCATCTTGCTGATTTTTGTTTTTGTTTAATTCTTTACTGCACACAATATTTCACGTGGCATCAGGCATAAACATGATTGAGTGCTTGAAGGACTCACGCACACACATTTATACTATTTAAAAATAAATATATTATTAAGGACTAAAGCTTGGCTACTTAAGATAACTTTCTGTAAAGTGTGTGGTTGTGTGAATTTAATTGAACTAACTGAATTCTTGAGCTACTTTACAGCTCAATCAATATGAATCACAAGATGTTAGCAATTTTTAGTTAAAAAGGATATTTTTTATCCACATCATTTTTCAAACTGTTGATGCATCTTGTTTGGCATAAATTATGCCATTCGACAGCATTTATGCAAATGCTGTCATTATTTATTCGAAGGCCAGATACCAGCTCAGTGGCTCTAGTGGTAGAGTGTCCACCCTGAGACTGGGAGGTTGTGGGTTCAATCACTGGTCGGGTCATACCAAAGACTATAAAAAAAAAGGCAATTTTTACCGCCCTGCCTGACAGTTACGGGTTGGAATTCGGAGAGTTAGATCACCAAATGATTCACGAGCGCCTGCTGTTGCTGCTGCTCACCGCTCCCTCAGGGGATGGATCAAATGTGGAGAACAATTTTGCCCCACCGAAGTGGGTGTGAAAAATCAGTGGTACTTTAGAAAAGACAACACATTATTGCTTAACTTGACAACCTCTGTAATCAATGTCCTTATTGCTGTCTGATTTGTTCATTATTCTCCTCTCCTCAGTACAACAAGCACCTGTTTGTGCACATCAATCAGAGCAATCCGAGCTACAGTGACCCCCTGCTGGAGTGTGTGGACATCAGGCAGATCTACGACAAGTTCCCAGAGAAGAAGGGTGGCCTTAAGGAGCTCTTTTCCAAGGGCCCTCAAAACGCTTTCTATCTCATCAAGTTTTGGGTGAGCGCATAACTGAGTTAGACTTGATGCCTACAGTAGACATATTTGGGGTTCCCTCCATCTCTATTCCCAAGACAACTAATTCAAGCTTCAGATAGGCTTTGAAATTGCCCTCGCCAAAAAAAGGGTTATACGGTGTTCTGCAGATCTTTTAATGTGGTATTCTGGTTAATATTGTGTTAGTGGAATATGAGTTAAAGTAGCACTAAGGAACTTTTCAACATTAATAAAATATTTTCGTTGCTCTTCTGATGAAACATAGATTGAAAATTAATTGAATGGTACCTTTGCCACGGCCTGAGAGGGATCTGTATCATTTTTACACGAAGCAACTTTGAGGAGGATGGTAGGAACGCTGCCACACGAAAAAATACAAATGTGCTTACTGCTTTATGGCATACGTCACTTCCCCCTTTCCCCATTCGTTACAACAACAGAGGCCAACTTGAATGTCGACACAAGATTACTGCTTTCCTGGAAGAAGCTGCAAAACAACTGAAAAGTTTTGGCTTTTACTCGCTGGCGTGAGCTAAAAAAACGATGCAATGCGCTTGTTCTCATGGGAAATGTGGTCTTCCTTCAGCCATAACAATACCGCTTTTGTCCATATGGCGCCGCCATAATCAACATAAACTGAAAGTTCCTTAGTATTGCTTGAAGCAGCAAAATCCAGCTGTTTTTATCCATCTCGGGGGGGCATTTTGCCACTTTGCCACTTGCTGTCGACTGAAGATGGCATCAATGTTGCTCAGGTCTCAGATAACAGCTCAGCTTCAGAAAACAGGTGAGCTATGATTGCTGAGCCCTCAGCAACATTCACGTCATCTTCAGCCAACAGTAAGTGGCAAAATGGCCGCCCCCTGAGATGTATAAAAATGGCTGGATTTTGCTTCATAACTCATATTCCACAAATGTAATATTAATCAGAATGTCATGTTTAGACTAGTGAGGCCACATCTAACACATTATTGTCAAGAAATGTTGAAGGTTGACTTCCACTTTAAAACAACTCAAATTACAGCCATTGTTAGGTAAACCCCTGGCAACAAAAGTGAGCACACCCCAAGTGAGAACGCCCAGTGTCAATATTTTGTGTGGCCAGCACTGCCTTAACTCTCTTGGAAATGGGCTTTTACCAGAACTTTGCCGGTTGCCACTGGAATCCTCTTCCACTGCTCCAGAGTTATTTCCCATGAGGTGCCATGTTGAACTGTCAATGAGCAATATGAGAGAGTGTGAGAAGTGTCATAATACCAAATTTAACACACCTGCTCCTTGCTCACACCTGATACCTTGTACCACTGAGTCACATGACACCGGGGAGGGAAAGATGACTGACTGTGCTCAATTTGGGCATTTTCACTTGGGTAGGAGTGTAATCATTTTTGTTTGACTTAATTCAAAGGAACAATACATTTACATTGTTGTATAAGCTGACTACTTTTCCTTGTCAGTGTTTCCCATGAAATTATATCATGAAATATCTGCCGAAATGTGTAGGGGTGTCCTCACTTTTGTGCGGTTGTAAGCCAACCGGTAGTTTTCCATTGGGACATTTCCTAGTGCTGACAGGTGTGAGGGTGTGTGTATGTTCTGTATGTGTGATGTCTTTCCACCTGGGATATGGAAGTGGTGATCTCACACTGGCTTTGTTTGAACACCTGCTCACCTCCTGACCTCCTGTGTTGCTTCATCTCCCACTCAGGGATACATCAGATGTTAAACACCCCTGGTACCCAATTATAGCCTCACTTTTGTGATTAGTACAATTTGACTGGACAGAAATCATGGGCAGTTGCAAGGCTTTTGTTTTTGTTTTTGTTTTTTCTTTCATCTGAGACGGATGGATTAAAGACTTGTAGGTACAGTATAAACTTACAGATTTCTCCCAGTGATGCTTTTTGAGTTACAGTTGAATTTAGTTTAAAACGAGATGTCACATTTTCTCACAGTGACTGGACTCTTTAGTGAGTAGGCAAAATTGTGGTCACACTAAATATTTAAGTGGTCAAACATGCACATTCACATGCAAATATTGCACACACAAAATCTCACCTGCATTCGAAGAATAATTGGAAATATGTTTGAATCTTGTTTGTCAGTTATTCAGTACAGGATGCGTCCTAAAGAGTGTGCGCGCGCAACTCCCACCACACAGTTGTCCTTGGAGAACTCATTACAAGTAGTGCACACTGCCCTCACTTCTCTCAATTAGTCATTGAGGTTTAACATGTTCCATTTGGAATATTTTCTTTTCTCTGTCTAAATGTATGCCCAATTACTGTACTGTGTTTCTATGGGTGAATTTTACATGACAATTACAAGTGAAATACTTAATTATTATCATTCTTAACTTTAATATAAATGCAGTCATGACATTTTGCTTTCTTGTCAAAGCAATCGTTAAATTCAGGAAATAGTTTGAAAATTGATTAATCGTTTCTCTTATTTATAATGATGGACAAATGAGGTTTCATGAAGCGCTTGTAATATTTTTTTTGGATTCTTCTGAATGGCCATTAAATGTAATCAATTTCCATTGCACTTCCCTTTTTCTTCAAAGCAAGAGCGCCATCTCGAGGAGTAGAAAAATATTGCAAGTGCTTTATAAATCTTCATTTTCACATCACTAAGTAGGTCAAAGGTCATTTCAAAGTGTCAACATACAAAAACATGTCCTAGAATGATACGGTGCTATTCTATACCATTTACAATTACACACATTGCATTTTTAAAATAATACCCTGTTGTATCTGCAGAATATTTGGTATTTGATACAGCTCTTGTATTGGATCTCGTTAGCTCGTGCGAGTGGTAACATAAAACAATGTTGAAGAATAAAAATGTTTTTTAAGACAAGTTTTAAAAAAATGGACAGAGAAGGTGTTTGCCTACTGTTTAGCGGGAGGTCAATCCAACGGAAAAAGTTTGATCCCCTCCGAGCCGCCACTTAGTCCTCAGAACCTCCAGTATCAGTATTCAGTACCATAAAAGGTGTTCAGGGAAAAAGAGGTCAGCATCACTTCCTATTGATTTGATTGTTTGGCTGATTTTCTTTCTCCTACACACGTGTGTCTTAATAAATTCAAATCTTGGAGAAGAAATCATTTATTACAGTCATAAATTAAAAAATACTAAATCAATTCATTAAACATAACGTCATCTAATCTACTACTTAATTTTAATGATTAAAAATCATTTCAATTGTTTCTGTGGTCCTAAAATGTGGTAAAATGCAAGTGGTTTGGAGAATGACTATGAATGAATGTTGAACTCTAACCGCCTAAATATGTTAGGAAATCAATAAAACACAAATTGATCTGAATTGTTCCTGCGGTATCTACAAGGTCAAATTTGAATTCTCATTAACGGATTTGTTCTTCAGCCGTCGTCTCAGTTTATATTGTCTGTTGTCCATTCAGGTTGAAGTGTAAAACATCACAATTAAAACATGAGTTGCTATATGTATGCTCACAACAGCATATCTAACTGGGAAATATCAAAATGAGCAGATGAGATCAAATATGATATATATTAGACAGTACGATGGGATTTCCATTTGAAAATACATTTGGTGATGCAGTTAAACAAGAATCAATACACACTGACTGCATGGTTAAACAAGCCCATGTCTACAGAAAAAAAATGTGAATAGCATGTACAACTTCAAAGGGTTTGAGCAGCTTTGATTACATTGATTAATATTGAGTACTTATTCAAATATACTGGTAAGGTAAGGGCATGAACCTTTAAGTTAAAAAATAAGGACCACCCTAACCTGTATAGTCTGTATAAAAATGTTCCCTCATTTGCATAAACTGAAAAGATACTTACAAAGGGAATAATGCTTTTAAATTATCAGAGAGAGACAAAGTGCAGGTGCATTCATCAATGAGCTTATTTATCATGATTATCATTTAGATTCTCTAAAGTAGCTCTGTGATGCATTTCTAAGGACAATGACAGCCAACAGGGGGCGCTATTAGGCCTGTATTTTGATTTGAGCTCTCGCTTTGTAAACTCTTCACTCCTTTAGACACAAATGACGACTGTGTCTTTGTCCCATTGTTATCATTTGACTACATTCTTCCTTTTTGCTTCCATCTTGGCAGGCCGACCTAAATTACAACGTACAAGAAGACCCGGCGGCCTTCTATGGCGTCACGAGCCAGTATGAGAGCTCCGAGAACATGACCATCACCTGCTCCACCAAGGTCTGCTCTTTCGGCAAGCAGGTCGTCGAGAAGGTGGAGGTGCGTCTGTATTTTCGTTGACATGTTACTTGTTTTACTTTCTCAATATCTTCTCAAGTCTCTTCCCTCAGACGGAGTACGCCAGGTTTGAGAACGGGCGTTTTGTCTACCGAATCAGCCGCTCTCCCATGTGTGAATACATGATCAACTTCATCCACAAACTCAAACACCTGCCAGAGAAGTACATGATGAACAGCGTACTGGAGAACTTCACTATTCTGCTGGTGAGCATACAACACACAGTGTGCGATGTCGTCTGATGAAGGGCACATTTCGGATGATTTTTCATCTTTGGGCATTTTAGGTGGTGAGCAACAGGGACACTCAGGAGACCTTGCTGTGCATGGCCTGTGTGTTTGAAGTGTCAAACAACGAGCACGGAGCGCAGCACCACATTTATCGTCTTATCAAGGAATAATACAAACACACACTTGCACGTGTGGCCTTTTCATGGTATACGAATTTGACATTTGAGGTGGCGTCTGAAAATTAAACCTACAAAAGTGTCTTTGAAGCAAATGACTCCCCTTTGGGCAAAAAAAAAAAATCCTGCACTGTCACAACCAAAGGGAGACAAATTTAAATTATACGTCGTCTAGTGGTGCCCGTGGTCGGGTCGGATCGCGTCCCATCCGCTGATTGGTTGGAGTGCGGAAAAAACAAAAGTGAGCATTCACAGTCAATACCATTCTGACATGACATGTCAAAGAAGCTGAAACGTACTCAGCGTAACAACGCTTAGCCTAACTTCAAAATAAAGTTGACCAAGTACAGTAATAGATTGACGACAATGCAAATAGCCTTAGTACACTTTTACTTTGAAAGTGGCCCACGTCGTGGCGTGATGGCAAGCTTGACTTCCCTTTTAGACATAAGTGGTTTTGATTGACATTAAAGTTGCGACCAACATCAGCACAACGCTATTCCAAAGTCACGTTCGACCGCTAATTTAGGACGCTAAGAAACCGCTAATTACGCCGTCATTGTATGATACGGCAGAAGTTTCCCACGTGAGTGGCTACCGGCTAGCTGTTAGCATTACCAACGAGTGTCTAGTAGGTTTGACAGCTGGCACCTGGCTTACTTTATTTATTTTTCAAATTGCACGGTGAGGTCTTTTCATTATTATAAAAAAAAAGAGAAGACAAATAGAACTTTGCCTTCATTTATTTTTTATAAAACACTTCAGCCCATTAAAAAAGAAAAACATTCAATGTCAAACTTAGCTGCTTAAATTATAGGAACACATCTTTAACCTTTTTATTTTACACACAGACCATGTAGAAAATAAAAAGATTTCTCTCTCATATTGCACTTAAAGTTGTGTTCCTAAATCCTAAACGGCTATATTAGACATTTTGAATTGATTTTTTTAATGGAAAAAGTTCTGTACAAAATAAATGTAGACAAAGTGCTATTCATCTTTTTTTGCTGATCCGAAAAACGATCCGATCCGGGACTCAAATCCGTGATCCGATCCGAACCGTGACTTTTATCATCCGTTGCACCACTTTCTGTCGTCAGATCAGATGAGACCTGGCAGAGTTTTGATGATCTCCTTGAGACTGGTCTCCATTTAATGCCACTTATTTTCAAATTTTGTGTTGCTTACCTACTTGAAAACAAGACAAAATCAAATATTCCTCACTACCTGAGACTGTGTGTGTATGTGGGCCTGTGTGTGTGTGTGAAAGATCAGACCCTGTGTATCAATAATAACTATACAAAATTCATGTTAGAGGAAATAACATCATCCAGATTTGGTTTTGTGCAGATAACAATGTTAAATTGTGTGAGCTGTAGTCTTGCACAAAACAAAACAAAACGTTTGTCCCAAAGAAAATAATCACATTTTTCTACAATTTTGTATGTTTTCGTCAAAGGAAATAAAAAATAGCCTCTAAACTTTGTGAAATTATTATGAATAGAATATATATAAACAATATTTTAACGTGAGGAACATTATCTAAAATGTATGTTAATAAGAAATTATAAGCAAAATGAAAGAATTCAGGTAAAACATTTTGTGAAACGGCACTGATTTAGATGTACTGACCGTGTGAAATATGTTTTTAAAAGATGTTTTGGAAAGCACTGTGAATTTTATAAACTATATATCACAGTTGCTCAAGATGGGAGAACGTTTTAAAACAAACAGATGATGTCCCTCCAAATATGTTGTCAGTTGACTACAACCAGCTTAGTTAAGCTTTAACACGTGTCAACCAGCTTATGTGTTTAAAGAGAGTGAATGTGCGGTGATGTTCAAATTGATCATTTGCAACTCACGTGTCTCTTGTTTGTTTTTTTAAGCTATATTTCTCGGTTGTTGACTAGGGCACATTTTTAAACGCCTGAAGGCAGAACTGTACCTTCGTTACTCAATAAAGAAATGCATTTATGAAACCAAAAGCTGTGCACTGTAGCAGGTGATGTTTGCTGGTTGTCATGCTAAATGGCATGAAGTGCCTTTGTCTGGAAACTAAAGTGTCTTCTCGTTATACTAAATTCTTTTTGGGCATTTCTTATTACACATCATCCAATATTGGACTCATGTTTAATGTTCAGTGTCTTATAGTCAATGTGTTGTAGCAGTTTTTAAACCCCATGTGATGTACAGTAAATACACTTAGGGATGAAATGCTGTCAGATGCCTCATTTAAAACAATGCAGTGGTTTGGGCTCATCTTTTCGATTGAGAGATTGTCATTCATGGTTACATGCTTATTTTGTCATTAAGGATATATTTTTTAACAGCACAGCTCAAAATCTTATTCTCTTACTGTTTCATTATTTTCAAAACACTTTGGTGAGAAAAAATAATTATATATATATATATTAGGGGTGGGAATCTTTGAATGTCTTACGATTCGATTCCAATTTTTGGGCCTGCGGTTTAATTCAGAATTGATTTTCGTTTAAGAACAATTTTTTATTCAAAATGATTTGATTGACAATGATTTTTGCTTCAATCTATAGATGTGCAAGGAATTGTAATCTACTCCAGTCTGACTCGCGGCACCTTTATCACTCAAAAGAATGTCTCCACGCTGAAAAAAAAACAACAAACTTTTATTGGAGTAACTTGATCGTGACTTTTTCCTTCTACTCTCTAATGTGCCTACAATTTAACAGTGTATTAGACTGCGTGGAAACACACTGCCCCTCAGTGGCCAAACCGGGTACAACATGAACATCCCTCCAAATAAAGGCACACAGACAAAGGCAAGACAGTATAAAATAATTTAAATAAAATCGATTTGGGGAATTTTAAAATTGATTCTGAATTGTACTAAATGAGAATCGCGATTCTTATGAGAATCGATTTTTTTCCGGCACACCCCTAATATATATTATTATTATATATTTATAATTCCTCTGGATGGGGCTCTTGGTTTAAAGATAAAGGTAGTGCAATGGGATCTGATTAAATTTCACTGCATTTTTAAAATCAAAGACACCATCTAGAGGAGTCAAAAAAAAAAAAAATAAGTGGTTCATGAGGCTTCAGTTTCCCATCACTAGGCACTCCTGTGAGAGAATCTCCTCACTCCCGAAATAAATATTTGATGTGTCCCAAATGGTTTCAAAGTTCACGTGCTAAGTTTGTGAATGATTGTTGTATGTTGTTAATGTTGTTTTAGGAGAGATAGGATCATACAGTAACAATTTCCCAAATGGCCTTGAATATTTGCTTCCTGTTGAGTAATGGAAGATGTTTTTGTTTTTTTAAGGTGCTTTGTATAAAGGTGACAATAACGTTTATTACAGATGTTGTGTATATCTTTGATATTCTAATGTCCATCCTACTTTGTGAAGAGTACTGTACATGTAGGAGAATCAAATGGCAGTTGTGTGTCAATTGGGTCACACAGGGTCTGATCTTTTGCTTTGTAACGTTTTCCCCTCATGGCTCTAAAGTATGTTAGATATTTTCTAGCTTTGTAGAGACTTTGTATGCATATGCTATTCACTTTCAAATAAATGGCCAGTTCTAAATGGTGTTTTGTCAATATTCATCTGTATATGCCAAACATACTGTGAATTTGATGCTGTCACTTGTATTCATGCACTGTAAGTAGGCTGCAGTATTAGCTCTATGGCTAATACTTTAATAGTATTTCATGCTTAGTCATTTTTTTTATTTTAATTTGCTAATAGTGTAGTCAGACTCAAGTCAAGATGGATCATGGATGGCTGATGATGGGGGTGTTGGCGTGTACAGTGTAATGCCCTTTATTGAACACTGGAGGGAGCCAGACAATAAGTTCAAAACCTGCCATGAACGCGCTGTCAATTCCATTCTATAGTTGGAAATAGAAAACCTCTCACAGACATTCAATTATTTTAGTGACTCATTTGAGATTTACCTCACTGTTACTGCTTATTCGAGAAAGCAATAAAGCATTAATAATGTATCATTGTTATTTTAGATAGTACCGTCTGTGTCTGTGGGCGGCCCTGGTGTGGTTATAGTGACCTCACAGGAAATTAGTTCAAAGATTGGGAAAATAGTCTGTGTTATCTCACATCCCAGACCTACCCTTAGCGTCAACAAATCTTCCTTATCTTATCTACTTTTGTGTCCATACACTCTTGCCTGTTCGTGTTTGTGTGAAACATGATCATGGATGCTTTTCTGAGCATTTATCTCCCAACAAACCTCATGGATTCTTAAGAGCAGCGGTTCAGATAAAAACAGACTAATGACACGCGGTATTAATGTAACCGTCTCTATCTCACACACAAATGCTCTTTAGGGAGATAAATCCTTTCATGAGATTCCTCACCCATATTTAAGCCTGAGATAGTTAAAGAAAGGATAATGGAGTCGTATACAGCAATATATGATAACTCTACAGCAGAATCTGCTTTATGATGAGCCATTGAGCACAGCTGTGCTTTATCATCGGCTTTTTTTTTTTATTTAGAACAATGCATGCTGTTGTGCAACATTACTTAAACACTTGCGGGCTCCTGATTTGCATGGGACATCAAATACAATTCATTCTTTCAGAAATTGTAGCTTTAACTATTACTCCACCTCCCTCTTGCTCCTGTGAAACGTCCTGTCATTCTGACTCTGGTATATTACTAAACTACACAAACTTCAGCAAAATTCAAAGCAGATGAAAATTGGACTCCATTGACCTTTCCCAAATCTTGCATTCTAAACTTGACCACTTCTTCATTTCTTGTACTGTTGCTTCCCTCTCAAGCGTTCCTCAATCACACCATCCTAAAGGAGGCCAATCTGGATCCTGATCTTTCCAGACCCTTCTTAAATTGTCCATTCTACTTTCCATCCATCCATTCATCCATCCATCCAGGTAGGTCTCAACCTTTTTTGTCTTGGGTAATAGTATTTATTCTCCAAAAGTTGAATGTAATACAAAATAAAAATTATTACATGAAAATCACCTAATCATCTTTTCATCATTTTTTTGGGGGTGTTATTTCCAAATGTGCACCAGTGTAAAATTGTTGATTTAAAAAGGAATAGCAATATCAAAAGTTGCATGCAGCTCAAGTGGCTCAATGTTTTTTTGTTTTGTTTTTTTGATTTTAGTATCTCAACACAAAGAACATTTGTCACCTCACTGGTAAGCTATTTTTAGAACATGCCTTTGGGCTACTCATGTGGCCCTTTGAGCTACCTGGTGACCCCTGGTTCAAACAACCTTTTGTAACTCTTTAATTAACCTAAGAAGGAGCTTTTTTTTTTTTTTTTTAGGGGGACGAGGCGACCCACCCAAACACTGCAAGAACATATCACACATAAACCAAAATCTGTCCGTGGAAATGAAACAATTTATTCTTTGACTGTATGACTACTAAACAATTTTGGTGTGGTCCCCCTGAAAACTCTAATACAAGTGATTCAAAATTTTAATGTTTAATTAATTTTGGCATTCTTTGCCAAGATTTTTAGTCACAAACAACAATTTTCCAGATTTTTTTCTCCCAGATTTGTGTCGTTGTGTCTAGTGGAATTAAAATCAATATTAAACTCTATCTATTTAATTAACAATTTAAAAAAAAAACGTTGTTGAATCTGTTAAATGTTTTTTTTTGAAGCCTCAGTTGTAAAATCCCTGTTTTACTGTCTTTTTTTTCTTTCTTTTTTTTCTTTCTTTCAATTTTGGAGATAACTTTGTTAAATATAGAAATCATAAATATGCAATTGACAAATTACTCAATTTAGATGAACAGATTTAATGATAAAAACTTCCGTTGCATATTAATGTATAAAATGTTGTGGTGTTTATTAATCGATTTAATAAGTTTACTTTATGAAACTAGTGCTCTTGCGTTCATCTGTAAGTTGTCGCCTGAAATAAATGAAAATGAAATGAAAATGAAATAAAATTTATTTAAGAAGAAGAAGAGCCAAGATTCAAACCCTAAGCTTACTAATGTGAGGCAGAAATGTTAACAATATGTATGTTAGGAAGCAAATATCAACACAACAACAAAGTTTACGTCTGAATTCAGTTACAGCCTAAATAAAACCTGATTAGTTGGGTTTGTGTTTTGTATTTGTGCACGTGAGCGAGGAGGAGGAGGAGAGGACGAGAGTGGGCGTGTCCCAAAGCTTCCAGTAGCCTCCTCTTCTCTCCCACGCACACGCAGCCTGTCCCAACACAGGCAGGCACGCTCGTCTGCTCCTCTCCGGGTTGAGCTTTTTCTGCTGGGGACCGAGTGACACGATGCCCACGCAGCGGGGGAAAACCGCGCGAAGTCGACGGCGGACAAGCAATGGATGGAATTACTTTCGAGATGAGCTCCTTTCAGTGTTTACTTTTGAACTTTTGCATTTTACTTTTCTGAAATTGACTGAAGTTTGAAATCCAAAGATTACTTTAAAAAGTGAACAGGCTATCTGGAATCACTTAAAGTGAGTGAGATGGATCCAGAAGAAGGGAAAGTCTCTGTTTGGGTCTGCCGAGAAGAGAAGCTGGTCTCCGGGCTGACTAAGAGGACCACATGCACTGATGTGGTCCAAGTCCTGCTGGAGGACCAGAACCTGAAGCAAGGCGCCTCAGCTGGGATGCTGTCCGGACCCCCGCAGTCCTATTGCGTGGTGGAGAAATGGAGGGGCTTTGAGAGGATTTTACCCAACAAGACCAAAATCCTCCGACTCTGGAGCGCCTGGGGGGACGAGCAGGAGAACGTCCGCTTTGTCCTGGTCAAAAATGACGCATCACTTCCCAACAACGGACCCCGGAGTGCTGAGGCTCGTGTGGTCCAGCGCCGGGAGAATTGGGGTCCCGGCGGGGTCATCAGGGCCCCCGCTAGGACCTGCTGGCCTGCCGCGGCCACAAACTTGTCCCAGGAGAGGCAGAGGCGCATTGTGAGAAAGGCCTTCAGAAAGTTGGATAAGATGAACAAAAAGAAAGAGCAAACACTTGGTAAAGATAAGAGCTCTGTGGAGAAGATGGAAACTTTGGTCCATTTGGTGCTTTCACAGGATCACACCATCCGCCAGCAGGTCCAGAGACTCAAGGAGCTGGATAAGGAGATTGAGAGCTACGAGTCCAAGGTGCACTTTGAGCGCATGAAGAGACACGGGGTCAACTATGTGCAGGACACATACTTGGAGGACTCCTCCGCATTGCCGGAGGACTGCACGCGCAAAATCTCTCCGGAAGCGCTGGCCCAGTTCGAGGAGTACGCGCGGCGGTGCGAGGAGGTCGTGAGGCTGCAGGAGGAGCTGACGGAGCGAGAGGCGCTCATGGAGAGCATCACCGCGGAGATCCAGGAGGAGCTCAACCGCAGGTGGATGAAGCGCCGGCGAGAGGATAGAGGAGAAGATGACAAAACGTCGGAAATGTGCCTGTCTGCTCCTCCCGTGTTGGAGTCTGGAGATGAGGTGGCGTTGGAGGAGGAGAGGATCAAAACTCAGCTGAACACCAGCCTCTACATAGGCCTGAGACTCAAGACTGACCTGGACGGCATGAGGGGCGACTTGGACCTGAGTCTTGCGCTCTGGGAGAGCAAGGAGACTGAACTGCTGGACCTACTGGCCAAAGTGGAGACTATGGAAATCGATCAGGTGAACACCAACCTGGATGATGAGGATGATGATGATGATGATGATGATGATGATGCAAAGGCAGATGAGGGTGCAGTGGTGCCAGTGGAGAAGAGCGGCATTTGGGTGGAGCAGGCCCGAGGTCTGTCAAAGACCTGCAACGTCAACGACGAGGATTCGGACACGGGTCTGAGCTCCATGCACAGTCAGGACTCGGACAACCCTCCTGTGTGTGAGTCTCTGGTCTAAACCAGAGAACGTGGACTGCCATACATTTAGGGCCGAATCCACTCTGGGGTTGCGTGGGCTTTTGCGTGGCGCTAACCAGTAATAGTGCAATTGGCGCATATTTAAATGAGGTACAGATGTGGCAAATCCAGGTCCAGAAAGTAAAATCCCTGCCACAGTTTGGTTTTAGCCCCAGGTGCTAGCTAGCTAGCTAGCTCCCATGGTGCTCATTTACCTGCTTGGGAGATAGCTAGCTAGCTAGCATCAGAGGCTAAAGCCAAACTGTGGCAGTGTTTTTTTTGCTTTCTGGACCTGAATTTGCTACCTCTGAGGTAATATGCATATATTTGCGGCGAAATGGCCAACCTCTATGCAAATGAGCCTCATTGATAAACAGCGTCCAATTCGCTAACACAAGCGCTTATTTCCACACGCAGTTTGAGAACGTTTATAGAAAGCTGGTGTAAACTTGGTGCTATCTGTGGAAACCTGTTAATAGCAGCAGTAGCGCACTGGAGGCATCTTGAATCATGAATGAATGATGTCGTCTTCCTTTCCGTAGGCGCTCACCGAGGGAAACCGGGTTCAAATTGCGCTCAGTCGTCAAACTTTCTGCAATGTCATTAGAGCAATATCCTTTGTGAATAGGGCGTTAAGATGGAGAAAACGGCGCGCAATGAAAGGCGTTATTAGTGGACGCAGTTCATTCTTTGTGGATTCGGCCCTTAGTGTTATTTAGCAAAGTAAGCTAAAGTTTGGTTTGATAAGCCATGCCTAATTTGTGACTTCCATGCGGTGTGTAAAAAAAAAAAAGTGGTGCCACTTTTTAGTGGCGCTATATTATTAACTCTGTGAAAGTAAACCACGTAGATATGTAAATATAATATATAATCACAGGTGTCAAACTCAAGGCCTACCAAAGCATTTAAGGAACAACTAAAGCAGATCATGTGTCCACTTAATGTTTCGTGCTAAAATCGTTCAAATTGTCTTCACTTCAACATTGAAATATTGCAAACACCAGGCTGCCTGTTAAAGTTCCAACCATCATATTCATGTATTTTCCTATTGATAGTCACATTAAGCACAGCATAGTCTGCAATTCATCTTTCTATATCTGTAGACAGGTTAGCCACAAGGTCACACAAATGCATTATAGATATTGTACCATCTGCAATAAAAGGCTATCCTAACAAAACAGGGTGGGGGCCCTTAGACTAAAGCATTATTACAAAAAAAAAAAAAAAAAAAGAACAACACAATTGCTGATAATATGTAACAATAAACATTTGTTCAATAATTGTATTCTGTTTTCATACATTTTTTTCTGGCACTTGGATGATTGTGTTGTCAACAAACAATAAGGGCTCAGTATTTGGCAAGTTCCAGCTAATTTGATTAAATATGTGATCACATGGTCATCAGTAATAAGTGGCCCAAATTTTTTTTCGTCATTTGCAAAGCATGTCATTATTTATTAATGATCAACTACCATTAAGGAGGAGTTGTAAAGAAAATGTTGAGGGGTGGGGGTCCCAACTTGGCAAGCACTAAGTCTTTGTTGTTATCTGATGACTTATGACTGACATATTGTAAGATGGTGATTAGTGTGAAATCAGTTCATTTCAGCCTAATTGAAAAGGAAAAAAAGTGCATAATTATTGTCATTAATCATTAAAAACACAACTGGGTGCTTTATAAACTTCCGTCCCTTCTAGTCTGTGTCATTATGTCATTTTGTTCTGGTAAAAGAGTAAGTGCTCTTGAGCACCGACAAAAATTAACTTATCCATTTGTGAAGACCTTACAACACAACTAACAATATTGTGTTAACAATAACGACGAGTTACTGGATAACATTTGAATGAGAAAAAGTAATAATATGTTTTTTTTGTGGCATTAGCTGGCTTGTGTGGCGCTGACTTGAGTGCCACTTTGTTTGGCTCTCCCAGGCCACGACATGGCGACATCTCGCTCTTTCGTAATCGCTGGCTCAAGCTCAGCGACGGAGCGGCTCCATATACGCTCAGATATGCAATCAGCGCCACTGTGGCTGCATTATAGCACATAATTACACATGACTGTATGTGTTGAAATAAACAGCAAAACCTCTGGCTTGTACTGTGGCTTTTTTTTTTTCAGCACCAGTGACATGTTTAAGAGCATTTTGAGCATTCATTTCATTCAACACTCTATACGTACCTCTTCAGTGCAAATACCTAAATAAATACATATATAAATAATTAACAGAATGTCGATGTTTATTTTATTTCTCTGATTTTTCCTATATTTTTAAAATATTTAATTTTCTAAAATAGACTGTGATCTTATACACTGAATGTAAAATAACATGATGTCACTATAACTGTAAAAACACACAATATTTCTTTTTTCTTCTTTTTTTTTGTGTGGAGAAAAACACACAATATTTCTATTATTTTATCCCCCCAAACACATTAAAAATACATATATTAATTTTTAAAATCTGTTCACAAATTAATCTTAATTACACAAATACAGTATGTGTCTGTTATTTAAGTGAATAAACTGTAAAATGCAACTTTAAAACTGTGGGGAGGGGGGGAGAAACATTTAAAATTATTGAGAAATTCAATAGCCAAAATTTGTAATTTTACGATACATTCTTTGTTAAATTGACTAGTGTTTTTATTGAAAATAACTACAATTACTTCAATGTCCTAGTCATTAGAAGGTGAATGAGTAGTCAAAATGTAAAGCGGTTTGAAAAAGGCTATATAAATAAATTACTATAATAGTAAATTGTTGCGATTTTAAACCCAATATCTAGATTTCCAACAGTTTTTTGACATGTTTTGAAAGATGAATCACATTATTTTTTGTTCATATATTGTTATATTAGATCAAACACAAATTATTATAAAACCTCTTTCCATCAAATCTTGTCATTAAAAAATTAATTAATAACCAGTCGGCGAGCTGGCAAACTCAGTAACAGGGTTAGTTTTTATTAGGCGCGCCGGCGTCACGACCGGGACCTTTCCCCACCGGGCCTGGGGTTCGGGTACGGGTGGCTAGGTGGGGTGTGCTGGGGGTGGACGGGTGTCTGGGGGTTTGGGGGCCGGGGGGCGGCTGGGGCTGGCCTGTGGTGGGTGGCGGGTGTGGGTGAGGTGCAGGGGGCGGAGGGGGGGGGGTCGTAACGGGGAGCGGGGGCTGTGGGCCGGTGGGGGTGCCAGGTGGGCCTGCCGTGCCCGGTTCTGCTGCGTTGGACTGGTGGCGTGGGCCGTGTTGGTTGCTCCGGGCTCCTGGGTTTGCTCTCCGGTCGGTGGCCTCCGTGGGGCCCGGGGGGTTGTGCCCTGGCGCTGCCGGGGCCTGGGGGGCCCTGGGGAATTGTGCTTGCCCTGTCCTGGCCGGGGTCAACAACTCCTCTCTTTGGAGGAGGTTTTTCATGCATGCCAGATCCACCACACCAGCATCTACCGAAATTCAAACATAATCAGCTTCTTCCTTTGGTCGCTGAATCGGTGGAGGCTGATGTCGGTGGATCTCACTCTGCTTCATCTATCCTTCTTTCCTTTCTTTAGTCTTTCCTTTGGTCTCTTGAGGTCTCTCTAATTTGTTGGAATTTAGATGCTCCCGGGGTTGGTGAAAGATTCTGGTGATGTCCGGTCGGTGCTGGATTTCACTTTCCTTTCTTTGATCACTCCTCGGGTCTCCTGACAACTTCACGACTCGGGATTCTGAAGTATTCGGTTTAGGTGACGGGTATGGGATTTTTAATAGGTTTCAGGTGAATTAATGAGCACAAACTCACACGCACGCACATATGCACACACACACACGCACATACTCACGCATACACACAAAAAAAGAGAAAGCAATGATGATGACATGTTGGATCGGTAAGATTACCGAATGAACAATACTGTGCTCTCTCTACAAAAAAAAACAGATTTCTTTACTTTTAAGCAGTAGAAATTTATTCTTACTATATTTCTGTTTCAACTTTTTGGAGCTTTTAGCCATGTTAAAATGCCAAGTCTTCACCAAAAACATCACAAAGTGGTGTTTTCCTCCATTCGCCCCTTTATGAGAAATTCTAGGTCATTCTGCTCTCCAAGCACCAGCCCCTCCCAACCCGAAAAAACGAGCTGTTGTCACTGTTTGATGTCATTTCCTCTCCTTCTTCCCTCTCTCTCCTCCTCTCTTCCTCCGCGATATCTCGCGGCAAGGAGCCGTTTTGTTTCAAATGTTTATTGAAGAATGGGCTCTTTGCACAAATCCACTACTTCCTGAACTCAATACCACACCTTCATTTCCTGTCTTTCATGATTGGACAAACTGATTAAACCAGGTGTGTCTGGCCATTATCGTCGTGGTTACTGAGGTCAGTTAATGGCTTGTGTGGCCAAACACAAGGAGATCCCGCAGCCGGCTCGCCGGGGGCGTGGCAACCACACCGGGAGAGGCGGGGTTTGACTGAACTGGGCGTTTTACTTCCGCGTTAGAAAAAGAAACACCTATAATTTAATTAAAAATTACATCGCCATAGTGTCAAAGGTAAGATTTTATCATTATATGCCTGTATTTTACCTGTGGAAGGGCTTGAAATACTGTGATGTAATCCCTTTAAAATGTGAAAAAAAACAACTGAAAAAATCTGCAAACTGTATTTTAATTATGGAGAAAAAAACCCTTCATTTTATTATTATTATTATTTTATATTTTATGAAGTAAGAATACGTTTCTGTCATTTCACTGTATTTTTTTGGTGACCCAGCTGCCGGAAAATTACCGTATTTTTTTTAATATTTTTTAACAGTGTTCTTTGGTTTTAAATGAAAAATAGTGAAAGGTGTGCGAATTCAATCGTGTATGAATGAATATATGTGCACGCTGGTCACACATAGTGGCATGTAATTGTTCCTCCCTGATCACTCTTGCATGAACTTCTGCTCTAATCATGACAGCCCGAAAGAGAGACATGAATACACTTCTGCCAGCTCATGTTACAGTGCAGTAACACACCTGCACACAGCCTACGGGTGATGTCTTCCAGGGTCGGGTCAACTTCTCACTTACCGCCACTGCTGTCTCAACATGCAGACATCTTTGTTCTATTGTACCTACAATTAAAACAAAGGTATTGCATTTTATTTTTGTATTTTTTGCTGTATTTACAATGAAAGGGATAGTGATTCATTGTATATATTTTTGGAGAGTGGGATGAAGCCCGAGTACCTGCGGAAGTCATTGCGAGCTCAAACAACATACAAATTCCACAGAGTAAGGCCAGAAGGGGAATTTTGAGGTAGACCTGCTTACCCCCTTTAACTCATTCACTGCCATTGATGACTATAGATGTCAAAAATGCATTTGAACTATTTCTATTAGTTTCACATTTTTTTCCACTTTTGTTAACAAGAGTACGAAAACCTAGGAAAAAATGTATTGTACATATAGAACAGATATGAAATTTTTAAATAATTAAGTAATCAAACAAAAAATATTATTAAATTAGGGGCGTCAGACGATTACATTTTTTAATTGTAATTAATCGCATGACTTCAGTAGTTAACTTACGATTATTCACAAATTTTATATCTGTTCTAAACGTATAATACATTTTTTTCTAGGTTTTCATACTCTTGTTAACAAAAGTGGGGGAAAAAAAAGCAAAACTAATAGAAATAGTTCAAATGAATTTTTGACGTCTATAGCCGTCAACGGCAGTGAATGAGTTAATAGTGATACCAAATAGTCTGCTTGCGGCCAAATCACTTTCAAACTTTGACACTCCCTTTTGCAGATAACCCGGTTGCCTCGAGGCCGCTTTCTGCCGGCTTTCTCATGTCAAAGTGTCACTCGATACAAGCTGCTGCCATCCAACACCATCCGTCTCATTCCAACACGCTGCTTGTCAACGGGGAACATGTTTTCAGTACGCGGTTGTATTAATGATGGTGTGTGGTTGCTAATTCTTGACTTTCTTCTTGACTTCTTTGAGTTTGGATTGACACTAATGACTCTTCATTCCTCAATGTCAGTCAAACAGGCTCAGTTGATATCAACAAGCCGCCTCCGTTTCCCTTTCCTTGTAACCGTGGTTGACTTTGACCACTGTCAAGCCTCTTAGTATCCTGATATGTTTTTTTTTGTTGTTAAAAAGTTGCTACTGGCACTAATGTTAATATTAGCAAAATCACTGCGTAATTCTCCCTTGATACCATTAGCAAGAAGGTATTTCAAGTTGTATATGCAGTATTATGTACAAACTACAAAGTCTTTGTATGATAACGAGTATAAAACAAAGGCTGCTTGCGAACATCACATGACCAAAATAGGTGAGCTGTGATTGAGCCCTTAGATGCTGTGATGTCGTTTTCAGTCGACAGGAATTGGCAAAAATGGCCGCCCCGCTGAGATGAATAAAAACAGGTGGATTTTGCATCTTAATTCAAATTCCACAAACACAATATTAATCAGAATGCCGTGTTTATACTCGTGTGATCACATATAACATATCGCTGGGTTGAAACCACACAAGTCACAACTTGGTGAATTTTATATTGTTTTCAATGTACAGACGCTCCCCACCTTACGAACGAGTTACGTTCCGAGCGATCGTTCGTAAGGTGAATTTGTTCGTAAGTTGCTTCAGTGCTATATTTTGTATTATAATTTATGTTTAAAGCCTATATAAGTATATTGAAGGTTTATATAAGTATGTTTAAGGCTTGTACAAGTAACCTGCGTTGGTTTGTACTGAAAAAAACTTTTAATAAAATGGAGAGAATACGTACAGTACTGTACTGTACTACGTATGTTAGAGAGAGAGAGCGAGAGACACACACAGTATGTACATGTACGTAATAAGATAAATAAAATGAAGTTTAACTTACTTTTGGAAGATGTACTCGATGCTTGAGGAGATGATGGAGGAGGAGGAGGAGGAAGAGGAGGATTTTATATCATGAGAGATTCTTCGTCGTCGCTGGAATCGGCTTCAAAAGTTATTTCCTGCTTCATGGGGACCGGCGTTTCTTCCTCCTCCTCCTCGACACGTTGCTGAGCCTCCAATGAGCTCTCACAGCGCCAAGCGTCGGTATTAGCGGCGGAAAGAAGCACTACTCGGAAAAAGGCGCGCATACAAAATCTAACTTAAAGCATCTCTTTCCGAACATTTTTCGACATACTGTACGCGCAGACATGTTCGTATGTACCGTTGTTCGTAACTCGAATGTTCGTAAGTAGGGGAGCGTCTGTATATATATTGATGCTGTTTACGGGGTCTCCTGAAAAGTGACGATTATAGAGGTACAAAAATTCAAATTTATTATTGTGAACTTTTGACTTCCCCTTTAATAAATAGAACTAACAACTGCCCAATTTTCCTAACACACAGCCTTCATCCAATAGTGTGTTCCTCGTGAGAGTTTGTGGAAGCATGATTACACTCGAGCACAAGTCACTGAAAAGAAAGTAACATTAGAAGATACTCCGCCCTGAGGACCATTTGTTCAATAGTTTTCCATGTCCAGAGATAAATCAGCGTTTCGTTTAAAGGTTCAGAATGACCCGTTTCTCCTTTGCACAACCAGATCTGTCCTCATGATAAAAAAAAAAAAAGGACGTGATGAAGCTCAATAAACCGGCAGTACGTGCTACTGCAGAAAAAAAGACAAAGGACAAATAACACAATACAATTTGCTAGTTATCTACTGGCACTTTCCATTGTGGTATCGTCTGGTAACTGGTAGGCTTGATTGACAAGAAGAAATAGGGAATATTGTTAGAAAATTGTTGCACGTGTACGTGTGTGTGCGTGTTCTGGTGGTGAGCTAATGATAGGTGTGGGGGGTGCTACAAGGTCAGTGAGCCGTCACAGCTTGCATCGCTTAACCTCAAACACCGCAGTTTATATAATAAAACCTGGAAACACATGTTGTGTGTGTGTGTGTGTGTGTGTGTGTGTTAAGCTGATATGCGAGAGATGCATTACGGTACATTTCATTGTTGTGTGGAATTAATGGCTGAATTTGCCAATATCCTCTCACGATGTATTTTTTATTTCTTTTATTTGATTATTGAAACAAATTATTAGTTAAGACCTAGGAGGTAAACAAAACATTATACAATGATTTTTATTTTATTGAAACAACTTCTGAATGAGTTATTGAATGGATCCCATCTCAGCTGCCTTAAATGGTGTAAAAGACGATTCTACATATGGCACATCTGTTACGGTGTGGTCACGGAGCGGCGTGATGTCTGCCGGCGTGCGGAGTGGAGGACCCAAAATGCAGGGAGGCAGGAGAACCACAGCAGGAGTGCGGGCGAGACTGGCGTGCTTTATTTTACAAAAAACACTAACGGAGGAACTGGTTAGCATAAAATAAACAATCAAAAATCAAAATGACAGACAGAACTCCAGGGGTGACAAGCGGCAATGATCCCACACGGACTGATCACCACCCGGGAACTAAATACACCCACACTAATTGGGTAACGAGCCACACCTGGGGCCAGGCACAAGTGGCTGAGGGCCCGGATTGGTCAACCCGCGGAAGGGCGGGAACCCACTCAGGGCCCTCAACCAAAGCCAGATCTTCCCAGACATGACAACATCGCAAATTGTCAACAATTTTAATAACTATAAAGGAGAGTTCATTTGGACACATATTTCTTCCATCGAGGGTGTTATAAAATTAATATATAAGTTTTTAGGGATTACATAATAAACAATATGTAGTAAAATATGGCCTTGAAATAAAAACAGCACAAAAATATACTAAATTGGTATTGTGACCATTTTTTGTTGTTGCCGAGGTGATGGCCAATGGAGTAAAAACAAATATAATATTGTTAAATATATAATATCATATAATATGTTTTACATGAGGAAAACAAAACAATCTCTTCCAGGTGTTATGGCCATCAATCTCACAAAACTCCAAAACAAAATCAGCAAACCTTGCACTGGACACAAGCTAAAGAGAGCTACAGATAATGAAGAAGAATATATAACTATTAAAGCATTCAGGCAGAACAGACACGATATGATATTTTTGCAGCACAGCCATTGCTCATTAGCAATGCACTCCAACATGAACCTTTTAACAGACTAATGGACCCGTGACCCCTAAATAACATGCTACTCTGCACTTGATTTATACAGCTTGTCAGGGACATTATTTATTTAGACGTGCAGAATGTGCCCAAATCCATCCCTTCTGTAAAATCCACCTATAATAACGACTGCTCAAGACAAACCTTATCATGAATAATGAAGCAGGAACAGCTTGTAGGGCCAGGCTGCTGTTCTGACTTGTCAACCAGGATTAGGACAGGAAATGATGACACCTTTTTACTTTGGGACTCATACTGTGACCTAACCATTTATGCACTCGGTCATATTTGCATGTCCGAGACAAAGAACTTAAAGGAATAGGACACCAGATTTGAAAATGACTTCTTAGGCCTTTCTCATTTTTCATGTGAAATGGTAAACGGGCTTTCACTTGTAGGCCTATAGCACTTTTCAACCACAGGTACTTTCTCATTTTACCCAATGATGACGTAGCATCAGGAGCAAATGGGTGTTAAGTATTTAGCTCAAGGACACTTCAACACGGTCACAATGGCAGGGGATTGAACCCACAACCACTGGGTTGAGAGATGAGCACTCTACCACTGAGTCATGCCGCCCAAAAAGACATTTATTGTACAATTCGACCTGTTATCCTGGGTGGAAAAAAAAAGTGAGTTTCTGGACACTATCTTATACAAGGAAAACGCTTCAGCCTACTTGTTCCTCACTCAAACAATAAGTTGTCTTTGATGTCCAGTAAGTGGAATTTTATATAGGTAAGCCAATGTTGATTTTATGTATAACAGACGGCAAGACATGTTAAATCAGAATGATGTTTTATGTTCCGTAACGACATGCGTTGCTGCGGCTTGATGCCTGTTAAATGAGCCGACATTGCATGAACAAGGCCGCTTTAATACACGAGCCTACAGTCAGAATCAGAATCATAAAAATTAAAAAAAAGAGAAATGATTGATTTTTTGTCAATCATGCATGAGATGACCAACCTGCGGTCACAGACGTTTCTGTGCATCACTGTGGTCGTAATAGGGCGTGTCCCAAGAGAGGGGCTATCAGAGGTCTTAAGAGTTTCATATAGCCTACTATTGTGCCACACCCACTCCGCAATGGCGAGCGAGGACAGACAGCTATGTCACCGAGAAAAAAAAGTTTGACAGCGGAAGGGAAAAAGAGCGCCGTGACAAAGAGCTAATGGGTCAAATTCCCAAGCTCACTGTTTTTTCAGATGCAAAAACACTGGCTTTGGCGAAGAAGGAAGGGAAGAAGTGGGAGGTGGGACGGGTAAGACGACCTGAGGCCGCCGCCGCCGCCAGCAGTAATGAGGAGGTGCGTGCATACTGGGCTAGAATTGGACCGGCATATTGCCAAAATAGGGACGGTAACTTGTCTGCTTCAGAACGACATTTTAAAGCCAGAGATGTTTTTTCTTCTTCTCCAGAACGCACTTTAGACAAACACTTAATAATAATGGTGAGAGTGTGCAAAGAGAGAATGGAGCGTGGCAACATATTATTACAGATGATTGTTTGACATTGACTCACACTGAAATGACGTTTTTCACTGAAATCACTGTACAGACGCTCCCCTACTTACGAACATTCGAGTTACGAACAACGGTACATACGAACATTTCTGCGCGTACAGTATGTCGAAAAATGTTCGGAAAGAAATGCTGTAAGTTAGATTTTGTATTGCGCGTAGTGCTTCTTTCCGCCGCTAATACCGACAATTGGCGCTGTGAGAGCTCATTGGAGGCTGAGCAACGTGGCGAGGAGGAGGAGGAGGAAGAAAACACCGGTCCCCATGAAGCAGGAAATAACTTTTGAAGCCGATTCCAGCGACGACGAAGAATCTCTCATGATATAAAATCCTCTTCTTCCTCCTCCTCCATCATCTCCTTAAGCATCGAGTACATCTTCCAAAAGTAAGTTAAACTTCATTTTATTTATCTTATTACGTACATGTACATACTGTGTGTGTGTGTCTCGCTCTCTCTCTCTAACATACGTAGTACAGTACAGTACTGTACGTATTCTCTCCATTTTATTAAAAGTTTTTTTCAGTACAAACCAATGCAGGTTACTTGTACAAGCCTTAAACATACTTATATAAACCTTCAATATACTTATATAGGCTTTAAACATAAATTATAATACAAAATATAGCACTGAAGCAACTTACGAACAAATTCACCTTACGAACGATCGTCCGGAACGTAACTCGTTCGTAAGGTGGGGAGCGTCTGTATTCATGATAGCTGCCCCATTACTCCAGAACTTAATACAAAATTAATTAATTAATTGTAAATTTTTGATACATATTGTATATGTGGTCCAAGTAATGAAAATACAAGTTCACTTATTTGCTCTTGTACTTACATTGATATAAAAAAAGGTAAAAAAATGCAATTATTCGCCATATGATGATATATATTTTTTCCTCCTGCAGCTTACCCAACATTCTGTGTACACTTTTTTTTTCTCGATTTTGCATCTTTTTCATTTTAACCTCCATATGCTCTGGATTTGCTCAAAGACTGAATAGATGGCATCAGATGAAAACAAGAGCAAGCAGTGTGCGTTCAGACAAAGACGAGAGCAATGACAGTGTGATTTATAGAGGAAGTTGGCCTCGATGTTTCTGAACTTGATGAGCCGGTTCGTTTCTTCTCTGTTTTTATTCACTGACTTGAGTCATACGTCTCCAGCGCCTCATTTGCACTCATCTGCCATTCATTTAAGGCATTTTTTCTATGATCACAGGAATACAGCAACACCGATGACAGCTCTGCAACAAAAAAAGGAATATTCTCCATCAATGTTATATCAACCTGTATGAATCATAGTGCTATTAAGAAAATAAAAACAAAGTGAATTGCACACTTTTTTTAAATTTCTTTTTTTTAAAGAAACTACATTAGTAAAGGAGAGAGCTGGAATCATGAGAAAACAGTTCATCGTGTATTAATGCAATACTTTAAATAAGAGAAATGATTCTGACCTGGAAAAAGCTTCATAATGAGACTGAGGGCATTCGCTGGGCATTTTCAGGAACTCTAAATTAGAAATTAAATGATTAAAAATAGAAATTTGCCACTAATTTCATGCAATTTTAAGGAAAAATGCTATGTTGGGATATACAGGACTTTTTTTTAATTTTTTATTATATTATTAAGAGTTGAGTACTTGTACTAGTATTGGTCTGAAAAAGCAAACAAAATACATTTTAACAATTTCAAAATGGTTGTAATCTCATTCACATAAAGAAGAAAAAGTACTGGCCACAGAACCCCACAATTTACATAACTGTGTTTTGATTAGCTACTATTGAATTCAACATATTGTTTTCTTTTTTTTTTTTTCTTTTTTTTCTTTTCAGGAGAGCTCAGTATTGTTCATTCGATTTGACATCATCATTGCTCTCCTTTTTTTAAAAAAAAAACAAATAAATATATTTTTTTTTAATAAATGTTTTTTTTTTTAATATATATACATATACACACATATATATATATATATATATATATATATATATATATATATATATATATATATATTTTGTATGTGGGTGAGTATGTGTATGTGCGTGTGTGTGTGTGTGCGTGCGTGTGTGTATTCATCAGTTCACCTAAAGCCCATTAAAAAAAATCCCATACTAATAATATAATATAATAATAAATTGCCAAATGCAAAAAAAAAAAACATCAATGTAAGTTATCATATTGTTTTCTATGTTTTAAATAACTGGCAACCCATTGATGTGCGACACCTCATACCATATTTAGACAATTTATGCAATAACAATTCATGATCTAAGATGTCAAATGCTTTTTTTTATAAATCCACAAAAACACTTACTAAAACACGTTAATTTTTTTTAATCCATGACTGTGCAAATTTCTTCAGTTAACTCCAATAATGCCAAGGTAGTTGAGTGATTGGAGCGAAACCCATATTGGCTGTTACTTCAAATTTTATACTTATCTATGAATTTATTTCATCTTGTCGCATACAATTTTTCCAATATTTTAGACAGCTGTGGGAGTAGAGACATAGGTCTGTAATTCAAAAAATCATTCTTATTTCCTTTTTTGAAGAATGGGACTACTTTTGCTATTTTCATTTGTTCTAGGGAAAATTCCTGTTATAAATGATAAATGACAGAAAGGCACATCTATGATTTGTTTAATCAGCGACATATTCATATCTACCGAGTCGTTTGATTTTTTTTACTAGCAGAATTTTGAACTATGTTCAAAAGTTCACTAGCTTGTACGGCCTCAAGAAAAATACTGTGCCTGAAAAATACATTGCCGGGCATGTAACTGTAAGTGCTGTAAAATAAATAAATAAATAAATAACATTGAAACAGAATTACAGCTTTAGATGATATAATGTGTCAAAGGAGGACTCCATTCATTCATGTGTGAAGTGACAGTGGGACTTAATGAGGCAAATAAAAACACTGGTGCATCATCTGTTGGAAAAACAATAGATGAACGACAACAAACAAACTGGAACGTTGGCATTAAACAAAGCAACAGTTCATTTGGCTCCATTCTGCTTTCATGAGGAAGGAAGTTCACATCTATTTCTGTCATTGGTTTTCCAGATGGACCGGACCAGGTCGGGTGGAACTGCATATGTGTCCAAAAATGTAAAAATAAAATGACAGTTTCACTCATGACACTTTTATTGAGATGAATATGAAAAGTGACTCAACCTGAGGGGTTAACAATATTAAACAATTTCTTGCGTCGGCCGCATTCTGAAAAACAGAAAGATGCAAGGGTGCTGAGAATTTTTTTGACTTTAACGTATGGTCAAACCAATTATACGTCGCAATGTGTTTATTTAAAAAAATAACTGCTACATCAAGGCTTTCTGTTAAAGGTGATAAGGCAAACGGCTGAGGATTTTATTTCGTTTCTGGGGTGGCCTGTGGCCTTGCACTTCGTACACATCGGGTTTCACAGTTGTAGCCAGATCCGAAACACCTTGACGCATGTGTTTCGTCCACCATTTCTGGAAGTTGGATGGCACCGTAGTGTCTCCGAGCTGCATTTAGTGGTGGTTTCAATTTTTGACGTGGGGGTGTATAGCCATCCTCGCTGTCACTTGCGATTTCTGCTTGGGCTTGAACAATTAACTCATTCACTGCCATTGTCGGCTTTAAACGTCAACAATTAATTTTAACTATTTCTATTAGTTTAACCTTTTTTTCCCCACTTTTGTTAACAAGAGTATAAAAATCGATTAATTACAATAAAAAATTGTAATCGCCTGACTCCCTGAATTTTTAATAATCTTTTCTTTCTTTTTTTTCCCATTCATTCACTGCCATTGATGGCTATAAATGTCAACAATTCATTTGAACTATTTCTATTAGTTTAACATTTTTTTTTCCATTTTTTTATATTGTATATTTAGAACAGATATAAAAATTGTGATTAATCGTGAGTTAATTAGTGAAGTCATGCGATTAATTACAATTAAACATTTTAATTGCTTGACACCCCGAATTTGTAATACTTCATTTTTATGAATTTATGGCAGTGAATGAGTTAACTTCACCAAAGAGCAGTTTGAAGGAAAGGAACTTGCTGCCACTGATTGATTGATTGGTCAAAACATTGGAAAACTGCACGCACTGTTCATCTCATAGTGCGAGAGGCCATCCTATAGAAATGCAACATTCGGTCGACCAACTCCACACCACCCATGCAGGTGTTGTACTTGGCAATTGCCAGTGGCCTTGACACATTTCTTGGACCATCTTTTCCGTGCATCCTGAAGTTCAGTCTCATAGGCAGATGATGCCATGACCACTGCAATTTCAGATGTGCTTCTTCTCATCACCATCTCTGATGACCCTCTTTATTTTTGAAGGGCTTATCCCCTATGATCCTGCAGTCCTGTGGAACCCTGTTATTCATGAGGGTTCCCGTCCCTGTCAGCCCTTTTGTTATCAGGGTATTGAAATGTATCTTCTGCCCAGATTTAGTCATAACTGTTTTAATTTCCTAATTTCCTCAGTAGAGCTTTGTTCTGCGGATGTATCCTTGTGAGTGTTATCGCAATTTCTGCCAGGTGCAGTCATGACTGAATAACCTCCTCTATTCCTCAAATGGGCTTTGTTCGGTGTCTGAATAGTGCCCTTGAATGTTATCGTGTAGGTCCGGTTAACTTTGTGAGCTGTTTACTGGAAACTGTGTGGTACCGCCCTTCAAGATAGTATAAGAATATTGTAAGTCCTCTGTAATCTTCACACTTGTGAGAGGCTACAGCCATTGTCTGTAACTCACTTGTGCCCGGAATATTCTGTATAAAAGCTTTGAAGGAACTGTTCATCGATCTCCAGCCTGTATTCAGATAACCAACATTCTCACTACCCGAAAGAAAACGAACACGCGGAGGAAAAGATCTACTCCATAACAGTATCCAGGAGGTTGATTGTAAAGGAACTATCAAAGAACAGGTGGATGTCTTGGAGAACAGACTTAAGAGTCAAATGAAGAACAGCTTGTTCTCCAATGAACTTTCATCCTGGAACTGTGAAGGTAGTCTTGCCTTGGTAGACCACAAAGTCCAAGAATAGACCAGTTGTTGCAAGACAAAAACCTTCAATCCAGTTTGGTTTGGTTTGCTCGGTACATGGTGGCATTCTTGGCATCGCACATTAAAAGGAAATGTTTTTCTCTTCTAGGAACTAGACTTACTTTGGTCAATAGCGGCCTGATTTTACACAAGAGATCCCTTTTTTTCCTCATCTGAAACATCAAGGGACCCTTTCTTGTCATTTGGGAGAAACAGAGCAAAATGGAGAAAATAAATACAAATGTCCACTACAGAGTTTATTTTTTAAAACTTAAATGCTAGGCTCAAATACAGTTAAAATAATTCAAACAACACTTTAATGTGTTCTTAAGAGTCTTCTAAAAAAAAACATGCTAACAACATTTAAAGCCTAAATTTGTTCAATAAAAAGCATTATACACTTACTTTTCCCTCGTCCCTAAAAAGTGCTTGCACTGAGGGAAGCCATTTTCTTTTATGATGCAATCAAAGGAGTTAATTCAATCATAAGCAGTGGGTGGGAGATATTCAGGTTTACAAATGTCCACTACAGAGGACAAATTTGAACTGCTGGTAGTCAGGAGGTATGACAACTACCACACCCATAACTGTGCTGGCCAGAAAATTATTCGAGGGGCCTATCGGAGTGTGGGGCCACATGTGGCCTATCCCTGTTTTACACCTTTAAAATAACACACCATCCAAAAAAGGGAACAGTGTAATCATGGTCATCAACTCCAAGTCAATCATAGTTCAGGGATATCAACCTGTCTAGTTAGGAAACAAATGATTGTGAATCAACTTCATCAGTGGATGCAATTATATGAAAAACAAATGCAAGAAATGAATTGCAGGTGGTGGTCACGGTCCATTTACCTCACCAAATCCATCCGGGTGTGTTCCTGCTAGTTTTGTATTTTCTCCCCACTGCCCTTGCTATTAGTGATTAGCATAAAGCCGTGTAGATACTTTGCTCAGATTGCACAATAGTCCAAGGTTTGCTGTGCCTGTAAAACCCAGGCGCGTTAACAAAATGTCATCTGCATGCTTTAGTCAAAATACACCAGCAATCGCCAATTATATACTTAAAAAAAAATAAAAAATAAATAATAATATATATATATATATATATATATATATATATATATATATTTTTTTACAGCATATGTTCTACCATTGTGATCTGCCAGCTCTCATCCAGTCATATGCAAAAAATTACACTGTGTAGTCTGGATATGCCGAATGAAGCCGACTGATTAACTTAACTGAATCGTACTAAATGAGAATCGCAATTCTTATGAGAATCGATTTTTTGGCACACGCCTAGCAGTCATGTATAACCAATGACTGATGATGTAGGCTAATTAGAAAACCAATGAAGTGGCGTGATTGAATTGTACATTGCTAACTGTATAAAATATTTTGATCCTGTGTGTTTGTTGTGATGAAAGAGTTCCTGAACCACACTAGCATTTTTAACCATCCAAGTACAAAGTACAATGTTGTATTTATCTGTCGAAGCAAGATTGCTGGTGCATTGGTCACGGTTGTGGCCTCCAGCTTGTGTACTAATGTAAACATCAATCATGAGTCACTGCTTTCAGTTGTCAATCTCTCCATTTCCTAACTGCTTTCGAAGGCCACAAACATGATGGTATCAGTAAATATGTCTTTTGATGTGCTGTTTGTGTATGAGAAAGTCAAACAGTGTGACTACGTTGACACTTTTCTCACCAGACTTTTTTTTAGATATTCTTGGGAGAAAGCCAGTGAGTACAGTACTTCCATATATGCCTATATGTGTGAGTTATGTGTTTACTGTGCGTTAGTGGGTGTGAACACTTTAACAAGTCCCCTATTGTGTGTCACAATATCACATCATGAGGACCAATTTTTTCGTTTTTACTATCATTGTGGGGACCACGTGTCTTTGTTGGGACATTTTGGTGGCCCCCATTAGTCCAGACCTCTTTTTGAGGGTCAAGACTTGGTTTTAGAGTTTAGGTTTGAATTGGGTTTTGGTTGGGGTTAGGATTAGGCAATCAGATGTGGTGATTAAGGTTAGGGGCTAGGAAATGCATTATGTCAATGAGATGTCCCCACTAGAAATGTAGACCCAATATGTGTGTGTGTGCCTAGCCAGCATGGACTTATAAAACTACAAACAATCAAAATGACTGCACCAGGACCAAAGCACAAAAACCAGCCTTTCCTGTCTTCCTTTCCAAGCTCTGGAGATAAAATTTACAATTACAAACAAGCAGCACATGCGCCGCTAGGTAGGCAAAATTCTCTCTAACCCTCCGCATCCTGGTCACCACCTCTCCCAGCTCCTTCCCTCAGATAGGCGCTATCAAACTATGCACACAAAAACCAGAAGACATTCCAACAGCTTCTTCCATCTATTAACTCGCTAAATTGTGTTTGTTTGCCGATTTTGCACACAGCATTGCAATGAAAAACAGTAACAAAAGAAGAGGAGGGAAAAGCAATATACAGTAAAAATAGACATCCACAACAGACAATTCCTTGCATTTATTACCTAATAACTAACTTCTTTGAATGCCAGTCATAAGCAGGGTTAGGGTTAGACTTGCATGCAAAGAAAAACCTGAAAAGGATACGCAGTATCGAAAATAGAGGGACGAATGGATAGATGTTGGATGAGAAATTGGAAGATATAAAGCACATTATACAGTAGAGTGTATGCTTTTACTTTGAAGTACCTTATTTGATTTTAAATGTAAAAGACTGACTGAAATATTTTGTACCTGCTTTAAATGTGTTTTTAACCCCTCGGTGAGCCCACAGCTTGTGCAGCGCAGTCATTATAGAGAACACATCTCTGATTCTTCTGCGCACGCACATACTCCAACTGTTGCAGATTTCAGTTTCTGTTATTGCTGACATCCATTTGAGTGACAGTTTTTTTGATGAAGATAAACAGGGGAATAACTCTTCATGTCCACTTGAACTCATTCACTGCCATTGACGGCTATTGACGTCAAAAATTCATTTGAATAATTTCTATTAGTTTCACATTTCCCCCCCACTTTTGTTAACCTAGAATTGTCAGTAAGATGGGGGCTTTAGGACCCAGATGCGGGAAGGCAGAGCAAGGAGGCAGAGGTGCAGTCCAAAAAGAGGTTTTAATTTCTAATCAAAAAAACTAACTTCAAAATACAAAATAAACTGAACTAACAAAACATGAAGCTAAACATGACAAAACAACTAAGGCGAGACTAACAACATGACATGGATCCTGATAAGGCAAAAAGGTCAGCGTGACGTGGCGAAAGACTTACGACAGTGGCAACAATGAACCGACACAGACAGGGGGGAGACAACCGACTAAATACACCAACACTAATGACATAACAAGACACACCTGGCTGAGGGCACTGATTGGATGACACATGAGGGTAATGGGAAAAGGTGGACACAATCAGGGATCAGGGTTGACACAGACACCACACAAGGAAGGGCAAGTGACCTGAAACGAGAGGAGTCAGACTTTTCACAATAAAACAGGAAATGACACGACAAGGGGAACACACAAGGAAAACAGAGGCTAAACATGACAGGGACTAAACAAGACTGAAAATAAACATGACAAGAATTTTTTTATTGTAAATTTAGAACGGATATAAAATGTGTGATTAATTGTGAGTTAACTATTAAAGTCATGCAATCAATTACTATTAAAAAATGTAATTGTCTGACGCCCCTAATTTTGAATAATCTTTCCTTTTCTTTTCTTTTTTTTATTAGGGGCATCAGGCGATTAATTTTTTTAAATTGTAATTAATCACATGACTTCACTAGTTAACTCAAGATTAATCACAAATTTTCAAAAATATCTGTTCGAAATGAACAATCAATTTTTCCCCCTAGGTTTTAATACATTTGTAAACAAAAGTGAAAAAAAAAGTGAAACTACTAGAAATAGTTCAAATGACTTTTTGACGTCTATAGCCGTCAATGGCAGTGAATGAGTTAAAATAGCATCTCATTTCAACTGACCCCTTCAGCGTCTGTTTGGAACCTGGGGGAAATTCCATAAATCCAATAAAGACATATATACTTTTACCACTGAAGTTGGCGTCATTTCACAAGCTCCACTGCCCTGACCAGTGTCGCAGCTGCAGATGTGCAGTGGGACAAAGTAGACCGGGTGATGACGTAAGCGATGTTCATCTGACTTCGTCCTCCTCCGCCTCCTCCTCGCCATCATCACCAAAAATGAATAGAGGGAAACAGATGCTGCCTGCTGCTTTCCTGACTGCCTCTTCCTATCACTTGCACAGTGACTATGTGTGTGTGTGTGTGTGTGTGTGTTTCACTTTTCATTTCTGCGCCTGTCAGGTGGAAATGCAAATATAGGATCATGTGTGAGAAAAAGACCTGGCATGTCACCTTTTTTCCGCTGTTTCTTGGGCAAGTGTGTGATTTTGTCCTTTTGAATGTTAAATGACTTTTACCCTCAAAGCAGGTCATCCATGTGTCATGCTCTCACGCAAGGAAAAACACTCTTATTCAATTATAGAGTGGTTGGGTTTGTGCTGATCACTGAGTAGTTCACTAGACCAGAATGAAGTGTCATCACAGCCTTTTGACAACCTCATTTCAACTCGGATCAAAGGAACTCTGGTAGGGATGACTCATGCATTGCCATTTCCCATACAAGCAACTTAGCATTTATTATTGTTAGAGCTTTCCCTGCCGTCTGAGTCTTGTCATGCCAGACTGAATAAATTATAAGGTACTAGTTTGTGATTCGTCCTGCATTTTGTACATGAAAAGAACTGCAATAGATACAAAACAGAAATACTTGCTAACTTGCTAAAACATTTTTTAATTCATAATAACAATGCTGCTACTTACAATGTATATATATATATATATATATATATATATATATATATACACATGCATTTATACCACCCATTCATCTTCTTTACCGCTTAGTCAGGCTTGCGGAGAACAGGAGCTTATCCAAACTAGAGTTGCAAGACTTGGTGACTTTTCAAGGTCGGAAATCTTCCATGGGAATGAATAGCAATTTATATTATATTTTATATATGATGTGAATATTAACTCTTTGACTGCCATGGACGTTAAAAGACGTCAAGTAAAAACCTACGGAGGGCCGCCAATGACGTTAGAAGACGTCATCCAATTATTATTTTTTGAAACGGGTGGAGGAAAGCCTTGGCCAGCTGTGATGAAAGTTTCAAGCAGATCTAGTTAGCTTAATGACTATTTTTGGCCCCTAGATGGCAGCAATGACTCTCTTTTGACAAGATTGGGTAGGCGTCAGTAGAAGACGTGAGGCGGAGCTAGAGGGGACAATGGCTGGGGAAGGGAAGAGAACATGGTGACCAGTTGCAAGCAGCTCACGCTCGAGCAGTTTTTTTCAAAGACGAAAAGCATCGACCAACGCTAAAGAGCACATTGATGACGACGATGATCATCATCGATGATGATGATGGTGACTCCGAGGTTGGAAGCATTGGCGCGGCAGTAGAAGACGTGAGGCGGAGCTAGATGGCTGAAGAAGCAAACAATGGCGACCGGTTGCAAGCAGCTCACACTTGGGAATTTTTTTCAAAGATGAAAGGCATCGACCAACGCTAAAGAGCACATTGATGACGACGATGATCATCATCGATGATGATGATGGTGACTCCGAGGTTGACGCCGAAGTTGGAAGCGCTGACGCGGCGGCTATGACGAGGTGTTTGTGGCATCATTCATGGACAAAAAGAAGTGTACAATTCACTGGAGTGCATGAAATAATATCGTTTCACAAAAAGCTCTTTTTCTCCGCTTTTTGTTTCAAAACAGAGCATTTGGGTGAAACTAGCCATTTTCTATTGTTGATTACTGAAGAACGAAATAAGGTAGAAACAAACTTTTTTTTTGATGAAAGATGAGAGTTCAATCTTTCATTTGGTAGTATGTGTGTTTCCATAGTCCAAACACAACATTTTCTGTGGACCTTGAAAGATCAGTCAAAATGCTTAAATCGGCTGGCACTGGCGACATCCCGTTTCTGTAAACGTCTGGCAGTCAGAGAGTTAATAAACCAGGACTTTACATAATTGAAGGTTTGCTCTTAATAGGAAACCTATACTGTATATAGTTGGGGGCAAATTATTTCACATAATTCTGATTAAAACAAGATTTCATGCTAGTAGCCTGAAAGGATTGACCAAAAAAGCATTAAAATAAATAAATAATTGACTTTAGTTCTTGATTACAGTATTACATTTGTTGCCAATGGAACACACACTGTTATTATGTCCGTGGCAAAGACACTCCCAGATAGGTGCAGAAATGTCAAAGTGCAAAGGGACCCTCCTCTTTTCCCCCCTTGGAATGTAAGAATGTGATTATAGATTAGCTCAACTGGGAGGATATTGAGTAATTATTAACTCGTATTTGCTGTTGATGTGTTTTTAATCCCCTCTCCCATTAAAACTATCATTCTTCCGCTCCTTTTTATTTTATTTATTTTTTAATACTCTACCTTCTTATAGGACAGTTGTCCAGCAAAAAAATGGCACAGAACATACACCAAATAATGTATAACATTAAAATCAGTCAGGCAAACACACAAAATGGTTCTGCGTTCCAAACTTGACTCTGACCTTTCCGTGTTCTGTTTAAATATTCCCCCCATATTTGCATTGCATTTTTGATTCGTCCCACATTCCAAAACACACATCGAAGGTTAACTAAATGGTCTAAATTGCTATAAAGGGTCTACATTTATATTTTGCCCTTACTGTCAATCAATGGTCAGATAAACCCATTCCAACAGCAAAGAAAAGCAATCAAAAGAATCACACATGTCCCGCCTGCAGTGAGAGGTATATAATATGCAACACCTGTACACATTTCCTTGTGTGAGAATAATTCAGGATTCTGAGAGTAAAACAAACAAACAATGGAAATGTTTCACAAGTTGAACTACTGCCATAAAAATGTGCATCATAATGAAATAAATACTACACAAATGATAGGTTTACAGCATCATTACAAACGGGTCTTTTGCGGTTTGAGTTTCCCGTAATTCCAGACAGAAACAAATCCACTGTGACAAATGTCCGAGCAGTAAGTTGGAGTTTTTCATATTGGTTGCTGATTTCATAATCAGGGTTATTTAAAGTGTGCAGGTTAAGTGAACAGAGGTATGTGACCCCCTCGGTCAATTCCAGTTCAGGTATTTAAGTTTGTCTTTGATCCCAAACTACCAGGTCCAACCATTAAAGGGTCACAAGGTCCACACTGTACACTCCAGGCCTTTTAATAGGTCACTATCAGTATAGTTAACTGGCACGGGATAATCAAAATTGTTATTTACAGAGAAAAGTGATGTCTTTTTTTTTTGGTCATTTTTATCATACTTGTTTTGCGGATGGAAAAAAAAAAAACAGTTTCCACGAAACCTTGTGTGGTGGTGGCACATGTGACAAGAATCTATTAAATGCCTTTTGAGTTACAATAGAGCTGTTTCCCTGAGTCCAGAATACAATCCAGCAGAAAGAAGCCTGCTGACAAACATGCACAGAGACAGACAAACACATGTGCAGATCATATTTTTCTTTTATCTCAGAGGAATTGATTTGACCGTTTTCATGATGTGAATCTCTTCTTCCAAATCTAGCTCTTCATTTTAGCAAACAGCAGCACACGTCCAGCATAAGCCCTTTCCTAAATTTTTTCTACATGATGTTCCACTAATAAGAAGAGAGAAGTTACGCAAGTGGCTTCAGGGGTAGTTACATAAAGACTGTATCTCTTGTCTTGTAATGCACAAATTGAAAGTTCACTCTTTAAAAGTACATCCATTACAACATAAATAATGAAATGCTCACTTGTGAAATAATAATCCATGAAGGCTATTTAATACAAATATTTTCAGAAAAACACATCTTCTTGTGAACAGCTTTAACATCGTATAACCTTGTGCCTGGGATTATGCCGACTATACTGTAACAGCAGACCAGATTGACTTTAAATATTTGATTACATTACACATTACGTGGAAAATGGGGCATTTGCATTTGAAGTTTATTGTTTCCCATGTTTTTGTTCCTTATAACATTCGTGACAATGAAAGCTAAAATGTAAGTAGAAAATCTCTAGGAAAAACAGAGAACGTCTTGATCAGTGCTGATAGCTTTCAACTCCACACAAATGGGAAGGATGAGTAATCATACTCTAACACCGGATTTTATTCCAAATGAGGGATGCCACTACGATTTGCCAGGAAAAGACAACATTCCATACCACAATGTTGCAATCAATTACACCTGGAAGAGAGTAAAATAAAGAATTAAAAAAATAAATAAATACAAGTCACTCAAGGGTTAAGGAAGAAACTCACGACCTTCAATTTGGGAGACTACCATACTACCACCTGAGCTATGCCTGGAGAAGTGGGTATAGGCTACTCTAAAATTTTCACTTCTAGAAAAATGCCCTGTTTTAGAAATGGTGACATTTAAGGGAAAAAAACATCAATTGTAATTACGCACAATAATAAAATGATCATGAATGAATTAGGAGCAGTTTGGAATGTAAATATATATTTATTGTGAGGTAAACATGACTAATATATGATCTACTATAATATTAAACTACATCATATAAGCTATATTACTTTAAGTTATTGTATACAGTATACAATAACTTGGTTAACGTTACTTAGAATTAAAAAAAATAATAAGGTAAAGGGGGGTGGGGGGGGCTTCATAGACACCGAGATAATCTCTGGTCCTGGCATTTATTACAGTTTCATTCATCTAACATTTCAGTCAAGCATAACAGTCTTTGCAAACTGGATTAATTTTAAAATTACTGAAACAATTACGGGGGCTCCCTACATCAGTGGTTCTCAAATCAGGGTACGAGTAACCCTGTGGGTATGTAAAAACACATCAGGGGGCACATGGGATTTGAAATATATTTAAAAAGTAGCATACATGCAAGAAAACATCTGGGCTTTTTTTCAGTTTCTGTCCGTCCATCCGTTCGTCTTCTTCCGCTTATCCGGGGTCGGGTCGCGGGGGCAGCAGCTTTAGCAGGGAAGCCCAGACTTCCCTCTCCCCAGCCACTTCAGCCAGCTCATCCGACGGGACCCCAAGGCGTTCCCAGGACAGCCGAGAGACATAGTCTCTCCAGCGTGTCCTGGGTCGTCCCCGGGGCCTCCTGCCGGTAGGACATGCCCGGAACACCTCCCCAGGGAGGCGTCCAGGAGGCATCCGAACCAGATGCCCGAGCCACCTCAACTGGTTCCTCTCAACGTGGAGGAGCAGCGACTCGACGCTGAGTCCCTCTCGGATGACCGAGCTTCTCACCCTATCTCTAAGGGAGAGCCCGGCTACCCTTTTTTTCAGTTTCTGCTTTTATTTAATGTTAACGGAACTATTTGTTTTGAAAACCATCCATTACCATGATTCCAAAGGAGGAATTGTTATGTTGATTATTATTGCATTATTATTATTTATTCACTATTAATTAATTAATTAATTACTTATTTGCTCTTTTTGGTTTTTTTTGGAACGATACATAGTGGAACTGTCGTCAAAGTTAAAACCAGTTCCCAAATTAAAACCAGACACATGATGGCATAGCACTGTTTTGTCTTGGTCATCCAAAATGCTTTGCGCTGGTTGGGGGTTCTAGGCTGAAAAAACATTTTGCAGGGGGCACATCACTGAAAAAAGGTTGCGAACCACTGCTCTACATCATCCTAATCTAGCTAGTTTAGGGCTAAATTGCTAACTTTTGGATATCGTTACATTTCATAATATTAGCCTAGCCAAAACGCAAAGTTTATCTATAATGTATTGGCGACAAAAACCTCCTCTGTACAGTGATATTGCCACGATAAAACAACGATTATTTTGGAAACAACTTTAAAACTTACCTGTGAATGATTTTCATTGTATGTACAGTATGTTCGGATAGCCTGCATACCATCACTCACTGGAAAGACGCTTATATATTTTTGCCTCGCGCAGGAAACGGAATGACCTGTCAATCAACTGGAGTGGCATGACCCGCCCGACTCATTTTCTGATAGGGGCATCAGTTCTCATGCCTTTAACTAACCAATAAGACCAGCCAGTTAGAGGCAGCGGAGGGTGGGTCATGGCCACTGATCTGTATATATTACTGAATAGCCAATATCAGAACTCGGCCGATCCGATCCAGTAATATATACAGATCAGTGGTCATGGCTAAATGTTAAGCAAAAACTGCGCATCCAGGAGGATTCAGAAGTGGGTAGACGTGAAATTGACTGAAAAAGAAGTGGGTGTTGATAGATATTATAACATTTTTAATACTTAATTTTATTTTATTAACCATTGTTACACATTATTAACATTTTAATTCTTTATATTAACCTTGTCGAAATGTTTTGTGTCCTGTGCAGAGCAGATGGTGTTGACTTCGTATAGGCTGACTTTAAGTTGGGACATACTATTTAGTCTAAAAAAGTTCCTTCTCAGCGCTTTGTGCGAAAACACATTTGGTCCTTGAGAACAGAATCTGTTTTGAACACCCACACCTGACTCTGTTTTTGCCATTGCTCACGGAAAAGTACCAGAGAGTACGCTTTGTCTACAAATGAAAGAGAGGAGGTCTTTTTAACTATAAGAAAACGAGCTACATTTGACGCTCTGAATCCCACCTGTTTAAGTGATGATTAGAGGCAGTTATTTGTCCAGAGATTCTCTGTTTTTGATTAAATCATTTTTGCAAAAGGTGTATTTTTCTTACATTAAATCTATCTTCATTTTTGGAACACGCAAAGAGGACAAAATTCTAGATTCCTCTTCAGTGTACACCATATACCCACGCATACCCTGGACTACACCACTGCTTATATCCAGGAGGAGACCAAACACAATTTTTTGGTCTCTTGGAGTTACGAAGATTCCAGCTGACATAAGCGATATACTAACACACAGCAGTAGCTGCTTGGCTCAGGGAGTAGATTGGCTGTCTCCCAAGCTGAAAGTTGTGAGTTTGTTCCTCAACCCTTGAGTGTCTTTTTTTTTTCAATTCCGTATTATACTCTCTTCCAAGTGTAAATGTTCCTCTAAAACTGAGTCAAATTTACTCGACAGAATTTACTGTGTACTTGTGCAAAGCCTACGAAAATGCCAAAAGAAAGAACTCTTCACCAGTGCGCACAGTTAGACTGCGTTTAGTCAGTGCAACAGGGCTGTTGTACATTACATAATGCTTCCAAAGCCCGACAATTGCCAGGTCAATTTTGTTCCCACATTTCAGGACATGAGGCAAAATAGTATGAAAAGAGCAATAGGTTCTACTCTAGATGTCTCTATTATGAGACATTAAACCTCTCTTCATGAAGCATCAGAATTTTCATTCCCTCATTATCATCACAAATGCAATCACAGACATGCGCGTCTCCATCTTTAATGTCTCCTTGGAACTCTGTCAGCTACTTACACCAATCGGTCAATTGAATTAATTCGTCCCACTGAGACAGTGGCGTGAGAGAATGTCACAATTGTTCAGTGGGAGGCACTTTCTGAGTGAATGTTGGCTTGAGTGAGTTGGTTTGTGTATGTGAGCAGTGATTACTCTGAGCGGGTTAGCTATGCATGGTGACTTAAGCTGCATGTGGTTGGAGACAGTCCCAAAGCGCTGCTAAACGACCATTGAATAGGGCAAGTCTGGGCTTTCAACACAATATCTTGTGGGGATGATTCAATGGAAGCATTGAAACAAAAATGGTGATTGTGCCCCTTGACACCAGCCTCACACTTTACAAGTGCATGGCCAAGCATTCAAATGCTGTGTGCCAATAAGCACAATGGTCCAATGTGAGATGGTCTTTTTGCCTCTCCTCTCAGTGAACCCTAGTCATTATTTTAATGCCCAAGCAAAAAGTCAGTGGTATGTGCACCTGCCAACCTTGGCAGACACGCCACGACAAAATGAGGTTAAAAAAATGAACAAAAACACAGAACTGCAGCATTTGGTGGATGATATAATCACATCACTCTGACTATGACTGAATCTGATGCTGTTGCTGAATGGATTTTGCGGCACAAAATGGACTCTCATGTTGTCCTATACACTGATTAAAATGTTTTTTTTCCCCTTGTAAATATTACCTTAGTTTCTTGATTATAATTACTTATTTTTTTCAGTTATTTCTGTTTTCAGTTGTTTCAGTTACTGTATTATCAAATTTAATTGGTAATAACTAGATTTTTTCCTGCAATATTTTTTTTTACAGCAAATGTTGAGGTGGATTTTAAATTGAATTAATAATTAAGATCTCATCTCTCATAAACATCCTCTTAGCACAAGACTAAAAAATGAACACAATGAGCTTGTGACATGCACAGAACTGAGTTTTTGTGTGACCCAACGAACCCCAAATTAGTCACTGGATCTCTGCACTTTGTTTCACTGTCTCTCAGAGTTCCACTTCACTAGGTACTTCATCACAATCGGATAAATATTCAACATATATTTCTGACATTATTAATTAAAACTGAGCATTATTATGCTCGTGAATATTTCATTGCATTTCATTTCTTTGACTATTCTTCCCAATTGAAGTGTCTCATGAGTGTGGTTTCTCAAAGAATAAGAAATAACGTATAATGTAACTGTTAAAACATTTACACTGGTGTCAAGTTGGGACCATGCTATAGAGGGGTGGACACAATTAACAAACAGGCGCACGCACACACACACACACACACACACACAAGTATTGTGTGTCTAGTACAGTAATGGGAAAGTGTTACAGGTAACATCAGTCAGGTGAAAAGAGCTCAGTTTGTTAAGCTTCCTTTAAGAGATAAGCAATATCCTCCAAGAAACAATCAAGAGATACTGAATAGGACTATTGTATGAATACCATCTGTGGTTGTATAAAGATCAAAGGTTACGAACACAGTGCTTTAAATACCACTTAGATGTTTAAACTCGCAAAGTGTTAAAATTGCCCTGTTCTGTTTGAAGTAACTTCCTAAGCAAGGAACGCATTGCACTCTACCGCCATCTGCCAAATGTAAGGGGACACAGTATATGTGCAGCATGCCGCATACCTGAAAGCCTGCTAATGTGCTCACACTGAAGTTAATATTAAACAGATAAGATAGCACTGTGCTAAAGTGAATATGAAAACGTGCCATTCGTTATATTGTATTTACATCACTAGATGTCATCAAGTCTGTTGTCTCAAATTACTTTATACAAACCCAATTCCCAAAAAGTTGGGACACTATACAAATTGTGAATAAAAACTGAATGCAAGTATGTGGAAGTGACACATTTCAATATTTTGTTCAGAATAGAACAAAGATGACAGGTCAAAAGTTTAAACTGAGAAAATGTATCATTTTAAGGGAACAATACAGACGCTCCCCACCTTACGAACGAGTTACGTTCCGGACGATCGTTCGTAAGGTGAATTTGTTCGTAAGTTGATTCAGTGCTATATTTTGTATTATAATTTATGTTTAAAGCCTATATAAGTATATTGAAGGTTTATATAAGTATGTTTAAGGCTTGTACAAGTAACCTGCATTGGTTTATAGTGAAAAAAACTTTTAATAAAATGGAGAGAATACGTACAGTACTGTACTGTACTACGTATGTTAGAGAGAGAGAGTGAGAGACAAACACAGTATGTACATGTACGTAATAAGATAAATAAAATGAAGTTTATCTTACTTTTGGAAGATGTACTCGATGCTTAAGGAGATGATGGAGGAGGAGAAAGAGGAGGATTTTATATCATGAGAGATTCTTCGTCGTCACTGGAATCGGCTTCAAAAGTTATTTCCTCCTTCATGGGGACCGGCGTTTCTTCCTCCTCCTCCTCGACACGTTGCTGAGCCTGGGTGAGCTCTCACAGCGCCAAGCGTCGGTATTAGCGGCGGAAAGAAGCACTACGCGCAATACAAAATCTAACTTACAGCATCTCTTTCCGAACATTTTTCGACATACTGTACGCACAGAAATGTTCGTATGTACCGTTGTTCGTAACTCGAATGTTCGTAAGTAGGGGAGCGTCTGTATGTTGATTGTAAATTTCATGGTGCCAACAAATTTCAAAAAAGTTGGGACGGGTAGCAAGCAGTAAGAGGCTAGAAAAGTCAATTGCACTTTTTTTTTAAAAACAGCTGGAAGACCAGTTACCACTAATGAGGTCCATTGGTAACTTGATTGGAGTATAAAAAGAGCTTCTCGGAGTGGCAGTGTCTCTCAGAAGCAAAGATGGGTAGAGAATCACCAATTCCTCCAATGTTGCGTAGAAAGATAGTGGAGAAATATCAGAAAGGTGTTTACCAGCGAAGAAAGTGTAAGTAATCATCATCTACAGTGCATAACATCATCCAAAGATTCAGAGAATCGGCACTGCATCGCAAACAGGAATGCTTACTGTAAGGGAAATCACAGAAAGGGCTCAGCAATACTTCCAGAAAACATTGTGGGTGAACACAATCCACCGTGCCAGCCGCCTTTGCCAGATGAAACTCGACAGTACAAAGAAGAAGCCATTTCTAAAGCAGACCAAGAAGCGCAGGCGTTTCTCTGGGCCAGGGTTTATTTAAAATGTGTGGCAAAGTGGAAACCTGTTTTGTGGTCAGACGAATCACGATTCAAAGTTCTTTGTGGAAAACTGGGGCGCTATATCATACTGACTAAAGAGGACAAGGACAACCCAAGTTGTTATCAGCGCTCAGTTTATAAGCCTGCATCTGTGATGGTATAGGGTTGCATGAGTGCGTGTGGCATGGGCAGCTTCCACATCTGGAAAGGCATCGTCAATGCAGAAAGGTATATTCAGATTGGAGAACAACATATGCTCCCATCCAGGCGTCATCACTTTCAGAGAAGATCTCGCATTTCTCAACACGATAATGCCAGACCACATGCAGCACCAATTACAACATCGTGGCTGCGTAGGAAAAGGATCAGCATCATAAAGGGGAAGGAGCAAAAGAAAGCCCAAGACAGTTGAACAGTTCGAGAGACGCGTGTTAGAGAAGAATGGGACAGCATTCCTATTTCTAAACTTGAGAAACTTGTCTCCTCGATCCCCAGACGTTTGCAGACTGTTGTAAGAAGAAGAGGGTATGCCTCACAGTGATGAAAACCGCCTTGTCAAAAACTTTTGGGAGATTGTTGACACCAATGAATTTAAAATTAACATAGTTTTCCCTTAAAATTATACATTTTCTCAGTTTAAACTTTTGACCTGTTCTCTATGTTCTATTCTGAATAAAATATTAAAATGTGTCACTTCCACATAATTGCATTCAGTTTTTATTCACAATTTGTATAGTGTCCCAACTTTTTGAGAATTGGGTTTGTATTTATTATATATTTACTGGATATTTATAAATGTACCAGGCTGCAAATACGGATGATTGATTATTGTCATTTGATTATGTAGTTAATTGATTAATGATATTTAAAAAAATAATAATTTCATCCCTTTATTACAAAAAAAAAACAGGACAATATTTCAAACTGACAATGTAGAAAGTAGACCCAAAATATTTATTTATTTATGTTTCAGTTAATGGTTTTGTCATGATTTGGGTTTTGGTTGGTTTGGGTTTGGTTAGAGTAAGGCAGAAATGTTTACCTTCTCGTTTTTGTTTGAATAAATACCTGCTTTTGAGCAACTTTAGACTCCTCTGCCTGCTTCCCTGCACACGGGTCCACCTCAACCCCACCGAACCTGACAGGTCTGGTCTGTGACATGTCAGAAAATTGGAATTACATAATTATTGCCTAAGTGAAACACAAATATGTTTAGCCTGCTTTCATGGAAGACTTACAGAAATCAGAGCATACTTCCTGTTGAGAAGCTGAAATTCCAAGGATTTGGGCAATTTTAAATTCAAAAAGCTATCCAAAAGTATTTGGGCTCTTCATGATTCGGATATTTAATTTTTGCCTATGTACTACACTGAAAATTTTCATTGTCAAGCCAATTTTAATATCTCACAAAGATAACTTAAAGTAAATACAAAATGCAGTTCGTAAATGATGACTTCATTCATTAACGGGACAAAATTCCAGCCTCTGGTCCTATGTGAAAAAGTATAGTCAAGTTCTGTACTAGTACCAACTGCCACACCAGTAACATTAAGCTAACCTGAAGTGTACATTTTACTGCCAACTAAAAGATATCGATAAATATTTTGCTAAGGTCATGAGTGGATATCCATGTACATCCAGATCGTCCCTGTGAAATGTACATTTAAATTAGACCTATTTTTTACATGGTAGCTAATAATCCAACCAAAACATCTTGTCGCTAGACAACAATACATTTTTTATTTCTTTATGTCAATTGAAGCCTAAACTGAGCAGAGATGTCCCCACCGCTCTTAGAATAAACTTAATTAGGAATTTACGATCAGTTAATTTTATTTATCACCCTTCACTTTCAGGATGGGGGAGAGCCCTTTCCATTGTATTTGCAGAAAAAAAACGGTGAGGTGTGGCTCATTCGAGCTTTGTTGTCCTTTACAATCAAACTTTTGTTCTTGGATAACAACACGGTGTAGAGTTACCCACTTAACTTTTGTAACTTTTGAAACTGTTTAGACATACTGCTTTACGTACACAGAACAACCTTTCTTCTACCTGTATATACTATAATCACACTATCGATAGTTTACTTATAGTATGTAGAAGAAAGATTTGAGTGTTTATGACCAAAAATAGCTTCCATATTAAAGTTATTAGAACTGTAACTCAGAGTTTGACGTATTAATGCTAATATATCCAGGCTTGAAAGCTGAAACTCACATTTCTGCAAAAAAAAGTGACATATGTCTGTTTTGTGACCGGCTGACTAATCAAACATGAGTATTGGGTCACTTATCTGTCACCGAAAGGGCACTGTCACACATCTAAAATATTTTTTTTTTCTATCCACACTTAAACTCTGGATATAGACGTGAAAGCACTTCTGACAGATTGGGACAGCTCATTTGAGATGGATAAAGCGAAAAGTGTGTCGTGGTCTGACGAGTCCACAAGTCCAACTATTTTTGGAAGTTATCATTGTCGTGTCCTGCGGGCCGATGCTGAAGAGGAACATCCGGATTGTTATCATAGTAAAGATCAAAAAACCAGCATCTGCGATGGTATGCAGGTATGTTAGTGCAGTTCTGTGAATGCACCATTAATCCTGAAAAGGTACATACAGGTTTTGGAACAACATATGCCGCCATTATTTTTCAGGGATGTCCCTGCCTATTTCAGACAATGCAAAGCCATATACTGCAAGTATTAGGACAGGATTGCTTTATAGTAAATGTGTGAGTACTAGACTGGCTTGCCAGAAGTCCAGACTGTCAAAGATTGATTTTTTTTTTTGATTTTTTTCCTTTTTTCTTTTCTTTCTTTTTTCTGTTAAACATTGATAATGTCTGGCAAATTATGAAGTGTAAAATATGACAAAGAACGCCCCGGACTGTTGATCAACTCAAGTTGTAAGCCTTATTGAGTGAAAGGTGACACACATAAGATACATAAAATGTTTGGTGCTTTGCATCTTACAGACAACTACAAATGAATGATCATATTATTAGAAGAAGGTGTAAGGGTAAATGTAAAGCAAAACCCTTTCCCAAGGGACAGGAGTTTAGAAGTGAGTACCACAGCCAAGAGTCGCTCCCACACTACTTAATATGCAGCCATTAACAATGGATCAGATGACAAGCTTCAGTTCAACACACTTTCAAGCCCATGTACGCTGCACAGTGTTATGTCCACCTATCCATCACTCACACACGAAACCCAAAGAGTAACACACTGGACAATGTTCCCAAGCAACGCACGCACGCACACCAATGCACTTCTGGCAGACTGCAGGGGTCACATATGTTCGTCTACTTTCAAATGAGAGATGGAAAAAGAACAGAATAGCTCTAACTGGGTCAGTGACTCCGACCTTTAAAACATGAACACAATGTTTAATTTTTAGGGTTTTCTGTAAACAGAGGGACCACACAATATTCAAACCTTAAAAGGGGCACATGGAAAACTGACTTTCAATTGTTTGTATTAATCAGTTTGATCTCTTGGGTGCGCCCCTATGATGTCTGAAATTATACTAGCACGTAAATGTTTTATGTAAGCCGTTCTGAATTTTCCCAATTTGTAATGCCACAATGCATCTAATTTACATAATACTGCTCCACACAGAGGTCCTCTGCCCATATTTTGGGAGCCTGGCATGGTGACAATCTGCCACTTTGGAACCACGGCTAGAGTAAACCACATTAAACACTTTGTCAAAGCCAACACGTAAGCAGAGCTGCATTGAGTTTTGTTGGATTAGTGATTGGCGAAGTTGTCAAAGGAGTGTAGCAGAGGAGTATGTGTGTGTTTGGTCATGTGTCTTCTGCATGCGTCACATACAGGGATCCATACAATAACTGACAAGAGCAATTCAGTGGCGAAGCTCCAAGAGGGAAAACAGAATCCATTCTATCTCTGAAACCACAAAAAGCTTCTCCTCTTGTCTTGATGGTAATGAAGTAAGTATGTTTTATTTGTATACCAACAACCAACAACCTTTGGATTGCGAGAAGACCACTCTACCACTGAGCCACGCCGCCCCCTGATTGTCAGAAAGTCAAAATGTTTCGTAAGTTTACAACTGTAATTCAAGGAGATAAGATGACTTTCATATTCATTCGTAGCATAAGGTTAACCTATAAAAAACAAACAATTTACACATAAAATTATGCTACAAATTGTGGGGTTTTTTTTGTAAATAAATAATTAAATGAGAAGAGGACCCTGAAGAAAATAATCACATATGTACCGCATATTTATTGAAATCCCAATATTGAGGGAAAAAAAATAAAAAAAATAATCACAATCAGATTATTGTGCAAAATCGGTTAGGCTTAATTAATGCAGCTACAGTAGGAACCTTTTTAAATTATTAAACGTTTTACAAATACGTCTCCTTTAAACTACTGATGAGGTCAGCACATTCTGCCCACTATATACTGAACGTGTGCTTGCTGTGTCCACCTCTGTGAGGTAAAAAAGTAGTTAACATTTTGTGGCAAAGAGGTTGTTTATCGTCATTAGTTCAATACAACATAACAGATATGTGTTTTTGAATATTTTGGGTGTTGTATTTGGACATCAGTAAGGACATAGAGCACCTGCACATCGTATTTGATAACGCAAAACACAATATGTGATTCTTTGTGGAGGATGACTGTAAGCATACTGGTTAAGATAGTTAGCTTGGACAATCTAGTCATAATTAGACATTGTAACTTGAGCAACTTGTTTTCCAACATGGCAAATGGTTTATAGCATTTCCATCGTGGACCACTTTCTGTTTTGCAGTACAAATAAGAGGGCAGACAGATGGGACCTTGCAAGCACCTAACTTCTAAGCAATATACTAAATAAAAAGTCCTAGTTTCTTTGACAATACAAAGTGGAGAATAAAACTACTATAACACAAAATGAAACGAAATGACGATGCAGATTGTTTATTTTCGAAAATCTTTTTTCCCATTGTACCACATTCTAGAATCAGTCTCTTTATGTTTAACTGTAGTTACAAACAGTATAGCTCGAACAAGTGTCAATAAGCAAGGTTATTGCTAGTGCAGGGGCAACTTACTGACCGTGACTTCACATGAAACAGATCCAAAACAAATTGGGCTGGGTATTCAGTGACTCCAGCAAGCCCACTGCAGCAGCTTACCTCACCTTCCTGTGCAAATAGAGTGTCTTGTCTTAGTTCCCACAGCAACAAACTAAGAGCTAAGAGGCGTGATGACTCATCTCGCTATATCAAAAGGTATAAAGCACTATAAGGCCCAAAAGTATTTTGATAAGATAGATCAATTCACAAACACAGATGCATTCACAGGCTCTGTGAGTCCTGCAAACAAAATGGTGGTCCGTCAGTCTGTTTCTGTCCCCTTCTGGCAAATGACTAATGAGTTGCTAAACCACAAAACGATATCTGTGTCGCTTTATTAAGTGTTGGAAAACTTGGGCATTGCATTTATATTTTGTAGAGTGAGAGTGTAACCTACTCAACAGGAAACTACAGGTCTATTTTCAGGCTGGCGTGTCGCCACCCTGCCCAACTATAAAATGCGATGGAAAACAAAGCAAGAGATTTTCTTTTCTTTTTTTTGTTGTATGTTGCTCACTTCTGGTCATGTCACGAATACTTTAAAAAGACAGATGAACACTTCAATTTGAGCAATTTCCACACACAAGTAGAACAGATACATTTGAGATTGATTCACTTTTCCATATCTCATCAGTGCACTGGCATCTACCTTACATTCCTAAGTAGAAAAATATAGACTTTTATTTTTCACGAGCATATTTTTCACAATTGATTGAAATGTTCGTATTCCGATACATTAAAACAAAAAGCAAAGGATTTATTTTTTCTTAGTGTTGCATGATTAAAAGGAGCAATTATTCAGCAAGCAGGTTTTTTGTTTTTATGGCTACCATCATTTTGATTTATTGCTTAGTGTGAGAAAGATTCCTAGCATGTTTTGGCATAGCGTTCATAAAAATCCAACCACAGACTGTGACTTTGTATTTTCTACATGCTCTACCTGTGTTATTGGGATCATAGTAAAAGTCAAACTGGGTTATAAGACTTTGAGACCTGTTGTATCAGGGTGGGTGGAATATTAATTTCCTACATGCCTTGCGAAGCAAATGTAGGATAAATGTATTAATAAATGCCAATAATCAATGATCAAATAATGTAATTGTGGTGAGATAAAGAAATGGAAGTCACTCTCTGTGCATGCATTCTTATTCATGTACAGGAGGAACCTACACTATAACAGCCATTTGAGTGATAAAACTTGGTTTTATTAAAGGCAAATAAAAAGCTATATTGAAACATGAATCATGTAAATCACTCCCTTGTGCCATGTTGCACAGAAAAGGTGCTTACAGATGAACCCCGCAGCTCTTGTGATCACGTGATGCAAAACGCAAAACGCAAAACCTGCTAAACTAGAAAATATGACAACATTTGGAGGTTGGTCTTCCCTCAGTTACATTTTCAAATGATCATTTGTACAGCATTCCTAGAAAATGTCAATGCCCCACCACTGGTGAGCTATTTAGGAATAGGCTTGCCCATGGTAAAAATCAGCACAGCTATACCAAAAGTACCAAACCCTTGGTGGTTTCCTCCACACAATCCATTCCTTTCTTTCTTTCCTATATAGTCTCTCATAAAGATATTGACTTTTTGCACGTGACGTCACAGCCCTCAGAGGAACGCCCCGTCCGGGACGCTGGACGGCAAAAGAGCCACCTGCCTGTATTGTAACCATTGAATCTCGTACAGCGTAAAGTCCTTTATCGAATCGATTATTTTATAAAATGGTCATATCTTGCTGTGCGGTCGGTTGTACAGACAGACAAAGGAGTAAACCAAATGTTGCTTTTTATCGCATACCTGCTAATGAAGACGAAAAGACGTCGATGGATAGCAGCAATCAACAGAAAGGACTGGCAGCCCACAAAGTATTCACGGATTCGCAGCGATCATTTTTTGCGAGGTTAGTTGATAAATGTTCATTCATTTTACTAGTAAACATACACTCTAACAAAGATTGTAAGTAACAGAGGTGTCGACTTGCGTATTTCAAATCACATTAACGAGCCAGATGGTTAGTGTTAGACATTAACATTTTTATTTCTTTATTTCATATATTAACCATGTTGAAATACTTTATAGATGTGAAGTAGGTAAAATAGAGTTGAACTCAGTATAATTTGACCTTAACCTAAGCTGGTACACCTTGTTTGGTCTAAAATTCCCTCTCAGTGTTTACGCACACACATTCTCTTCGTGGGAGAGTACTCTGCTTCGGGGGAGCGCACACACCCACACACACACCACTGACTCTGTTCGCATCATCACTCACGGCCACTCTAGATTTTGTTTTGGGAAAAAGTACCCTGAGAGTATATTTTGTCTAAAAATTAAAACAGGTGCAGTCTGTGTACAAAAATAATATTATGTAACATATTGTGTGAGAGCCAATCTGTTCTACTCATTCTTAGTAGGAGGAGAGAGGTGTTTTACTTTACTATAAGAAGCCGTCTTCCCTGAGGGAGGGGGCACATGCGCAGTCTGAAAATTCCACCTCATACGTGATGTTCAGTGTTGTTGCCGTGACCGGAGAATTCTCTGTTTAATAAATCATCCTTGCAAGGTGTTTTTTCTTACAAGAAATCTGTCTTCAAAAATTTGGAACACGCAAAAGAGGACAAATAATTAGCCTCTTTCATTAGCGTCCACTCTAACTGCACGAACACATCTTAGTTTTAAAGTGCACCTTCTTCGAAACTATTAAGTGCATTTGATTGTTTAATAATGGGGGATTTCGTCTTTGTGCTTGGAGTTTTTTACTCTAGAGTCGCCAAAGTCATATTCATGAAATGACTGCATAGCTTGCCACTACGATAGTCATTTGTTCCATGCTGTCATGTTTATTTTCAGTCTTGTTTAGTCCCTGTCATGTTTAGCCTCTGTTTTCCTTGTGTGTTCCCCTTGTGTCATTTCCTGTTTTATTGTGAAAAGTCTGACTCCTCTCGTTTCAGGTCACTTGCCCTTCCTTGTGTGGTGTCTGTGTCAACCCTGATTGTGTCCACCTTTCCCCATTACCCTCATGTGTCATCCAATCAGTTTCCTCAGCCAGGTGTGTCTTGTTATGTCATTAGTGTTGGTGTATTTAGTCGGTTGTCTCCCCCCTGTCTGTGTCGGTTCATTGTTGCCACTGTCGTAAGTCTTTCGCCACTTCACGCTGACCTCTTTGCCTTATCAGGATCCATGTCATGTTGTTAGTCTCGCCTTAGTTGTTTTGTCATGTTTAGCTTCATGTTTTGTTAGTTCAGTGTATTTTGAAGTTAGCTTTTTTTTGATTAGAAATTAAAACCTCTTTTTGGACTCCACCTCTGCCTCCTTGCTCTGCCTTCCTGCATCTGGGTCCTAAAGCCCCCACCTTACTGACACATGCTAGTCAACATAGTAACATAACATCATCACATCGTTTGAATATAGAACGGACTATGTCAAAATAAGTCAGTTAGCATGATAAACAAGTTTTACCTTACGCATTACAAGGTATATTGTCCCCCGGAGTGAGCGTAGCATCTCGTCCCAGAGACCGCCAGCCACAAGCTTTTAAATCAGCCCTGGTGTAAGGACACATATAACTCATATTAGGTACATTTTTCCCTTTTCCTATTGGCCTATAGTGTTCTTTTGACACATCTAAACATTGCAATGAAATAATCTGTTATAAAATGTTAAACGAGAACCTGTATGGCTTTTGAACTGGTGGAAGAAATAAAGACAGTAGGATGTGACTTTCATTCCTGAGTTAATCTACCTTCATTGGCATGAGTTTTCACTGCAGACAATGCTGAACTAAATCCTTCCATTAGTCAGGATGACAACTACATAGTTAAGACTATTTCTAGCTAGCCCATCAATCAATGTAAAGGAACATCTACACAAAGATGAGGTCAAATTGCAGTCACTGGAATTAATAAAGGAGGTCTTGGGCTGAGAGAGTTGCAAATGTACAGTAAATAATCAGGTTTCAGAAAAATGCACATTGCTGCTGTATTAGTCAGACTCATATTGTCAGTACGGTGGGGACTTTAGGACCCAGATGCGGGAAGGCAGAGCAAGGAGGCAGAGGTGCAATCCAAAAAAGAGGTTTTAATTTCTAATCCAAAAGCTAACTTCAAAGTGCAAAATAAACGGAACTAACAAAACATGAAGCTAAACATGGCAAAACTGACAGCATGACATGAATCCTGATAAGGCAAAAAGGTCAGCGTGACGTGGCAAATGACTTACTACAGTGGCAATAGCAACAATGAACCGAACCAGACAGGGGGGAGACAACCGACTAAATACACCAACACTAATGACATAACAAGACACACCTGGCTGAGGGCACTGATTGGATGACACATGAGGGTAATGGGGAAAGGTGGACACAATCAGGGATCAGGGTTGACAAAGACACCAACCAAGGAAGGGCAAGTGACCTGAAATGAGAGGAGTCAGACTTTTCACAATAAAACAGGAAATGACAAGACAAGGGGAAAACACAAGGAAAACAGAAGCTAAACATGACAGGGAGTAAACAAGACTGAAAATAAACATGACACATATCTCATTTTAAAGATGCCAACAACTTATTTCAGATGAAATAATTATATCTACTCAAATTTTTCATGGTGGAGAAAGTTATATTGTATGTATTGTATGTATGCAGATTGTATAGTCTACATATATTACCTAGCTAAATAAACAGGACCTGTACAGTTCACCATCATTTTTCTAAATACCGTATCATTGAAGATGCATGCATAACATTGGAATCCCAGATAGTCGCAAACAACAAAGATGATCTTTTCGTCAGTTTCAAGAAGTTAGCTTTCCTCTTTTCAAATCAACATTGTACTGAATCAATTGCATTTTAATGAGCTAAATTGAGCGTTGAGGCTTCGCAAAATATTAGGGTTACAATTAAACTGGACATCACGTGGACAATATTAACTCAGCTCCCAAAAAATCTAGAGCAGGCAAGCAAGCATGATGCCGAAGGAGATATATGGTAAAAAAAAAAAGAGAGCACAGCATTCCTACTATTGTTTGAATGTTCTCTGCCTGCAGCTCAGCCCATGTTTGATCTACCAGTTTCTTAACAAATTCAACGTGTCTGACAGTACTTTGAACAGAATACCAAAGAGCCAAAGAAATTCAAATACCCAAGGTGCCCAGACAATACTTTTACAGCCAGAGATATGTAGCACAATTGTGGTATAATGTCAAGTGGCTGTGGTATTCCAATTGTGCGACCCTTGAGGCAAATTGTGGACGCCAGTTCCTCAGACACAACCTTTGGCTTAGTAGGTGAACTGAACCAACTCCCAAACAAATGGAGACCTTGAAAGTTGATTTGGCTTTCCTTGTCTTTTGTCCACTTTGTCTAGGCATAATGTTTGAAAAGACAAAATAGTGAAATGCTTCCAAGATAAGCAACATTGCCAAATCACATACACATGAACAATAATACAGTTGCTCTGTTTGGAGAGTTAAGTTGTGACACCCAAAATTATTCCAGATGTATTTGTATTCTGGGTTGGAGGATAAATACTTGTAAAGATGATCATTCTCTGCCTTACTGATATATTTCACTGTCACTTGGTTTTGTACATCTGACAGTGAGGCAGTGTTCAGTTCCTTCCTTTTGTGATCCGTTTGTCACTCAATCACAATAATCCTTTTGGTGACCCCTGCTGACCTATAGCCCTGGTTAAAACAACCAAAACCACTCGGCAAGAAGACTAAAGATGAGAGGAATGGTAAACATGCAAAAACATGGCTGCATGCGCGTGCACGCAAACACACCGAGGAACGCACGTACAGTATGTACGCGCACACACTAGCATGAGAGTGGAAGCCTTTTGCTCTGAGCCGCGTGCCTGTCACTGACAAAAAAAAACAACAACGCAATGAGAGCATTAGAAGACTCTTGTGAAATTCTAAGTGCCGTGGACAGACCAGCAGGATTAATAGCAAAGGACAATACACATTGGGAGGAGTCATTAACAATTCAATTCAAGTTATTGTACACAAAAATAATGAATTTCATCTGAAGGAATTGACACAATATTTGCTGTTTTTATTCAACTGGGGGAGCAACGCACTATATATTCTTATAATGCTTGACTTTGTACACCATCGTATTATACTGCATGACAAATCTGGAATGAAATTTATCTTTCATAATTTCTTTTTGTGTTTGAAACCAGTATCATCATTTAGAATTAAGTTTTCATGGTGTATAATAAAGTTCACTTTTTCATATCGACTAAAGTGGCACCTAAGTTATATTTAAGGTGAAAATAACATATTTTATATTCATCTTTTTTTCTCCTTATTTCAACCACTGTGCAATATGCCACATTCACATTATACAGTTGAATAATTTAGCGATGTGTGACTCTTGACTCCTGTGTACATTTAAAGATGCTTCATTTTAAAAAGCATTTTTAAGATATGACGTCAGCAAAACTTTCTCTTAAAGTTCTTCAATATGTGACAATATATATACACTGGATTCTGGCTTCACAAATGAACTTACCGTTCCATTACAGTGCTTGTTATTACTGCCTTTGTCCAAAGCAGTGTGGCATGTGTGTGTGGGTTTGAGTGAATGTCCTTGTTATTCCCAAATGAATGTTATCTGTAGCTCACCATATTTACTCAGGAGACAGCCTCTGCCTGCTTAGACAAGCTGTGTACACAAAGACCAACTTATATATATATACACCACTGACTTATGGTGGTGCACAAGCATGCTGATGCATACACATCACATAAACTGCAAACCTTAGTTTTGATCGGGAAAAATAGGAGGGCAATTGGGTTTGTGATAAACAGAATTCCACCAAAATATTGTGAAACACATGCCTCTGAATTTGCACAAAAGGCAAGGTTGAAAAGAGTCGTTGATGACATCACATCACTTAAGACTTTTGCATATGCGGAGCTTGCGGAGCATCTCAAGTTAAAGGTGAGTAGGCTACACATTTGTGTTTTTTTGTTTTTGCTATTTAAGAGTTTGCAGGTGTCAGTGGTATGATCTTGTGTCACCCCAAGTATTCTAAATATGGTTTTGAGAGCAACCCTAACCCTCTTTCTTGCCATGGTTAAATCCAAGTGAAAACAAGCAAGCGGTAGGCTAGGTACCATTATCTGTGTGTGTTGATTTTACTATCCTGCTATTGAATCTTTTCTTGAATGTGGACAAGGTGATCTTCAAATTATTAAAAAAGGTCACAAATAATGACATGTTCCATGTGTTTAATTTAATCTCAACAATTTTTAAACTCACCCCAATGATAAACTCGAAACCTTGTGTGAATTTGAATCTTGGGAGTAATTCCAATTTATAGTGTGAAGACTGCAAAAATAATACACACTTTTTGAAGGATTTTCCTTAGACAGTGCTTGTCTGTCAGCGAAGTAACACAAAATGCAGATCACGTGGACAGAGGACAGAGGACCATTTTAATTTTTTAATTACATTTTAAATTTTTATGCCGATACACATTTAAATGGCTTAATGTGAACTGTTGAGGAATGTAATCAAAAGCAGGTTGTTAATTTAAAAGGTACAAGAATGGCACCTTGATTAGACACAGATGACACCCCCCCCCCCCTCACCCTACAATCCTTATTTCAAGTTATCATAGCTATAGTTAATACTAGGGATGTTCGATACCATTTTTTCCCCAGACTGATACCAGTATGAGTACTCAAGTAGTAGTACTTTTGATACATAACATTTCCCCCAAAAAATTACAGATCATTTTAAAGGAAGACCTATATATATATATATATATATACAGTATATCCCAATATAGTATTTTCCCTTAAAGAGGCAGTGTGTAAGTGACCACTAGATGTCACTATAGCATACAATGCAACCAAAATGCATGCCTTTAGAAGCACACATAAGCAAGCGCACTACGGTGGCTCAGAGAGACACACTTCGCAAGCCTGCCACCTTTTCTTATTTTGCGCGAGCAAACAATCAATTCAGCGAGTGTCGACGACTTGGCAGCTGGTGTGAAGCCCGGTGAGCGACGCCAAAAGACCGAGCGAGACGGATTTAGCTGGAGCAAGCAGGAGAAACTAGTAAAAAAAAAAAAAATACATATAAAATCACGGGACGAAGGTAAGTAGAAGTTGAATCATTTGGTCCGACACTCGATGCAAGCACTAACAGGGCTAATTGCGTTTGTGAAGTTGTCCTTAGGGTATCCGTAGCAGGAAGATGGAGGCGAAACATGGCAGCCTCTAGTAAGGTGAGACTACAGACATGTAAAATAATTAGTTAGTATTAGACCAATGATTAAAAAAAAGTTTATGCGACACATTTTTTCTTGCATATTTACATAAATAGTCTTTTTTTTAATGAATAAATTATTAGTTCATCACTAGATGGCACTAGGGATGACTGACTGTACCTTTAAAATTAAATTAAATTTTCTATTCTTCTAATTTCCCATTTCGAGTTCCTGAGCGTGAAACAGCCACCCTACACAGTAAATTTTGTAGAATAAATGTTACTCTAAAAAAGGCTATATTAGGTCCAAGTCTAAACAGAATTAACTTTACACTTGGAAGAGAGTTTAAAAACTAAATCAAAAATCACTCAAGGCTTGAGGATTGATCGCAGAACCTTGAGGTGGGGAGACACTCAATCTACCCGCTGATCCATGTCAGCCTACCGCGCGTCAGTATATCGCTGGTGTCAGGTGGAATCCTCGCACCTCCAAGGCTATTTTTGGTCTCAAACAGTAGGCGTGGCTTAGCTCAAGTGTTAGAGTGGGCATCTCCCATGCTGAAGGTTGTGGAATTGTTCACCATTTTCTTAAATACAGCAAGCTAAGTGTTGTAATTGGCAGTTACGTCATTTAGTAAAACCATATTGTCAGAATTATTCTGATTTAAAAAAAATCCTTGAAACAGTACTTATTGCCTTTTCACTTCTTTATTATTGTTTTTACATTTCTTAAGAGTGATGTCATTAGGAAGTGTAGGGGTGATTTATATCAGCGTTTAAATTAAGCTCCAAGTGTAAGGCCTCTGCCAGACAGGAAGAACCAATGATAAAGTAAAGTGTCTCGCAGCCTAATGTGAGATATTTTCTGAGTCCTGAGAAGAGATAGCTTTGATGTTGAACCAACTCCATTTCCTTCACATCCTCCCCACTTGTAGCCCATGGCTCTCTACTTCTGCGTCTCTTTCCGATCTATCTCCATCACTGTCAGACATGTGTAGAGATTCCCCTTCACAGCCTGATGCTAACTTCAAAACACTGACATGTTACAGCATGTCTTCGTCACCCAAAGTTGAACAAGATGTGGACATTTTTGCATTAGCTTACTATGAGCTCCGGGTCATGGTTTCTATATGACTCAGGGTTGTAATGACAAGGTTTTTAGGAGCGCGAATGATTTATTGGTAGAACTCGTAGGTCTTGCTTCCGCCCCGAGAGAAACCCAACAAAGGTTCTTTAGTAGTAGTTACAAAACAAGTTATTTAAGGTGTGTTTACAGTTGACAGCTTTGCTTGGTTAAAAGCAAACGCTCGTTAACTCCATGCTTTGGTATAGCAAAAATGCTCCATTAGCTACCTGTAATTGCTCACATCATGTGGTTTTGTGTATATGAATTAAACAGTGGGACACCAATTGCCTCGCTGTAAAGTCACAAGACGCCTACTGCTAAGTGAAAATTTCCCATCTTTTAAAAACTTTGGAGAAAAGGTTTTCTTTCAGGAATTGGATTTGTATTTCAAAATATTGTTCATTCCTGCTGAGATCGTGTTTAGTACGGTACAAAGCCATTTTGACTCATCAATTACACATTACAGTATATTTTTGCACATTTAATGAGGCTCTCTTGAGGAAAGCCTGCTGTCAATGTCTTTTCTTTGTCATCGTTTGTGCACCGTTCAATAAATCCAAAACAATGCGGAGTTTCATCAATCAACCACGTTGTCTTTGTTTACATTAATGAGTTCTATGCCAGCAAAGACATTGACAGATCGCTGTGTCATGCGTATGATATTGAACTGCACTCAGTTGCTGCCTTAAAGGTTATACGCACGACAGGGAAAGGCTAGAAGATCACTCTAAATAAAAACTGAGCAACTGCCGAATTGCCCCAGTAGAGCTGCTCAGCGAGCACCTGAGGCTATTTGATTGTGCTGCAGACCGTGAGTAGTGTGATCTCAACCTGAGAGACACCGTGTTGTCAGGCTTTGGTTTTTGTAGCTCTTCTGGTTCTTCACAAGCCAGATCTTCAGATCATAATGGCATCTCTAACAGAATAATATATTTTGGAAACAAAACAAAAAAAAAACATTTGATTCTTGCAGTCAATGTAATATTTCTGTTAGCACCCTCGCCTGTGGAGCAACACTGTACATTCAAAAACAGAGGCAGCATTTTTATTGTTGGCTTTAGTCAAGTGTTGTGTATTATAATACTGAGGATTAAAAGACAATATCAAAAAGTGATTTCATGGCACAAAAATGGGGCACATAAAAAAACACACACACACACTCTGGCCCGTGGTGACAGTACATATGAACATAACTTCCAAGGTAGTGGTCAAAATAAATATGATTTGCAAAATTACTGAAATAAAATTTGCCAAATCTCAGGTTAAAAAATGAAAAAATGAAAAGCAGCAGCAATTAGCTAAGTGCTGTGGATTCTGACTCAGGGATATAATGAGAGGGTATGAAAGACTGGGTTTACTCACTCTCTCTCTCTCTCTCTCTCTCTCTCTCTCTCTCTCTCTCTCTCTCTCTCTCTCTCTCTCTCTCTCTCTCTCTCTCTCAGACGACAGAATTCTCTGCTGATTCTTAACTATCTGAGTATGACTGCTGAATTATAGTCTTTTTTTAAGGCGTGAAGCATCTGGGAGTCTGGGGGAGCACATGCACACCTGCAATTGCGAACGTGTAATCTAAAAGGCATTAATGTAAGTGTGGAATTAGCAGGCCATTCATCAAGGGAGCTGCATGACCCAGTGCTGATTATTTATGGAGGGGGAATAAATACACTAGGGGACACCAAACCTCTCTGACTAAACCTGTAATTACTGCTGCCATTAGTTTAGCTTTAACATGGGTACCATGTTTACGCACCATCATCAACACAACATTTCCCCATCGTCACGTTAAATCGCTATTTTAACTTGCTAAAAACAAATATATATATATATATATCAGAAATTTACACTTTAATTGATCAGAATGCTACAGACACCTGCACCTGCTCATCAATGTCAATGCATTACACTACACCAAAAAACCACCAGTTTGCTTTAATCTACAAATGAAGAAAGTTCTGTTCCTCAGCAATTCATTACTGAATCAGTCATTTCATCGTTAAAGGAAAAGAGAAGAAAAGGGAAAATATGCAAACAATTCAAAGCTTTGAACACAAAAATGGTTTATTTAAAAACAAAACCAAAACAAAAAACACACACTGCCTTCAAAGTCGACGTTTATATGGGCTAGATATATGATTGCGCTTTCAGGTCATCAAGATCTAATTCCTTTTTTTATCTATTAATATTATTATTATTATTAATAATAATAATCCATCCATCCATTTTCTTAACCGCTTAGTCCCCACAAGGGTCGCTGGAGGCTATCCCAGCTGGCTTTCAGGTAGTAGGCGGGGTACACCTTGAACTGGTTGCCAGCCAATCAAGGAATTATTATTATTATTATTATTATTATTATTATTATTATTATTATTATTATTATTATTATTAGGGCCGAGCAGCGGCGTGGCGGTGCCTGGCGAAAAATTTGATATTTTGAAGTCGCCATACATGATAACAGAAAAATGGGTCTGTATCGCCCCCTACATAGGTTTAATGGATCCCTGTCCTGCTGCAATTGTCCTACGGCTATGAAAATTGGGTGGCACCTTTAGCACATTCAAACGAACAAAAAACACTTCGATATCTGCACCCTAAAATGAACAGGAAGTGAGGTATGAGTATTTTTACACATTTACAGGTTTCATCCTTATGTCATACACAGTTAACCCGATTGACTTCAAACTTGGGCTGTACCATCTCAACACCTGGGACAACATAAAGGAAAACAAATCTTCAGTTTTCGACTAACTATACGACGGGGGCGGGGCATCAAATTAGGAGTTTGAAAATTCCTATTGAACGAAGCATCCCCGTTTATATGCTTAACCTAGAACTACGAAAATTTGGACACATATGTAACAGCCTACGACCTACAAAAAAGTCCATTGGTGCCATATGCTTAACCTAACAGGAAGTAGCTCAGAGGCGGGACATCAAATTTTAGGTTTCCAAATTTTTACGTTGTACGTTTCACCGAGAGTTACCAAAAGTTGAAGGCATATGTAACAGCCCTTAAGGTACAAAAAAACTCTTTTTGAGCTATGTGCTAAACCTAACAGGAAATCCGCCATTTTGATTTACTTTGGAATTTGTTGCCATTTTTGCAGGCTGTTTCATAGGGGTCATATTTTAATAAACTCCTCCTACAGGATTTATCCGATCGTCTTTAAACTTGGTGTGTTTCATCTTGAGATGTTGAAGATGAAAAGTTATTGAAAGCTTTTTATTTCGTCGCACGCTGTTGCCATAGCGATGCATTGTTTTCAAAAGAAAAAAAAATCTTCTTAAAGAATTACTTCCCAAGTATGTAAGTAGTATGATAATTTGGAGGCATATGTAAAAGCCAACAACGTACAAAATTTTCTCTTGGAGCCATATTCTAAACCAAACAGGAAGTCTGCCATTTTAAATTAACTTTGAGATTTGTAGCCATGTTTTGTTGCCTTTTATAGGGGTATTTTTTTAATGATTTTCTATTACAAAATTCATCTGATCATCTTCAAACATGGTGTATTTTATCTTAAGATGTTTAAGATGAAAAGTTATCGAAAGCTTTTTGTCGTACGCCGTTGCCGTAGCAATTCATTGTTTGCAAAGAAAAATGCTGCTTTTTTTTTGTCTTAGCATGAGTGAAAACTCATGAAACTTTGCACACACATCAGACCTGTCATGAACATTAATATTTTAGAGATCTTACATACAATTTGAAATAAATGGCTTAATAGCGCCCTCTAGACATTTTTATGAAGCATTTACGATGTATGATTCAGCTAGATTTGTAAAAATTATATATATATATATATATATTTATATCATACATACATATCAGCCTGAGACCTACAAAAAAAGTATTCTTTGGCCATATGCTAAACCTAATAGGAAGTTCGCCATTTTGATTTTATTTTGGGAAGTGCGCATCATTTTTGGCCTTTTAATGAAACTTTGCACACACAAGGCATGTGCCAGTACCCTGACGTGCAAGTACCCCAATGTGGCCCGGGTTGCAAGGGCTCTTTATAGCTGCTCGCGGCTCTAGTTATTATTATTATAATAGATACTTTCGCCCCAAATGTATTGGAGACAATAGTGATCAAACCCGCAGCCTCACATGTCATTTAACAGCGATCAGGGGCCATTTGTGTCCACAGAACATGTCAATACGCAGTAGGAGACTGAGAGCAAATCACTACTGCTGAGTCAATGTGGCCAGTGGATTACCAAAAAACAAAGATCAACATCAATGTATTTTGTGTGTTGAAGTCTGTTTATTATCATGTTTAAAGAGGAATATGTGTCAGATCACCCTACTCGCTAATTGGTATCCATAGCCAAGAGCCAAGCTGTATTCATTAAGCACACTCTATGAGTGTGCAATGCAATCTGTTTAATTAATTAGGTAATTCCCCTTGAATTAAAATGTGACTTCTTTCCTCATGAGTGCGCCCCCACCCCCAATATCTTTTCACTGCTGAGAAAAAAAATCTCTCATGCAAAATCAACTGCCCTTTAAATTCCAACAAAAATAGTCCTTTTTTTTCCTTTCCTGAACAATGTCCAGCTGCACATTGTGATAGGTCACATTGTGGAAAATTGCACTGCTGCACTGACCTTCATATTCACAAAACATTGTTTCAAATTAGTTCACAAGATTGATGTACCGCCAAAAATAAATGTTACCTACTTGGTTAGTGTTAGTAAGTGAAGTTGGATCCCAATGTACGTAGGACCCAAGAGGGCCCTAAATAGAGCTGCGCCAGAACAGAAAATATGAGAGCAGCATCCATTACGTAGAGATTCATTTTATTCTACCACTTGCCTTCTGTTTTTGGATTTGTTTTTATAAGTTTCCTGAAGTTTTTCTTACATTTTTAGACTTTTCTGCCTTTCTGTCAAATTTCTGACACTTCTGGCAATTGTATTTTAATTTTATTTTATGCCTCTCTTATACCTTTTTTATGTATTTAAAAAATATATATATTTTTCCTGCCATTTTTGCTTTAAAATTTTGGACATTTTTAATAATAATAATAATAATGCGTTGGATTTTAATAGCACTTTTTTAGACACTCAAAGACGCTTTACAATGGAATGGATACATATATCATGCACTCACACATTCACACTGTGGTGGTGGTAAACTACTTTAGTAGCCACAGCTGCCCTAGGGCAGGCTAACGGAAGCGTGGCTGCCCGTGTGCGCCTACGGCCCTCCGACCACCACAAAACATTTGCACCTTACATACATCAGTGTGAGTAGCACTGGAGGCAATGTGTGTGAAGTCCTTTGCCCAAGGACACAACGACATATGACTTGAGGAGAGCGTGGACCGAACAGCTGACCTTCTGTTTGCTGAACGACCGTCTCTACACCCACGGCTGCCACAATTTTCAGCTGGGCAAGGCTTTCCTCCACCCGTTTCCGTAAAAAATAAAAATAAAAATTGGAGAACGTCTTTTAACGTCCTTGGCGGCCCTCCGTAGGTTTTTACTAAACGTCATTTAACGTTTTTGGCAGTCAAAGAGTTAATTATGAAACGCAGATTTTTCTTTGATAGAGTAATTGGAACGGATACTTTCACAAAAATATTCATGAATTTTTGTTCTTTCATGACTTTATTCGGGGTATAGGGAAAAGTTGAGCAAATGTGTTGGGTCAAAAATATACATACAGCAATGCAAATTTTTGGTTATAATAGTAATGCATCTCTTGGCCATGTTCACTTCAATTAGGCGCTTTTGGTAGCCATCCACAAGATTCTGGTAAGCTTCTGGTTGTCTTGCTGACAGGGACTTTCTTTAGCATTGTCCACATGTTCTCATTGGGGTTTAAAAAGTCACGACTTAGGGAAGGTGTCAGGGTTTGAGGCAAGATTGAGGACCCGAGTGCAAGGAGGCACAGTGAGGAGGCAGATGTGCTCTAAAAGGGGTTGTTTAATAAGACAAAAACAAAAAGGCAATACAGGTACTAGTTAACCAAAGTCCAAAATAAGGGCAAACAAATACAGGGAAATAACTAGACTTAACCATGACAGCGTCACAACAGTGACAATTTACCCACACAGACTGACCAAAAACAGCAGACTATATACAGTACATTCACACGGATTGACACAACAAGACATACCTGGGTGAGTGTGGCTGAGGGCACTGATTGATCACCACACGGGGAAGGGGAAGACACCTAGGTGGAGATGGTTACACATGACGAGACCAGGAACACATAACAAAACACTGATCACACAGACAAAGACGACAAGAACAACGTAAAAAAAACAAAACAAACAACAACCCCGCAGAACCGAAACAGAAGGCCATTCTAAAACCCTAATTTTAGTTCATCTAACATCAGAATGATACATTTTTAAATCATTATTATTATGTGAGATCTTTAAAAACACTTTCTTGTGCTTAAATGTTCAAAGCACAACTAAAATAATTGGAGCAATTAAAGCTTGGGTTGGTCAAGCAGCAGGAATTCCACTTCAAATGGAGATGGAGAAGCAAAGAGGGATTACAAGTACTAAGATCAGACAAAACAAACAACAGGTCTTTGGCAGGTCAGCTGCCCATAGCTAAGAATCCTTGTCCAGGTTAGAAAGGTGACATTCTTGTGGCACTAATTATTGTCATATAGAACCAACAATGGCCTTGGGCCATGATCATGATAACCTTGAGAAGTATTTATTTGTGCTCATTTACACCTTTACAGAGATCACAACAAAACATAAATCTATTATTTGGGGATTTCATTTGATAAACCAAAACAAAGTGGTGCATAATTGAGAGCTGGTATTGAACAATACAATCTGTGACTCTTCCAGTCTCTCTGTATGTATCTCCTTTGCAACCTGCCAGTTTGACTCAGGCACTCTAAAATCAGTGGCCCTGTCAATTTGAGAACATCTTGCTTAAAGCTTTGCAATGGCGAAAAACTACTGGGGTCCATTTCACAAAGCAGGTTTAGTGTGAACCCTAAGTTAATAAACCCGGAAATGTGGGAAACTCTGCATTTTCCGTTTCAAAAAGGGAGGTAACTGAAACCAGATAAATAGAAGTAACTCTAGCCTGTTTCATAAAAAGAGGTCATTTAAGTTCTCGGTCAGTTACCGAAGTAACAGAGTCCATGACCCTAACCTGGTTGGTATCAGGGTTTTCACAATGAACTTCGAGTTTCTCTCTGTACCCGCCTACTTTCAGCTTCATTTCCTCATTTATTCAGTCCGCTGCGGCCAGAGTTTGTGTAAATAGACCATAGTCAATTGCGTAAAGTTAACGGACAAGGCATGTCCTTTTGACAATATTGATAAAGGTGCCGCATTATTGCGCAGGGAATTAAATATTCATCGTGAGATTATCAGACCGCGCATAGATATGCTGGCATTTCTGGACAGTTATCTTTTTTTGTCACAGTCCATCACCTACATACACAACTTAATCCATCCTTATATTTGCAACATTACCAGCCGTAGTCATGCGCTCACATCGCAGCATTTATTGTTGCGCTCCGTGTTTTTATTATACCCGTTTCAATAATGTTTTTACATTTCATTTTAAGTTTTTTATATTTCATCTTAAATCAAGTGCGCTTCTTCCCCGCAGGATTGCACCTAAATGAAATAAATTAATGAGCTACCATTCAACAGGTTTCCGCTGTAATATTATTATGACTACATTTATATTTACGCATTGATCTGAGCAGCGACGTTTTCCCACGCCGCCTCTCTCTCAGAGCCGTATAGACATACAGACGCTCCCCAACTTACGAACGAGTTATGTTCCGAGCGATCGTTCGTAAGGTGAATTTGTTCGTAAGTTGCTTCAGTGCTATATTTTGTATTATAATTTATGTTTAAAGAGAATACGTACAGTACTGTACTACGTATGTTAGAGAGAGAGAGCGAGAGACACACACAGTATGTACATGTACGTAATAAGATAAATAAAATGAAGTTTAACTTACTTTTGGAAGATGTACTCGATGCTTAAGGATTTGATGGAGGAGGAGGAAGAGGAGGATTTTATATCATGAGAGGTTCTGCGTCGTCGCTGGAATGGGCTTCAAAAGTTACTTCCTCCTCCGTAACTTCAATGTAGGAAGAAGTTGAGGGTCGCGGAGAAGAAGATGAGGGTTGATGAGTATCTTCCTTGGAGGATTTACTAGAAACTGGCCGAAAGAAGCGATCTAACGACGATTGCACAGTTTTCTTCTTTTTTCATCATAAATGATGCGGTAGCACTGTATGGCATCATTCAATTGATTTGCAACCTTTGTGCAACGTTCAATATTTGGGTCTTGCTGCTCGAAGAGTGCGATGGCTTTATCTATGAGCGACAGGCGTTTCTTCTTCTTCCTCCTCCTCGACACGTTGCTGAGCCTCCAATGCTGGGTGAGCTCTCACAGCGCCAAGCGTCGGTATTAGCGGCGGAAAGAAGCACTACAGTACTCGGAAAAAGGTGCGCAATAAAAAATCTAACTTACAGCATCTCTTTCCGAACATTTTTTGACATGCGCGCATGCGCGCAGACATGTTCGTATGTACCGTTGTTCGTAACTCGAATGTTCGTAAGTAGGGGAGCGTCTGTATATATATCTATATACGACTCTGCTCCCTCTCTTTTGCAGCTGTTGCGGTGTTGTACTTTTTTTTTCTTAAGACATGTTCAAATTCAGGGCGGCACGGTGGAAACCGGTTAGCACGTCCGCCTCCCAGTGCAGAGGACGTGAGATCGAGTCCGGGCTCCGGCCTTCCTGGGTGGAGTTTGCATGTTCTCCCCGTGCTTGCGTGGGTTTTCTCCTGCACCCCGCCTACTGCCCGAAGCCAGCTGGGATAGGCTCCAGTGCCCCCCGCGACCCTTGTGAGGACGAGCGGTTAAGAAAATGGATGGATGGATGTTCAAATTTGCCATATGATCGCATTAAGACTTCCAGTTGAGAGGTGGTAAAAAACGCGGGAACAGGGGGTGGCCATGGTGACTATTTGAATCGGGGCTCCATTGATGTGGTCTTTTTAGTGTGGTGGTAACACCAGGTGAAACTACTCTGCGTTGATGAAACTAACTCAAATCAGCTGTCCTGGAACCGAAAACGCAGAGTTTCCTATCTGAGGGTATGTCAACTCATTGTTCAGGGTTATTGTCACAGTTTGTTGAACCTGCCTTGTGAAATCGACCCCTAATCAATTGCTGCTGTTCAGGAAAGAGATGCATTAAGTACTGAAATACTAAAAAAATGCAGGAGCTAATTTCAAGTTCCTTTAACTAGTGATGGGAAAATGAAGGTTCATGAAGCACCTGTGATATTTTTTTTACTCCTCTAGATGGCGCTCTTGGTTTCAAGATGCAAGTGGACATGTAATCACATTCCATTGCACTAGCCTTTATCTTTAAACCAACACCACCATCTAGAGGAGTAAAATGTATTGCAAATGCTTCATGACGCTTCATTTTCCCATCACTACCTTTAACGCCACTAATTTTTTTACCAGTAATAAATTTCATAATCATGCATATATTTGTGGAGACTGGGGTGAAGTTGTATTTTACAACTTTAAACATGTGCAGAATTTCACGATACTTCATGTTAAAGATTAGAAAAATGCACTGAGCCGTCGCCAGCGTCTTACAAATGCAATTATGCCATCTAGTGGCAGAAAAAAGACCTTAACACAAATCAATATCACATGTTTTTTACAGTAGAGTACATTTTTTTTATTTTCAACTCGATTTTATGAATTATTTAATCACTGTATCAATGACTAAAAGATGCTGCCATATTTCTATTAGTTTAACATTTTTTTTCACTTTTATGTTAACAAGAGTATGAAAACTTTTTTGTACAGTTTATTGTACATTTAGAACAGATATAAAATTTATCGTGAGTTAACTATTGAAGTCATGTGATTAATTACAATAAAACAAATGTAATCGCCTGACACTCCGAATATTTACACACAATCTATTAAACCTCTGAAGGACATTATATTTATCCTGTAAGGGAAATTAAAGGATAACTCAACACTAAACCAACTTTTTTTTTTTTTTTTTTGCCGATAAACTGTTGTCTACAAATGCTGTCTACATGTCCTGGTCATTACTTTGACATTTTAGTGCGTGTTTGTTGAAAGCTTAAATTTGGGACAAAAAAATGTGTATTTGGCGCCAACTACAGGTAACGTACTTGGATAAACTCAATTTGGCTGTTTGTCCTCTCATTACACGAGACGATACGTATTACGTCACTTGTTCCGCATGATGTCGTCGCCCCCCGTACACACCTCCTTAAATGGCTTCTTCGTGAGTTGCTGCTGTCAATCACAGCCAGGCCACGCCCAACCATCTCCCTATTCGCAACCCAGGCAACACCCCCTTTGAGCGCTTTGAGAGTTCTCGGAAAGGTAACAGAATAGAAATGTTGCACTGGTGTGCTAACCACAGTGCTAAAGCAGTGCATTTGCGTGCGTTTGTGGTTCAGTCAATTGAAAATTATCCCCACATTCAATGAAGGACATTTTCATAATAATAAAAAAAACAATCATAACTTGTCCCACACAATACATAGTAATGCTATAACAGCAGTGAGTTCTCTGTGACAAAGATGTAGGGAAAATGAATGCGAGATACATGCTGTCTGAATGACACTGAATGAATCAAGTTACATCTGCTTGAAGCTTAGAGGGGTTTTCTGGGAGACTTGGACAGCAAATATGACTCATTGAACACACACACACACACGTGTAATACACACACACACACACACACACGCACACACACGCAACGTGTAGTATAAATTGTCAAATCCACATTTAAAAAATCTATTCTCAAATATGCTTACAGTATAAACTGTAGCTTACACCTGCAAATGTTCAACACTTTTTAATGCCATTTTCCCCCAGGCTTTTCTGTCTACCCCCTCTTTTCACTGCATTCCCAGCTGTGTTATCAAACACAGCCCGAGAGCCACCAGCCAGTGAGTGACTCATTCTGGCATTCCCAGTCTCTTGGAGCACAGACAAAAACACGTGTGCTCATTCAATGCCATAAACACACATGGATGTGCATTAGGAGCTGTGTTGTGTAAATATATTATTCTTTAATATAGCTATTATATTTACTTCAATATTTTCCACAAAAGTGATTTTAGTGATAGTTAGTGAATTACTTGTTAGTTGATAGAAGGAAAAGGAATTATTATGTGACTTTCGTTTTTGAAAAAACTTCAAATGTGTCAAATAATTTGGATTTTTACAATGGGTGGTACGTCATTTATTCAATTTTATATTTATTGGTCTTAAAACCACAACTGGTACACATACTGAAAGCCCTAATTCATCTATTTTCCCTCACAACATAAAGTTTCAACAGTAAAGGATTTGAACTACAAACAAACAAACAAGCACTCACACAGCTTCCATGCTGTTGGTAAATATTGTACTTGTCAGTATTTTCAACAAATTATTCGCCACAACAGTGAAAGAAAGTGCCTTAAACTTTGTTGTAGTGTAAATTCAATGTATTGCTTTGCTGTTAATTCATCATTGCGCCTCCAATATTAATGACAAAATGTAAAAGTAGGGTGAGGGCCTTAACTGAACGCCATTAAAGCATCCAGTACCGCACAGCTCGTACCACGGAAACCGCTTGAGGGTGCCAAATAATTTATCACGACAAATGATGATGATGTTTTGTTAGATCTTTTTTTTTTTTGTAGTCCACCAGAAGGATTTAATTTCTATTCAAAAAAGGATCTTCAAAAGTACAAAATAAAACTGATCAAACAAAACATGAAGCAAAACATGGCAAAACAACTTAGGAAAAACTAACAGCATGACAAGGTAAATGACGAGGGGCCAAACCGGGCAGCATGACGTGGAGGAAAAGACAAACAACAATAATGAACCGACACAGACAGGGGGGAGACAACCGACTAAATACACCAACACTAATGACATGACAAGACACACCTGGCTGAGGGCACTGATTGGATGACACATGAGGGTAATGGGGAAAGTTGGACACAATCAGGGTTGACAAAGACACCAAACAAGGAAGGGCAAGTGACCTGAAATGAGAGGAGTCAGACTTTTCACAATAAAACAGGAAATGACAAGACAAGGGGAAAACACAAGGAAAACAGAAGCTAAACATGACAGGGAGTAAACAAGACTGAAAATAAACATGACAGTACTAATGTGGGATAGGTTTGAGGTAAATATGATTTTATAGTGTTAATGAAAATGGTAAAAAAATAAATAAATACATGAATAAAATCAATCAACAGTGTGAATATATTCTGAACATTCCTAAATGTTAAAAAGGGGTTAAATAAAATAAAAACATTTACTGAATCGAAGCGAGTCAGTGAATAGCAAACAAATATCATGTCAACACCTCCATTTGAATGGGGATGTCAATTTGTCAGTGAGGATGAATGGACGAGAAAAGAGAAGTAGCATTTATGAGAAGTGACGGTTGACCATGAGGAGGTCAACCAACCCGACAGAACTATAACTGGTGGAGTGAATATTAATAAGCAGTAAAAGCATGTGTGGGATATCTGAACAGAATGTTGTGATAAACATCCTAAACTTGAAGACTTCATTAGGGTTGACTCACTAAGATTAAAAAAAATGCCAATCATGATTCATAACTAAGCCGTTGGCACACAGTAGAGTTGTGACTGCTGATTATAATCTTGGGTGAGCGATATTTTGCCATTCAATGTCACAACCCATATCTGGTTTGACACTGACAAAATCATGTTGAGATTACATTTGTGCCTTTGCACGCCAGCAATAAAGATAAACAGTTCTGAAAATGTATGGACAGACAGACTGGCCACTGCATTAGCAACTTCCTGTTTGTCTATCACTTTCTCACAGGATCCTGTCCTTGTTCTACAGCATTATCTAAGTGTAAAGTGATGCTGGGAGACAGTTAGACCACTGTTTAACTTCTTGATTTTTTATGTTCAGAAAAAACAATTTCTATAGAAGAGAATTAGGGCCAGTGAAGGGAAAAAAAAAGGGTGGATTCTTAATTCTATCTCAGAATTCGGACTTTATTCTTAGAATTCTCTTGCAAGTTGCTATAACGACAGCTTCACATCAACAAAACACGTCTAGCAGCATGTAACTGTTCTATTCAACGCAGAAGGAATCCCACAGAGACGTCCGGCAGAAAGCCGCATGAGCTACTATTGAAGAAAATAATTCAGCGTACTGTGTAATACAAACATGTCTACTAAAACCATTGTGAAAGCCTCCCTTTCCTATAGGATACAAAAACATGCTGAGACCTGATGAAAAGATTGATATTAATGAGATGCTAAATGCTGTAAGCTTCCAATCTTGCCTTGTTCTTCAGGGACATGACACGCATGAGTGTCCAAGTTTTCAAAACATTTCAAACTACGGTCGGGTATGATATGATGGAATAAAATTCTCACCAGTGTGTGTTTTTTTTTTTAAATCTCCTTCGATCTTGATTATCATCATGAATTACAAAAATATGAACTGACAGTTTTAAGTCCTGTTTACTCAAAACTAAAGACCTTCACCATTTTAAAAGAACTATGTACTGTTATACACGGGGAATATTTTGCTGTAATATAGGCTGCAATGTCTAACTCTGACCACTAGAGCGCATTGTTTGCCATCTTCTAAGGGCTTCCAATGGGTGAAACTCACAAATGAGCGAAGAACCACACGCCCCATGTGGAGCAGCTGTGTGACCTTGGCATTATTAAGTTATTTCATTGCTTGACCCACAGTACAATATCAATCATGAGTTCTAATTCATTTCAATATTCAAAGGAAAAGATTAATAATTCTTTTCTGTATTCCTGAGAAAATTTGAGCCATCTTGCCCAATTACCGGTACTACCAAAATCAATGCAAATAAAATTAGGACAGGTTTATTTACACAAGGTAAATCAATTTGCTTTTCATAATTTTGAGTACAGCATTTAAAGCTGCTCTTTTTGATAGTTTGCCCACAATCTTTACTACAGCCTTTTTATTTGACCATTTATGAGTGGAACGAACATCTTCTAATAGTAGATTATAGGGGTGTGAATTGCCTAGTACCTGGCGATTCGATTCATGTCACGATTCATAGGTCACGATTCGATTCAATACCGATTAATCCCGATACGATTCTATAAATTGATTATTGCGGTTTTTTAACCAAATTTTTTTAAAATACTAATCAGTAAACGTGTACATGTACACTGTAAGATTTGTATGAAAATGTATTTATTTATCTGAAAATTCAGGTTGCAGTCTGATTTCTGTTTGAACAGCACTGAAATAAAATATTAAGGCTTAATGTTCCATTAATATAACATTCTTCTATGCTTAATGTGTAAATCCTAACCCTAAGTAAGATGTTTTGTTGAATATTCCCATAAAAAATGTATGTTTAAAAATCAATTTGGCTGCATATTGAATCGATTCGAGAATTGCGCGCTGTACTATCGCGATATATTGCCGAATCGATTTTTTCTAACACCCCTAGTAGATTAACACCTTAGCTGTTCACGATGACAATGGGTACTCCTGCAAGCCTGTGGCCAATAGTTTTCAGACTGGATTCAGGTTCAAATTTCCCGCCCTCTCTCTGTGGATGTGACATCATGTGCGCATTGTATATGTCAAGAAGTGTGTGTGCTTTTTCATTTTTTTTTTAACACAGGTAGCAGTAACAATTAAATTTTCTGCAGCTTGAAAAGAACAAAAAAAATTGATTATTAAAATTACGTGTAAATAAATGTTTATATATATATATATATTAATAATCCTTTAAAAGACCGCTGCGGTGGATGTGGGTAAGCATAATTTTTAAACATTCCCACTTGGGGCTGACCTCATTTCTATTGACAGCTGATTTTTTTTGTCAAAGTCAACTTTATTTATATTGCACCTTATCATGGAAAGAAAAAACTCAAAGTACTTTACACATTTTAAAAAAAAAAAACTACCTTCTCCCCCCATCACCCACCCAACCTTTAGACACACAAGCCAATAGCATCATACTCCCACACACAAGTATAACAAACGGACTAATTGCTACACAAGTGAGGATACGCCATCATTGGGGGACGTCTACTGTACACCAGGAGCTGTGCCCTAGCCGCAAGGACGCCACCCCAAGGAGGACCCCAGCCCAGGGGTGTGTGCAGCAAAACAGCTAAATGCTGCTTCGCCATGTTATTTTTTTTTTCTCAAACTCTGGGCTCTACTAATTAACCCAAGTCTGCAGACTTTCAGAGTTTTACGGGGTTCATGTTCCAGTATCATTTCTTTTAAATAGGACCTAAACCATTCAATGATTGATAGAAGAACTTTAAATTTTATTCCACGTTTGACTGGAAGCCAGTGGAAAATAGTGCTGCAACAAACAATTATTTTTGCTAGTCGACTAGTCACCAATCGTATTTGCGATGAATCGACTAAATCATATGTAAATCACAGCATATCACACCAGATGAGTTGAGCAAGCATCTGCACTCATTAGCGTAGTTTGAATTTTTTTTGAATGTGTGAAAATAATAAAAACATGCCAGTGTTTTTTTTCTTCCTGCATTTTACCATGAACAATATTGAGAGCCCATACATACAAGACAGAGACGTGAATACAGTGAGGAACCATCACATGATAAAACACCAACAGACTCCGGTAGATTGGTAGAGAGATAAAAAGAACAGTTGAAGAACATTTCATTACACATTTTGAAAGTTTGTTTAGTCAATTCCTAACAAAAGTGCATATGATCGACAGACACGTTGACAGATTGTGGAAATTATGAAATGGCATTTTATGTACATTAGAAAGTTGTTATAGTGGTATTGGAGACATCTGGAAGGCTCTGTGACTAGCTCCAGAACAGAAGTTCTCCTCCACGTGCTAATAAATCGAGCTTGTGCAACCCCGCACAGGATACTTTAATATCCTTTTTTTTTCTTCTTCTTCTTTTTTTGTATTGTTCATTCGATTTGACATCATCATTGCTCTCCTTTTTTTTTTTTAAATTGAAAAAAAAAATTTTTTTCTTTTTTTAAATATATATACATATATATACACATACACACATATATATATATATATATTTATTTTTTTTATTTTTTTTTTGTATGTGGGTGAGCATGTGCATGTGCGTGCGTGCGTGTGCGTGCGTGCGTGCGTGTGTGTATTCATCAGTTCACCTAAAGCCCATTAAAAAAAAATCCCATACTAATAATATAATATAATAATAAATTGCCAAATGCAGAAACATCAATGTAAGTTATCATGATGTAGTGGCTCTCGCTAACAGACAGAATTAAGTAACCAGAATTAGGTTAAAAAATTCTATATACGTAGACCATGTTTCTATAAATTTTGATATTTGGTTTTTATTTGAGGCAGATATTTTTTCCATTAAAATGTGATTTATGAGGAGGTTAGACCATTGGTCGATATTCAGAGTTTGTTTATTTTTTCAGTTAACAAGAATAGTTTTTTTTGCGATAGTAAGGGCTACAAGTGTCGATTGAAATTGTTTATGTGGTAAGTCAGTTGTTGTTAGGTCACCTAGCAAACACAAGTTTATATACTTTAATATCCTCTCGCCCAAGCTTCTCTTCTGTCAACCGCATCACAATAGTTTAAGCCTTAGGACATCCCATAAGAAGTATAATTAATAGAAAATAAAAACAAAATGGTACAGAAATATGATATTAAAATTTCAATAAAGTTTCAGGAAATTAGATTTCAAACAATATTTCTAAGGAAAAATGGAGACAAAAGCTATTGATCAGTGGGTGTTTTGGGGCGTGTTAGATTATTTGTACATTCAGGTTGAACAAGCTAGTGGTGCAGCATGATAGCAGCATTGGTAAAACGAGCCACTAATGGAGAGAACATTATATAATTCACGTTTAGCAATTTTATCAACGTCTCCGTATTAGGCTTCATATAACAGGAACTAAACAGTATTTTTTTATTAATTGCATTGCATCCTCATCTAGTGGTCATAAGATGCACTGCAGCTACTATCAGGATAAAAAAATAAATAATTATATCCATTATTTGTGTCTTTTTGTATGTTATGTAAACAGTCACAGTAAACATGTCTACGGCTGTATTTTTTCTTGACAGCACTCAAATGTTTTTAGAGCTTTAGAGCATTGTCATTACTGTACTGTGCCTGACTGTCTGTTCAATAAATTGTGGTTTGTATTGGCTGATTACGGGCTCTCGCTCAAAACTCAAAATTACTTTTTGGCTTATAGTCTAAACTTGCTTCTCAAATTGAAATGAAAACACAAATGCCATTTAATGCTGTTTATTATTACGATACAAAATGTAACATTTGTTTGACCTACTGGCAGCAAACTACCAGGAGAAAAGACAATGCTTTATATGTACTTAATGAGTGAATACTGTACTTATTGTGTGTAATAATTGGTAGGAATGGGATGACCGGTGAAGGGAAAATGTGAACCAAACTGTCATTTATCTGTAATTTGATCGCTGGTGTGTGTCTCCACTTTATATATTGTCTGGTAGCCATCATCCCAGGCATACAGCTGTTTGTCTCCAGGGTGGTAGTGGATGCTGCTGTGGCTTGTGTAGCGTTTCGGGAAGAACAGCACAGGACTCTCAGCACTTCCAGTCGATGGCACAGTAAAGAGAAAATGGTTATTTAGTTGGGAAGGATGTGTCACTTCATAAGGTGACTTGTGAGGTCACTCTGCGTAATTGTAGTACAAAACGTTAGCATAAAGTGCATATTTTTGTGTGTATTGAATTTGTGAGTTGAAGGCCAACCTGTGGATGGTGTCGTGAATATCATAGAGACACTGTACAGTTGACCGTCCGCCATAGTGTGTGTTGTAGACCACATAAAGTGTACCGCATATTATGAATGCTCCTTCAGCATCATGACTTTTACACTGTGTATCCCAGATGGACTCGAATGCCAGGTTTCCTAGAAGAAATCAAATGTAAATGTCATGGATGATTATTATTTTTTTTTTTATAAAAGTGCTACAAAGTATGTGGGGAGCTTTTGTCCAAATTGCGATATTATTTTGGAGGAAAACATTGAGAACAATTTTATCCTGACAAAACATGTTCAATTAAATAATATGTATGCTACAACTGAGTCACAGATTTAAAAAATAATATATATATTTTTTTTTTACTATAGATTTAAAATAGATTTTCAAGTGATGACACAAATAGTGTAGAAGTAACAGTACCTATTTTCTTTAATCAAATTTCCAGTTTTACTTGGAGAAAGAACAAAATGAAGGAGAGAAAGAAAGCTCTTTAAAAAAAAAGAGGTTACAATGGCTAGAGAATTTGTGAGTCATTTGTGGTTCTTGTTGACAGATAATGCCTCGACCTAGCATCGTAGACGTCACTTCTTTTCTGGCAAGTTACATTCAATTCAACATGCATACATGTTTTGCTGCTATATTGTCAAGCTATTGCTGAGCTCATGCAGCATCCTGCCATCACACAGTGTGTTGCTAACCAAAAACATGTGGAGACTACCAAACCAAAATGCACCGCATGGTAGACAAATGATTTTAGTAAGTTAAGGGTGACCATGTTTACTCAAAGATGCCATACATTATAACAATTTTTACATATGCCTGCTCTTGTATGGGTAGAAAATAAAGCAACAATGGATAAATAATGAAAATTTTCTTAGCACAACCTTTTTTTTTTTCCTCACTTTTTTTTCTTAATGGATGGGAAGGGGATTGAACCTATGCCATGACCACTTCTCCAGTTTGCAAGCACACAGCGCTACCATTAAGCTAAAAAAAAAAACAGCTTAGCACCTTTTTTGAATGCTTGGTAAGTGAGGTACGTAAAAAGCTGACCGTATTAACAACATGATGCACTCCGCCTCCCATTTGTCCCGCAATGAAAACGGTACAGGTTTGTGAATTAATAAAAATGCCCAGACAGATATGGATATGTCTAGGAAAAAGAGGACGTTTGGTCACACTACAGCTAAATAACAGAAACACCATTTTGATTTGAAGAATTTTGAGACCTCTTTGAGAATGCATATGCAGTAGTACTCAACCTTTATCCAGTTTAGTTAGAACCATGTTTCCTCCATATTCCGGGTCAGCATGAATGACCCAAAGACCGAGTTCATCTACAGCCATGTCCAAGTAGGTGTTGGTATTCAAACTGTACACTGGTAGGCGACCAGCACCTGGAAGAAGGGTGCTGTCCACTACTGTTCCGTTCGACAGGTCGACCTGAAGGAGAAATGGCAGAAATGAGAGCTTTCAGAATCCTGTATTTGCTGTTGGAATATACACCAATTCGATGATGCAGCATATTTATATGCATGTTTTATACCTGTCAAAAATAATAGCAAAACTTTAAAATTCATAGATCATTGTTTTGTTTTAGTTTTTTTGGCATATATGTCCATAACTGCTGAAAGGTTGACCAAAATCAATTAATATAGGAGTATAGCAATCTCAACACAGAATGTTTCAAGCTATGTCACAAGACTTCTGATGAGGACAAAATTTCTTCTTTCTCATCTTGTTTGATCTTCACGTCCTATCACTTTAACCCCAAAAGCAGATATGCTATGTGGATTAGAGTTTTTTTATTTTATTATCCCTTCCTTTTTTTTTTTCTCTCAGGAGAGCTCATTATTGTTCATTCGATTTGACATCATCATTGCTCTCCTTTAAAAAAAATAAAAAATAAATTTAAAAAAAGTTTTTTTTCTTTCTTTTTTTTTTTAAATATATATACATATATATACACATACACATATATATATATATATATTTTTTTTTGTATGTGGGTGAGCATGTGCGTGTGCGTATTCATCAGTTCACCTAAAGCCCATTAAAAAAAATCCCATACTAATAATATAATATAATAATAAATTGCCAAATGCAGAAAAATCAATATAAGTTATCACGATATGGTGGCTCTCGCTAACAGACAGAATTAAGTAACCGGAATTAGGTTAAAAAATTCTATATACGTAGACCATGCTTCTATAAATTTTGATATTTGGTTTTTATTTGAGGCAGATATTTTTTCCATTAAAATGTGATTTATGAGGAGGTTAGACCATTGGTCGATATTCAGAGTTTGTTTATTTTTCCAGTTAACAAGAATTGTTTTTTTAGCGATAGTAAGGGCTACAAGTGTAGATCGAAATTGTTTATGTGGTAAGTCAGTTGTTGTTAGGTCACCTAGCAAACACAAGTTTGGAGATAAAGGTATCCTACAGTCCAAAATAGCGGAAAGTTTTTCTAAGACTTTAGTCCAGAAATACATAACCGGAGTACATAACCATAAAGCATGAACATAAGTCTCTACTTTATTATCCCTTCCTGCCAGACCATCTCTGGTGGTAATTTGCGTCCTAAAGAATTAGATTATACTGTTTGATGAGGGAAGGTCAGATCTGAGGTCACTTAGAATCACATCTTTCAAGCTTGTTTTGGCAAATGCAATTTACTGGCCTCAAATATTATTGAATGGCAAAGAAACAAGGAAAAACAATCCTCCCGAATCACTAAGTTCAATTGTAGTGCACTCAGACTCCAGCCAAGAGTTGCACTGTTATGTAATCCGCTGCAATTTTAAAAGAAACCAGGACTTATAAATGACCTCTGTTGCCAAACTATCCACTCCATGTGGCGGGCCACTGCATAAATTTGAGTGTTTTACAAATGCATAGGAAGAAAAACACATCAAAAAGTGTATTAGGCTGGATATACTTAACACACTTTTAATATGTGGTTGGGTGTGTCTGCTTTGTGGTAGTAGAGGAATCCGTTGTAGACCACGTGGCCCGTTCCCTGCCATGAAAAAGGCAGCCTGACCACTTTGACCGGGGGCACAGCGATTCTCTCCGAGAAGCTTTGCAGAGATCCGTACTCCAGCAGTGTGTCGTTACGAACGCCACTCAGCAGGTAGACCTTTAAGTTTGATCAGAATTGATGTAAGACAACATTATTGTGGTAAAATGTTTCACACTTTTAATGACCGTTTCACATTGGTTCTGTGACGATCACGTCAGCCAACAGCAATTCGACGCTGAGACAACATTAAGGTCAACAAATGCCTTCCAAATGCATACCTTAGCTGATCCATTGAAAGGGTCCTTGAACCAGGAGCCTGCGTTATCTCCCATCTTTTTCACAATTTTAAGGGACTTTATTTCACTCAAAGCTACATTACAATCTGGAAATGACAAAGTACACCAAGAATATTTTTAATTGAGCTCTTCTGTTGATAGGTCTACATTGGGTTTTGTCATCTTCCATCATATATTACCATACCGTTTTCCACATTGATTTTAGCTTTCCTCTTGAGCTGGTCCAATTCTGCTGCTTTTATCTGTTGTTCCAGAAGTGCCTCCTCCATCTCAATGTCACTCTGGGCGGGCATCTTGTTTTCGAGATATTCCAGCTCTCTCTCCACTCGCTCTACACGCGTAGAGATGCTATCCAGCTGGCTCCTCACCTCTGATCTAAAAGGGAAATCACCTCTCATTTCATGCACTTCGAGTTCAGCAAATCCTGATGTTTCTTGGTGCAACATACATATGGCAGCTGTTCAGTGGTAATCATACCTCAAAACGTTCAAGGTGGACAGATGACCTCTTAATTCTGAGGAGAGATCGTAGGTCTTCTGGGTTACGCTCACTGTGTTTTGCTCACATTGATTCAGACGCTCCTGACATCAATTACATAGAGGACTGAAGTCAGGCAATGTAAGGTTTGATATCAAGACCTTGAAGCATATGACACCCATTTTCATGATAAATCCCACCAACATAAGCCTCTTACAAATAGAAATGTGAAAGATGAAGCAAGAAAGCAGATTATTGTTTGAATGTATTCACTCAACTTTCAGGAGCTTGTTCAGCAGGAAGTCTTTTTTCAAATTGTGTTATGGATTTTAACTCATTCACTGCCATTGACGGTTATAGACGTCAAAAATTCATTTGAACTATTTCTATTAGTTTACATTTTTTTCCCACTTTTGTTAACAAGAGTATGAAAACCTAGAATTTTTTTTATTGTACATTTAGAACAGATATAAAATTTGCGATAATCGTGAGTTAACTCAAGTCATGCAATTAATTACGATTTTAATTACCCGACGCTCCTAATTTTTAATTGTAATTAACCACATGACTTCAATAGTTAACTCACGATTAATCATAAATGTGATATCTGTTCTAAATGTACAATAAAAAATGTTTTCTAGGTTTTCATACTCTTGTTAACAAAAGTGGAGAAAAAAAATTGAAACTAATAGAAATAGTTTAAATGAATTTTTGACGTCAATAGCCGTCAATGGCAGTGAATGAGTTAATGGAGAATGTTAGGTAACTATTCACTAGCACTAAATAATCAGGTCAGATTTAAAACTTTTTATACCTCACTATTTAATAAAGATGGACTATCTTTAACAAGCCTTAAACCTAAGGCTTGGAAATATATTTTCTTGCCCCCTGGTACACATACACAAATGCATGGAGAAAAAACAAAAACAAACCAACCTTATTGACTGTGAATCATAAAGGAGGCCATCTTATATTCAGAGTTTTGCATAGCACTAAGAAATACGGTAAATATGCTTACCCTAGGGGTATGTAAATTTATGAGCACACTGTATGGTGAGGAGGTTTAATGCCCATAAAATCCAAAATACCCGCACGTCTTTCAGTACAGCCTGTCAGCATTTTTTTTCTTTCAATCAGACGCCTACTAATTGTTATACACAATAGCTGGCGCTATTTACCACAAAATGTTGTAATCCACCTTAATAGGAGTCTGGAGAAGAACAATCTAAGGTTACATGTTGATGGCGATGTCATGTTGGTTTCCCCTAGCACGTCTATAAAGTTTATGTTCAGATAGATTGTTTTGGACGGACATCAATAAGTTAAAGTTGTTTTGCACAAGCTAAAAATAAATGCATGAGCTGAATGACGAACGGTAACGTGAAACAGGAAAAAGAAGTACAGAGCAGCCTTCCACATTAAAAGCATTGATTTCAAAATAAGATATTTAAACATCACACAAAAAATCTTGAAGAATGCTTAACACTATATATACCCTAACTTTGTTAGTCTAGAAGTGGGGGATATAATAACATTAATAGCATTATGTGGCTGTATATAAAGTAGTAGTGCAAGGAACAAATTGATGTATTTTTTATAGGGTGTGTGGAAAATGAAATAAGGGGACAAAATATGACTTGTCCCTTAAATGAATTAAACTAAACAAGTGTATGCGTTAACATTTCAATCATGTTAAACACTGATGTTCTTTATTTCATAGACTTTTAATGTTTTTGTACATTTTTAATTAACGGCATATAATATTTCAACATTTAGAGACTCTGATTAAAATTTATTATGAAACAAATTATTAGGCATAATCTTTGGTTACCCTGAAGTATCAATGCCCCCCCGTCCCCTTTTTTTTCCAAATAAAAGGCAAAGGGGAATGTGTATATCTGTTTTTACGGCTTGATTATATGTATGCTTTGTGTTGTGTTTTTGCCATTGTGTATTCCACTGTAAAAAAAAAGTAAGAAAAGAAAATATAAACACAAACATTTGCTCAAGAATAAAACTGGCAACTCAGAAGAAGTAGTTAAAAAAGTTGGTGACCCCTGCTCTAGATTGTCTGTAATAGGTGTTTGTCTATTTGTGCCCTGCGATTGACTGGCGACCAGTTGAGGGTGTACCCTGCCTCTCACCCAAAGACAGCTGGGATAGGCTAAAGCATGCCTGCCAATCTTGGACAACATCATATATAAATAAATAAATAAAAAACACTCTTACCTCTATCTGAACCAGTCTCCTCTCCAGGTATTGAAGTATAAAGGCATCCTGGGGGGAACCCTGGCTCTTAACTGAACTCATGCTGAGAAAAACACATAGCAAAAGGACAAAAAAATCTATTTTGGACATTATTTTCACTGGCACGTAAAATAAATCAGCACTGAATCTGTTGCAAAGTTTCAATAAGATTTTTTTTTTCAATTATTCAGCAACTCTCCCGCAGAATACAATTCCATTCAAATAGTTTGCCTGAAAAGACCCCCCCAAAAAAACAGTAATCCTCAGGGTTTGAATGCGTAACAATAATAGTCCTGCTGTCCTTTTTGTCTTGCTGGGTTTAAAAAAAGACTCTGCTCTGATGTGTAGCTCCAGCACATTCTATGTTATTTCTCATTTAGCTGTTGCTTAGAGGCCAGTGGTTCTTGGATCCAGATGCTCTTATGGGATTCCAGCCCCTCAGCCTCTCTCTCTTCGCCAATCTGACCATCTGTGACTCCCTCTTTTATGCTCACCCTTACTTGGAGTGTGTGCTTTTGAGGTATGAGCAAGAAAAATAAGAAAAGGGGTGGTGCACCTTAAAACAACTAAAGTAGGAAATAGCCAATATGGTGAGTAGTCAGTGTTTGTTATGAATTTTGTAGTATTGACACGTCCTCAACTCTCACACAAAGCAGATGTACAACAACTGAAGACAATCATCATTAAAGAGGGTGCTAGCTGTTTTGTAACAGCTAGCAGAATTTGAATGTCGCCTTACTTCACACCCGACCATCATGTCTTTAACCAAAGCCACGGTTGCTACATTGCTAGCATGACTTATTCACATTGGAAAATGTTACCAGTTTGATGCTCTATTATTACTCTCTCGTTTGTACGCTGGAAACCGAGGCTGCTGGCTGCAACAGCAAATGACAACACCCCTCGGTCACGCTGTACTGTACAGTCTCTGATTGGCAAGCTTTCCTTGAGACAGATTTCAATATATTACATATTTTCTATCAAGCCATACATAATAGTAGTATATAATTACTAAGCTTTCTGATGATTCTTGCCACTACCCTAGCTTATAATGCGCTGAACTTCAGTTTCATAATTGGGTGAGGTAAATAATAGAATATGTCTTTTGTGATTTTAAAAATATTGCTGATTGGATGTTTTGTACCAGTGGACTGTGTGTGTGAGTCCAGCCCACAACTGTCCATGTTAAAATAAACTACTAAAGTTAAAATAACTACTTTGAGTGACTCAACCTCCAGTTCGTTTGTTTGTGTGTGTGTGTTTAAAAAAAAATAAAAAAAGTCTATTGCCAACATTGACACTTCTAACAGCTAAATGGTGGGTCAAATCAATTGCAAATAAACAGCTAACATTAGCATAAGTACAGTAGTCTATTCTCTATACTAAGTGAGCACGTGTCATAACAAGCACATTGTAAACACACTATACTTGTTGCTAATCTAAACTGAGTTTCCAAATTGCTGTTTTGTCCTTGTACAAAGCAGGTTAGCCCATCAGTGGGAGCTCAGTGTATACTCATTTACACTCATGTGGGAAATTATTTTCATGAGGTTTTCAAAAATTACGCTTTAGTGAAAGTAAAAATAAATAAATAAATAATGTTTGTTAGTTTTTTGTGTGTTTTTTTTTTTTTTTAAATCACTGAACAATACAAAAACAACAATAATTGGTCAAAAAATAGTATTGGGGAAAAGTTATTTGTTTATTTATTTATTTAAAAAAAACACTTTAATCAAAAAAAATCAAAATCAAATGATTTGATTATTAATATTAATTAACAGAATCATCATTTCTCAAAATATTCAATAGTGATAGCCCTAATTATTTGTACATAATGTAATTGTAGCCTTTGGTGGGTAAACTCATTGCCTTCATCAATGCATGGTCTTAGATTTAGTGATTTACTGGAGATTAACATTGTTTAAGCATTTTTACAAGCTATGATTTTGGTGTTATGGCCTTTTTATGATTTTTTCTGATTCAATGCCTAATTTGATGGATTTACATCCAAACTGTCACTCTTAATAACTCATGCTTTACTAGTGTTTGGTCTCCATCTGTAGAGCCTTGGTCTGCTTCAAGGCTCTTTTGGTATGACATACATCAGCTTTTAACAAGATGCCAGATGTGATAAACACAGAAAAAAAAAACAGCAGTAAAACAACAGACTAGCAAAATAACAAACCACTGGAGTTATTGCACATTTTTTCCACAAGAGAGCAGCACACCTTATGAAATACTAAGACCACCCACATACACACCAGATTGTGAATTGTCAATGCAGGCTACTGGTAAAGCCAGAGTTGAGTTGAAAATAAGATAATAGGCAAAATATATTCATTCCAGGCTTAGATCATCACATCATTCCACTTTATTATTTTTACTGGCTATGTCTTAAGTAATATTTTAACATTCCTAACAATGCAAAAATAACTACTATACTACACACTACTATATTTACTCACTTTTTTTGTCCTGCCTGCATGGATACTTTAGAATGAACTAATAATGATTTTGTTACAGTACGTTACAATATAACCCTAAAAATGCATAAAACACTCTTTTGGTGAGATGAGTACCAATCGATAACCACAAATCACATGTGCACATGCAAGCCAACTCCTCCATACACACGTTCAGATGTACCCTCATGAAAAATTCATTGCAATTTGTGGAGGAGACCTTTAAAATATCCATGAAGTCTCTGCACGACATCTGACTCTGTCTGTGCGTCTGAGCTTTATCATCCTGTATAATGTACGTTGATGAGCCAATAATGTTGACAATGCCGGTTGGTTGTTAAAGTGGAACTTTGCAAAACTCCGTTGCCCTACTTGAGGTAAGTAAAAGCAGCCAATTTTTGGCTACAAAAAATAAATAAAAAACACAAACTACTTTGTTTCTGAAATTTGTATGTGGACTCATATTAAAATCAACAGGTAATGATTTTAGTTTGCAGACCGGAAAGAATAAGAGCAGGGTGTCGAGACAGTGGCTATTAAAATGGAATTAAAGAGGCATTCATTGAAAAACAGCTCTGTTGTTTGAAGATCACATGCCATGGCTTGCAGTAATATGCTGACTGGTTTTATTCTTGTATCATCCATCCATTCATATACAGTATTGCTTGTGAATTGGATCTCAAATCAGTTTGGGTGAGAGATGTTCAATATATACTTCTGATATTTAATACATATAACTATTAATAAAAGTACAGATGCGTTATTAGTAGTACTTAATGTAAGTAACGTTTGATGAGAAAAAACAGAGATGATGATGTGGACTGCAAAGTTAGTCGCTGACTGTTTTGCCGCGCTTGTCACTAGTGATCAAAAGTTAGAGGTAGTGATACTGACTATAGAATGATATTTGCACAGGAATTTATGTTAATGAAATATGTTAATGATTAATGCAGTACTGAATTCTGAATTTCAGCTTTGTTAAATTTATGGGCCTGCATGACTAAAATGGTGCGGTTTGATACACTTTGGAGTCTTACCTTCTTTCACATCAAGGGTTTAGTTACACTACAATTACTTAGCTGTATGGGGGCCCCAACCTTTTTTCCTGTTCATATACCGAAAACTATTTATCGACAGATTGGTGGTGCTGACCTATACTGTATTCCCGCCCAGGCGATTACATCCATACATTCCTGAATGCACTACAAAAGAAAATCAACAATTAAATGTATTGTTTTATTCCTGGTGCCTTAAGGCCAATGTGCCCATGTAAAGGGAGGCAGTGTCAGGGTTTCTACTTTCTGGACCTGGATTTATATACATACATATATATATATATATATATATATATATATATATATATATATATATATAAGGGTACAAAAAAAAAAACATGAAATTGCTATTTAGAAGTTTCACTTGACTTTGGAAGTTCCGCTGGATGGATTCATTTTAAAATGAGCAACAAAGATCAACAGAACCATACTGTAGCTATTTACAGTTTCTCCATAGGTTTGTCACATTTCTTGAAACTGAGATGACATTTTCAAAATACCATGGACAAATCCCAAAACTACCTTACAATTGGTCTCAACTGAATGGCATTTCTCATTGCTTTTATCAAATTGCCAATGTCTTAGAAAATGTCTCAATGGTCTCAGTGGATCTGTGCTAATGGTTGTGTACATTTAGCCTACAGTTAGCACAATGTGCCCACATTTAGCACATTTTCCAAATGAATAGATTTTGCTGATCGAGCTGGATTAGTTGTTTTTCAGTCTAATGGCTGTCCTCTCCGAAACATGTCAGTGTGTAAGTCATAATATGCAAAATCATCTGTTCAATTGTCAAAATTAATCAAGCATATAATATACAAATCCTATATATGAATTTCATTAAATATTTGATAAATTCATGAAAGTAATTGATAGTCAGGTGAAAGTAGAACTTGACTAACGAAGGAGGAGTTTCCTACATCTCGGTAGACCAAGGATGCTCACAGAGCTACTACCACCATACTCTCCTTTCGTCAATCCAATTCAGGAGGTTTTTTTTCCGCTTGGAGGTGGCAAGTGTATGAACATCAGTTTTTTTTTTTTCCTCGCTGCATTGCAAGGGAAAATATCCGCCGTTACAGTCGTTGGTTCATCATTTACGCTGTGTGCGAAATATGATTTTAGTTATTTGTTTTTAGTTTTTCATAAATATACAGAATTTGGCTTACACTTTCTTTTGTTGCACTCTAATGTGTAAGTAACTTTGTGTGAATAAAAACTGTTGCAATTTCCTTGACTGTGAGTATGTCAAGCCGCAAACTTTGAATACTGCTCTTGTAAAATCCCCTTTTCCCCCTCAGTTTTATGTATAATTGTATTTTGTTAGCTGTTGTGAGAAAACATCTAATGATTTTGACTTGCAGTGCTCACAGAATGCCAAAGGGACGATACATTTTGGGGGCACTGACTACTTGTATGACATAGAAATTTGATTTTGACACATAGGTGAGCTGTTTTGGGAGAGATATGAGCTTTTCCATGGTGTTGTGCAAAATGGTGTTGTGCAAAATCCTCCAAGTTACTTTTGGCAAAAGCACTAAGTGAATGCAGATGAGCCAAAGCAGTTGTGACTGTACCGACTCTTTGTTTGGGAAAGGAACTTGGAGTAAAGCATGTGTGAACAGTTTTGGGATAGATATGTGCTTTTGCCAATGAACTGATAGGTTGTGCACACATGTAAGTCTGTTTAGCCAAATGAGCTTGCAGTTTTGAAAATGTCATCTCAGTTTCAAGAAATGTGCCAAACCTATGGAGAAAAACTGTAATAAATTAGTTAATCACTGTCCATTTACAACTAGATTTACTATACCTTTTGACAGCCTCAATCCCAACAGGGTTTCATAAGCACCCTGACCTTTTCTGTCAGTGTTTAGTTCTAATTCTTGATGCTCTTTTCCTTATTCAAGTTGTCTCTCTGTGGATAGTCAGGCCTCTTGCAACCCCATCTTTAAAAATGTAATTACTGTGAGGCTCCCCGGTGCAACAAAGCTGAGTTGAATGCCAAGTCAACCACGGGTATATAAATTAATTAGGGCTAATGAAGCTACGATGTGTTGTTGTTACCTTACTGAGACATTTGCCTTGTCATCCACATATTTAATATTTCAACGCAAAGCCCTCATTTGTTCGTCTTGATATGACCCAAATATGGCAATACTTGAAATACCAGAAACTCGAGAAGCCCACAACAAGGGCTTTATTTTCGAATTCTGCGTGCAGGCAGACTAGACCAAGTTTTGGTATTTTCGCTGACAAGCAGGCACATCATGCCATCGTTGTTGGTGTGAAACCAACCACCTTGATTCGCCGCCAATCAAAGCGGTTCCTCTCATGCAAGAATAAACGGATTCACTTGTGTCGTGTGGCAGGTAGCGGCGCGCAAAATAAGTTTTTAAAGAGCTGCCCGCAAGACCGCCTTCCTTCACAATTGCACCTGTGCGACGCCTCATGTAGTGACACAACTATGATCATCTAATCACGTTTAACGCGGGTCTACGAAAATATCAAAAGCCTGCATAGATTTACATCGCCAGACTTTGAAATGGCACGAAAAATAGAGCCCTGTGTGTTTAGACAGCGTGAAATCAGAGCAGTTACAAAATATTTTGGTTGGAAATTAATTTCATCATAGGGCGGTTGCAACAAGTCCTCCAACAATAACGACCATATTGGTCGTTTTACCATGCACCAAAATACGACCAAGTGTTACATATTTATTTTATTTTATTTTTTTCTGGAGAGCTCAGTATTGTTCATTCGCTAATTTTACCGATTTGACATGTCATCATCATTGCTGTCCTTTTTATTTTATTTTATTTTTTTGTATGTAGGTGCGTGTGTGTGTGTGTGTGTGTGCGTGCGTGCGAGTGTGTGTGTATTCATTAGTTCACCTAAACCAGACGTGGCCAATCTCGGTCCTCGAGGGCCGGAGTCCTGCAGGTTTTGGAGGTTTCTCACTTCCAACACAAGCTGATTCCAATCAACAGGATCATTATCAGGCTTATGCAGAGCTTGCTGATGAGCTGATCATATATCAGCTGTGTTGCAGAAGGGCAACATGCAAAACCTGCAGGACTTCGGCCCTCGATGCCCACCTCTGACCTAAACCGAACACTTCCAGCCAGAGTCGTGAGGCTGTCAGGAGACCCGAGGAAGGACCAAAGAAAAGAAAAGAAAGTGAAATCCAGCACCAACCAGACACCACCCACCAGGCCACCAACCAGATTCCTTCACCAAGTGTTACATATTGTAGTTTAGCGACCTCTATCAGCCGTGTTAAATAGCGAAAAAATACAAAACTGAGACACGAACCCGGATCCTCTGGTAGAGAGACTAATCTCTAACTTACCGAGCTAATAGTCCAGTAATGACCTTAGGTTCATTTTTAGTGTTGACATGTATGTCAATTCGCCGTCGGACTAATGGTTGAGGTTAGGATGAGGCTTTCAGTAAGGTTGTACAGTACGTAACGCCTTTACATGGGACACTAATGGTTGAAATTAGGAAAAGGCACAGTGAGGTTGTACTCTGTTACAAACCATGTAGTCAACACTAAAACAATTACTGGACAAATAGGTAAGTCAGATAAACACTTGTCTTCCGAACAGACGGACCGGTTTGAGGATCACTTTAGTATATTTTTTGCTATTGAACATGGCCGATGGAGGTTTCTAAACTAAAATACAGAATACTTGGTCGTAATTTGGCACCTTTTCAAAACAACCTATTTATTGAAGTACTGTTTTCGGCCGCTGACTATGAAAGGAACTTGTCTTTCAAAGGCATGTTGATTCATACAAGATAGAACCTTTTTCACGAAATGTATGATATTCAATAGTGTATAACTTGTTTGTCCACACAAATTTACAACTTATCCAACATAAAATTATTCACAGAACATACATTACTCAATATATGATGAAGAAAATCGGACTCTCAGACTCCGACATTTGTCTCCAATGCTTACAAAACACTACAGACACTTATGTTCATGCTTTATGGTTATGTACTCCGGTTATGTATTTCTGGACTAAAGTCTTAGAAAAACTTTCCGCTATTTTGGACTGTAGGATACCTTTATCTCCAAACTTGTGTTTGCTAGGTGACCTAACAACAACTGACTTACCACATAAACAATTTCAATCTACACTTGTAGCCCTTACTATCGCTAAAAAAAAAATTCTTGTTAACTGGAAAAATAAACAAACTCTGAATATCGACCAATGGTCTAACCTCCTCATAAATCACATTTTAATGGAAAAAATATCTGCCTCAAATAAAAACCAAATATCAAAATTTATAGAAACATGGTCTACGTATATAGAATTTTTTAACCTAATTCTGGTTACCTAATTCTGTCTGTTAGCGAGAGCCACTACATCGTGATAACTTACATTGAAGTTTCTGCATTTGGCAATTTATTATTATATTATATTATTAGTATGGGATTTTTTTTTTTTAATGGGCTTTAGGTGAACTGATGAATACACACACGCTCGCACGCACGCACGCACACACACACACGCACATACATACACATACTCACCCACATACAAAAAAAGTATATATATATATATATATATATATGTGTATATGCATATATATATGTATATAAATTAAAAAAAAAAAAACATTTATTAAATTTTTTTTAATTTATTTGTTTGTTTGTTTTTTTAAAAAAAAAGGAGAGCAATGATGATGTCAAATCGAATGAACAATACTGAGCTCTCCTGGGAAAAAACAAAAAACAAAACTTGTTTGTCCAGGCACTGTGTTCTTGAATATATTGCCAAATTAAGAAAGCTCCACCGGCAGCCATTGCCCCAAACCAAGGAGAGGATGAAATAGGCTGAAAGGTTTTGCGAATATTAATTTGTCAAGAGTAAAATACTTGAAGTGTTTAACACGCTTCTCCGTCTGAAAAATGAGCCACCGCATATGAACCATCGACTGCCTTCTAACTCATTGATCAGTGGCTGTGGCGGCAAAAGATCTTGTCACATGTCCATGAAAAAATTTCCTATTTTTCCTTTTGATGTATTACCTTAATAACACTCTTCAATCATGTTTATGGTCTCACTGGTGAATCCAATATCTTTTTTTCAATACAAATGTTGGTAAATTATGGCCCAATATAAATTAAAATAAGCAATAAACCAGGATTGTTATAAGCTTTTGAATCCTATAAACAGGTCAACTGTAAAAGCATGGGAATCTTGTCTGACTACTGTAAAGAACATACACTCTTCAGGTATGACTACCAACAAGCTACAACAGCAATTTTGGACAAATTTGAATATAATATACGCACACCCTACAATGTCTAAATTGTACGTGTAATCATACATTTTGCTACTGCATCCCAGAGTCTCCGAACCAAGATCATGACACTTGTATCATTTATCCCTTCTAACTCATTTGATCAGCGGATGCTGCTCTTACACAAGCCAAAAAGAACAGAGCAGCCGGTGTGGAGGTGAACAGATCTGTTGTGTAGCCTGGAGGCAGCTGGGCCTGGCTCTCAGCCTGGATCCATCCCCTCCAATAATGAATTTCAATCACCCACAACTGAAATACAACACAGCATCTGTGGAGTGAATTGCAGGTGCACCTTGCGTTATCGCTACTGAGCCACTTTATTGAATATTATGTCTCACTTCTAAGAATATGCCACAGAGATTGTAGGCAAAAAAAAACAACAAACATGCGATTTTGCCTTATTTGCACTGTTTATGAGAAGGGCTGGCATCAATGTGATGTGTGCATTAATCGAGGTTTTATAAGGGAGGCTGGTTGTACTCAAATCGCAACGATGCACAAATGCAAAAAAAAAAAGTATAAGCAGAACCTTTTGTTGAAATGACAAAAATCTAATGAATTGTGTTTGAAACAGATGTGATATACATGTATAGTCTTGGGGAAACAAACAATGTTCATGCTTCGTACCACGAAAGGTGTATCATGCAACTAAGAAAGTAAAGAAAACACGGAATTTCTAAAAGCACTGCTTATGTCAATATTTTGCAATAGCTATTGAACTTGAGTGATTTGGGTTATTGTCAAGAAATGGAAAATGGCTCAATATCAGCTCTCAAATTAAATTCAAATGACATCTTTATAGTGGTCCAAATAAATGTATCTTAGTTTAATTTTTCCTGGTATTTACTGCGAAATGAACAAGAAACTCAAGAAACAGAGGTGGTCTCATTTATTTTATTTTTTTACATGAATGGTAAACGATAAATGGATTGAGCTTATGTACCACTTTCTACACCGTACGGTGCTCAAAGCGCTTTACAACTGCTCCATAATAATATGGTCGGGAGCAAAGTAGTACTTTTGAGACGACTTTTGACCATATTTTGCGAGTCTGTGGCAATTGTTGTTCATTCACCCAGCAGAGCTATTATGAAGTCTGAGGTCACTTTGGGCGCGAAAGGGCCTACCACCCAATTTCTTCTCTAGTTTATCCTAATTGTGTTTGATGGGCCTTTCCTGGAGTCAGCAACATATTGCGGTGGCTTGCATGTTCGAACGATTCTAGGCTTATTGGAGAGTGTGCTGTATGATGTCCGGCCACGTCCTACAACCACCTCAATGAGGTCATGTGGAACATCTTTTCTATAGGTGATCAGTCAGTAAGCTAAAAACAATTCAAAATATTTTGCCTATATTTAGCAGGGCTCGAGACAATATATTCACAAATGCAGCCAACTTTTCAGTGTATGCAGGTAAAAATGTGTTTATATATCAGTTTAGAGGTCATTGCCAGCTCTCGCTACCTCAGTATAGCGACAACCATCATCAAGGACAACTCTCACCATAGAAATCGCTTGTTTGAACCGCTGCCCTTTGGCTGACACTGCAGAGCGCACAAAAGCCACACAAACTCGAGAACGGCTTTTTCCCAAGAGCCATCAACACATTCAACATTCAAATAACTGATGCAGAATTCACCATAATACATAACTCTGGACTCTTCCCTAAATTACTCAAAGTGCAATAACCTCCAACTCATATTCCTGTATTATAACAACAGTATATCAAACAGCATCTATTTGCAAGCTATGCTACCTTTAAACATGTTACAAGTGCAATACCCCAAGCGTACAACTATACAAGTGGAATATTTCCATCACGTTTATACAGTAAGTGCCATATATCAATTGTCTCTGTTCTGTACTATCGCACCTCTTTGAATTCCATTATCCTCGATTTGCAATGCATAACATAGTAAGCTATGCATTGAAAAACAAATAGAGATGACTTTAAATGTAGCTGAAACTTACATTTGCATTTTGGATTTAATTTTGCAAATCTTGCCCTTGATAATTGTAGTTAAAACACATATTAGCTCATGTTTTTTTAACCCTTACAAGGAAGTTAAAGTGCAGTTCATTATTATGAGCTCTTAAAACTTTTCAGAGTGTGACAGGTGGTCAAATAAACCTGTTTAGCGCTCTTCACTTTATCTATTTATGTTCTCATAAATGTTCTAATAAACTCTGATTGTGCTCTAGTAATGGGATTCAGTTGCTATTTTTATTTTTGATTCAAAAACGATATGGTTGCTGTGTGTAATTGTAAGTTACGTTCACACTGCAGGTCTTAATGCTCAATTACGTTTTTTCGGTGAAATCAGATTTTTTTGAGTAAGCGGAAGTAAATACGTATGGCCCAGCATGTCAGGGCAGCGGACTTTTTTAAGTCCGTCGTCGGGGCTCATATTTTTACCATCTCATATCTACAGAGGACTGAGATGAGTGATGTAGGAGGAGGTCGAAAAAATATTTTGTGAAAATTAGGCGAGCCTGTTCGAACGCCTCATCTCACTTTTTTTCTCCCTAACGATGACGTCACATCATTGCCGCGCGTAATAAATGAGCAGTCTGCGTGGCTAAATCACCAATATCACCACCACGAATGTCATCTTTATACTTCATGTTTCAAGTAGGATTAAATTAAAGTCAAATATAAAGTCACAACTGTGAAACAACTTTGACGATTCACGTACATCTCCCGAGCTCTGTGGACCTTGCGGATGGATGCGTCAAGCATAAAAATCCGATCTGATCTAAATGTAGCCTATGTTCACACTGCAGGCAAATGCGACCCAGATCTGATTTTTTTGCCCAAAATGCGACCTGTACCTGACTTTTTTATGTCAGTCTGAACGGCTCAATTGCAATTTTTTCATATCCGACCTGCATGGGTCGTTTTCATATGTGGTCCTAGATTGAATACGTATTTTTCGAATTTTTGTAATGCGGCCGCACAGGTTGTTTCGAGTAACAGTTGTGACTTTATATTTGACTTTAATTCAATCCCACGTGAAACATGAAGTCTAAAAATGACATTTGTGGTGGTGATATTGGTGATTTAGTCACGCAGACGGCTCATTTATGACGTGACGTCATCATTAGGGAGGAAAAAAAAGGAGAGGTCTGCGTAAGATGAAGCGCTCGAACAGCGAGGCTCGCCTAATTTTCACAAAATATTATTTCTGCCTGCTCCCGCATCACTCCTCTGTAGATATGAGATGGTAAAAATATGAGCCTGACGACCGATTTATAAAAGTCCGTGGCCCTGATACCGCTGGATTATACGTATTTACTTCCGCAAACAGCGTTGTGAGCGACTTCGTATCTTCTTCTGCGCATGCGGGTCACTTTGGGGACGCATTACGTCCACACAGCAGACAGACTGAGGTCGCAATTAATAGGTAATGTGAACGCTTACTCAAAAAAATCGGATTTCACCCAAAAATCGGAATTGAGCATTAAGATCTGCTGTGTGAACGTAGCCTTTGATTGATAAAACATCAGCCGGTCAGCGCCATGAAACTCCAGGACTGAAAATGAGTCCCAGGCCCATTGCGTTTCCATTCATTTCAGTCGGAACTATAACCTTAGTTCTCAAAGGTCAGTAACTGGATTAAATTCATAATCTGAGGTTGCACTGTACCATAGTCACATGGAGGCCACCATCTTTGACAACCTTCCTGAATAATAATAAAGCATGCATAGGTAAAGTTTACCTTGCAATAAATACAGACGCTCCCCTACTTACGAACATTCGAGTTGCGAACAACGGTACATACGAACATTTCTGCGCGTACAGTATGTCGAAAAATGTTCGGAAAGAACAGCTGTAAGTTAGATTTTGTATTGCGCGTAGTGCTTCTTTCCGCCGCTAATACCGACGATTGGCGCTGTGAGAGCTCATTGGAGGCTGAGCAACGTGGCGAGGAGGAGGAGGAAGAAAACGCCGGTCCCCATGAAGCAGGAAATAACTTTTGAAGCCGATTCCAGCGACGACGAAGAATCTCTCATGATATAAAATCCTCCTCTTCCTCCTCCTCCATCATCTCCTTAAGCATCGAGTACATCTTCCAAAAGTAAGTTAAACTTCATTTTACTTATCTTATTACGTACATGTACATACTGTGTGTGTGTGTCTCGCTCTCTCTCTCTAACATACGTAGTACAGTACAGTACTGTACGTATTCTCTCCATTTTATTACGTTTTTTTCAGTACAAACCAATGCAGGTTACTTGTACAAGCCTTAAACATACTTATATAAACCTTCAATATACTTATATAGGCTTTAAACATAAATTATAATACAAAATATAGCACTGAAGCAACTTACGAACAAATTCACCTTACGAACGATCGTCCGGAACGTAACTCGTTCGTAAGGTGGGGAGCGTCTGTATACACAAATTCATTTAACAGGCAAAATATGAGACCGATATTGTGTAATGACTTTGCACATTCTTTATCAACGACTTTAACATGCCATAATCAAATATTGTGCTCTTCAAGTACATATGTAGGGCAATCATTTGTTGTTTTTGAATAAATTATCCCATGTAAATGTTTATGAATGTTGCTCACACGAGCCTTGGAACCAAGTGTTAAATCTGCAACCCGTTTCCTGCCTTGGAGTGATTTACGCAGCGCTACGCCGAACTAAGACCACACTCTCATTACACTGCTTTCAACCACACGATAGTTTACGGGTGCCACAGTAATGCATTACTGCAAATAACCCCATATGTGTCTTGTTTTAATTTGCATGTATATTTCAATTGCGTATGGAAGTTGTTGTTATTAATAACGGGCAAGAGGAACAATCACATTGATTAAATGTACATCAACTAGGCTTGTGCATGATTCAGTCCTCTGCGGGCGGCACTGGCTCCCAGCAGGTCAGGTGCTTGGCACCCCATTGGCTACCCCTGCTGTACAGTGTATGCGACATTGTTAATTCATGGCAATTACTGGTAACAGAGTCCTTTAGAGCCTGCATGAAAAAAATATCTGATTGTTTCCCCTGTCAAACATTCAATGTTGCTGGCCTTAAAATGTAAAGATTTAAAAAAATATTTGCTCATCGTAATGCAGAACTGACTCTAATCTCATTTTACAGCGTTTGCTTTAGAAAACTGTTCTGTTTACTCAACACCCAGACACCTAAGTGTTTTTATTGTTGTTGTGTTTTTTTACATCAAGACTTGCAAATAAAAAAAAAAAGAATGCATTTTCATGAAATGGTCAAGCTTTTAATAATGCATTTGACCCAGGTCTTCAACTCATCACAGCATGAATACAAGCAAGCACACACACAGCTGTGGTTCTCCGATCAATACACAGTAACTGATCATGCCAAAAAGTAAATGGAGTTTTAGAATGGAAAATAAATAAAAATAAAACATAATGGTGGTATCACCTATGTGCATAGATAGAGTTTAGGCATTGTTTTAATTTGGACGATTCCAGTTCAGATCGATTCTCAATGCCTATTGGTTATTACCAGATTTTTTTTTTGGGGGGGGGGGGGGGTGAAATCGTTTGAACTTCTTTATGTTTCGTGTTTTATGAACTTACTGTTTATGAGTTTTTCCACGAATTTCTCAAAGGGCTATTTTCAACCTGTATACGCTCAGTCTGCAATTAGAGGATCGTGGTCCACATCCGGACCAACTGTTTGTGTGATTGAAGCGAGGTTTGACTGGCCGAGAGAGAGAGAGAGAGCGAGAGAGAGCGAGAGAGAGTGGGAGAGAGAGAGAGAGACAGAGAGAGAGAGACAGAGAGAGATAATGCACTCACCCTTGCATTATGGGATGTTGTCCCCATGACAACGATGCACTGATTGGCTGATAACGATGCAAACCGGAAGTCACTTTCACGGTGCACGTAACGTTTTTGCAGCAGCAGAGTTGCTACACCAAATATCTAAATGGCAAGTCAGACTCATTTCCCTGGTGTTTGCATACTCCTCATCAGTATGTCTAGTTGACTAATGATGTCTGATTTCTTGAGCACCACAAAACGCCCATTAAAATTTTATGTCAAGTAGGGTGCCACAATATATCATTTGGCAAATGCCCCCCGAACCACAAGTTTGAGATCCATGGCATGATTTTATTGATTTACTTTCTTGATGTTGCTGTGGTAACAGGCTGGGGGTCAGAGCTGAATTTAGAGGCAGTCCAGGAAGGTTGAGGATCATTTTATGTATCTGTTGGTGTATTATCGTATTGCAATATCAATCGCACAATGTTATTTTCAGATGTGTTGCTGGTTGCACTGAGCAGAAGGCTAATATTTTTTTCTATTTTTGATCCCAGACAAGAATGGTTAATTATTGCAATAACTTGATGCTCGCACACTTCCGGCTACTTCTTCGTTCATGTCCAGCGTGACGTGAATTCTTTTTGGTCTTTCTTCTCTTTCTGAACTATATCGAAATTTAGCGCTGACATTTTAATTTTTTTTAAATTCCCGGAGAACCGGAAGATTTGTCCCGATTCCACTCGATTCTTGATGCCCAACCCCATGTACAGTACAATAGTTTTGACACCTGCTTTAATGTGTGCAACTCCAATGTTAATCTGTGCAAAAACACAACTGTATGATCAGTCGTGAAGATGACCAGGCTTAATTCTAAAGCTAAATTATAGGTAGTGAATTTTATTTGCAGTATTACATTTATTAAGCTTTAAACAGAATTTTTCAATGTTGGTGAATCTGTCTGTACCTATTTATAAAATGACTTAGACAGGCATGAGCATGAGAGCCCTTTATTCGATTTATCCGTGCTTTAATGTCACATTTATCCATTGTGCTTGCTCTTTATTACTCCTATCAGTAAAGGTCAGACACATGCATTACATCTCATTATGTAGGCCTCTAACCATCTCCAGCACGCAGGTGGTGAGGGGACATACTTCATCACACGAGTGGGAAAAATAAAATCTATACGGTCAGCACTGTCCCTCTTCAGTCGTCATCATATATATATATATATATATATATATATATATATATATACACACACACACATATATATATATATACACACACACACATATATATATATATACACACATATATATATATATATATATATATATATATATATATATATACAGTATATATGTATACAGACGCTCCCCTACTTACGAACATTCGAGTTACGAACAACGGTACATACGAACATTTCTGCGCGTACAGTATGTCGAAAAATGTTCGGAAAGAGATGCTGTAAGTTAGATTTTGTATTGCGCATAGTGCTTCTTTCTGCCGCTAATACCGACGCTTGGCGCTGTGAGAGCTCATTGGAGGCTCAGCAACGTGTCGAGGAGGAGGAGGAAGAAAACGCCGGTCCCCATGAAGCAGGAAATAACTTTTGAAGCCGATTCCAGCGACGACGAAGAATTTCTCATGATATAAAATCCTCCTCTTCCTCCTCCTCCATCATCTCCTTAAGCATCGAGTACATCTTCCAAAAGTAAGTTAAACTTCATTTTATTTATCTTATTACGTACATGTACATACTGTGTGTGTCTCTCGCTCTCTCTCTCTAACATACGTAGTACAGTACTGTACGTATTCTCTCCATTTTATTAAAAGTTTTTTTCAGTACAAACCAATGCAGGTTACTTGTACAAGCCTTAAACATACTTATATAAACCTTCAATATACTTATATAGGCTTTAAACATAAATTATAATACAAAATATAGCACTGAAGCAACTTACGAACAAATTCACCTTACGAACGATCGTCCGGAACGTAACTCGTTCGTAAGGTGGGGAGCGTCTGTATATATATATATATATATATATATATATATATATATATATATATATATATATATATATATATATATATATATATATATATATATATATAACTGACTGCAGGGTGGAGGGTGCCTTGAAAGAAGAGGAGGGGGGATTTGATGGAGTCCTATTAACTTCCAGTGATTCTCAGCATCCCATTGCATTGAGAGGATGAGAGCAGAGAGCATCCAGTCACTCATTCATTCGCAGCCATTGATGCTTCGGTAGCCGGTATAGAAACAAGACGGGTTTGAGAGCCTTCATTTGAGTACAAAAAAAATCAACCCGGGGATGTTTTAATTTGAAGGAAACTTATCAAAGCAAAATAACCCTAAAGTGAGCCCAACTATTTCGCTCGACTTCGCGGATGCGTCGCCATCCAGGGGTGTAGCCGCGCTGTGGTGCGTGACTGAGGTGGAGGATCGGGCAGGGTGGCCGAGCAGTCAGGAGGATGCTGGAGGGCAATGCCTGGAGAAAGGGAGTATGAGATTTGTCGAAAGGCGCTCGAGCTGCTCTCCGACCTGTGCGCTAAAGGAGAGGTGCAGGACGACAACTGCTTGGATTTCACCTACTACTTCAGGGACCTGGCTAGACCTCGTTACACGGACTCTGGTAAGGCTCCACGCAGAGTTGACACGCACGCTGCGTGGCTCCGTAAACTGTATTGCGGATCATATTCACGGTTGAGATTTCGGATAACGAATCTGATTTATTTATTTATTTTCCCCAAATCACGCAACACTTGTCATGCTTGCATCCAGTTTAGTTTGCACGCAATTCTAATAACTTGACTGGTTTATATCAAACAATTAATAGCAGCTCATTTCATTCCAAATTTGAGAAAAGTGGCAATTGTGAACTTGTTGCTCGCGTCTGTGGAAGAGCGCAGCACGGAGAGATGTTGGGATTAATTATCTTCTTCTAATGGACTAGATGGAGGTTGAAAAGCCCCACCCAACATTCCTCTCAGCTCCAATGAGCACTTAGCAGACATGGCTCCAGCAAAAAAAACAAATAAGAGATAAAAATGCATTTATGTTGCTTGACTCACATTTGGCAGCTTTTTCCAGAAATGTTTTAACAGAATATTAAACAGAGTGAAAAAGCCTGTGTGAAAAACTTTCATACAAGATTGTTGTGGAACACTGTAACAAATTCAAAAAAGAAACAGATTGTATGTACAATTGTAATGAATCAAATGCAAACTATTATACATATTTGTTCCATACATTGGGTGGAGAGGTGTACATTTATTTTGCGTGTGATGCTAGTTGACTTAGTTAATTGACTCTGAGGCATGGCCTTTGCCTTTTAAAAATGATACAATCCATCATTAAGCATGAATGATGAAGAGGAATTTCAAGCTACCGGATTGGTTCCCCTGAGGACCTGTGACCCACTTCCTCTTGTATTAGACTGCTCTAAATGCATGCACACGCAGTTTGATCCACATCAAACAACTGTCCTGTAAACTGAGAGGCTGCACTCAGACAAGTACAGTACAATGACATGAGTAGCCTAGTTCTGTAATTTGACCACACGCGCACACAAAAAAAACCCGAAAAAAAAAAAAAATCCTATTGGGATTCTGTTGAGACATTCATTCAAGTGATTTCACAAGATAAGATTGTGTGCTACATGCTTTTCAGTTGATCCATCATACCCAGAATGTTACAGTTAAAGTGTTGATGTGCCAGATGCCAACTTTCACCTCGCACTAAAAACAACACTATTTGGCATTTTTACAGCACCTTCTAAATTCTTATTACATTTTTGTGAATTAACCACACCTCTGTGTAAGTTGGCGCACTATTATGAAGCTAATAGGTCCCTTTACACAATGGTCATTATCGTTACGCCACAACACTGTATATCAAAAAATAAAGCACTGATACTAAATTTAGAGAGGATAATTCCCCACAAACAGGTTGGCTGATGTAAATGTTTGCTGTCTTTTGCTTGCATGTCACGATGACTGCATAATTTCATCCATTTTCTGTAAATTAATTCACAAGACGGCTAAGCTTTTTAAAATAATGTATCATGCCACACGTTGCATTTGCATTGCATTGCAATGCCCTCTGAATTCTGGTGAGTCACAGACGCAGTGGGAAAACAACACATATAAACAGCAATTTCTGTTTACCAAAACATTGTTGTTTTGGGGTAAGCAGAAGCATTGAATGTCTTTAGCATATGCTAAGTTATGCAAATTCATTTTAGAATGTAGGCATGACATCTCTACATTATTGCACAAGTGCATAGAACCCAGAAGGGACACGCATGCAGGTAAATTAAATACAAATAAATATAAAAAATTGTAATAAGAATAGGTTGACTGATTTTCAAAATTAAAAACCAGGACACTACAATTTCACCGAAAATCAAATGGGCTATACAGTACAATAAATTCTCACCTGGAATTACTTATAACAAATTGAATCGTTAGTCAACCTGGCAGGCGTGGGTGGAGTAACCAAAAATTGTACTCAAGTAAGAGTAGAGTTACTTCAAATTAACATTACTTAAGTAAAAAGTAGTCATCAAAAAAATCTCTCAAGTACAAGTAAAAAAGTATTCGCTGAAAAGAATACTCAAGTACTGAGTAACTGTTTGAATTGAACATGAAGTCTGATTTATTTTTAAAAACAATATCATCAGACAGACAAAAACATAAAATTATGTGCAAATGCTGCCATCTCCAAATCACAAAATAATTTTTTTTTTTAAAAATAAAACATTTGAGCTCGAACAACAATGCAAGCAGACATGTTGGCCCAAGCATGCACAATCCATTCACAAATTGTGGCGTAATTCGCCTCCCAGTCTAACGATCATAGCTGGCACCAAGATGTCATCTTTCAGTTGACTCTTTCGGGTTCTCATCATGCCTGCCAGTCTTTAACCAGGGCCGTATTTCCTGTATTTAAGCAACGTGTCTTCGGAAATGCTCCCACACAGTCAGCCAAGAGAAGCGCTTATGTGAAAATATGGTAAATTTAATGTATGAATGGGGCGGCGGAAAACGACTCTAGTGAAGCCTAATAAAGCCGGACTTGGGACAAGGCTTAAAACCGAGACTGTCCCGTTTAAACCACAAAGTCTGGTCACCCTAAACAAGTAGAAATTCCACTGAGGATGAAGAACTGTATATATGAAGCACCCAATAAGAATAGCATCTCAATTGGATTATGAATTGAATATTCTAGAACCAACATATGCCAAATATCTTATAGTAAACATGCAACTTTACTTATATTCCTCTCATTGCTTGGATGTCATTTGAAATAATATCTTTTCAAAAAAGAAGCGGTAAGTACTGTATATTCAGGACATCACCTGTGTCAAGAACGGCTGCATGTCTATCTCAATTCAACGCAATTGCAGTGTTTTCGCTGCAATCGCCATTAGTTCTACATAAACAAACAAGCGATTCATTGTTAGCTGCTGCTTTTTGGTTGGAGCCCTTCTGAGGAGTCGTGTGGATCAAAGGGATATGGCAGAAACAAATGGTCGTTGCTGCTCTAGTTAATGACCTCGGGAATGTGTTGCAACAAACAGTACAAAGCAAAATCTTGTAGCCTGTAATTGTAAATAGGTCAACACCAATCCGGGCTCTCTTATTCATTTGGACCTGGAGACAATCTGCACACTTTTATGTGCTTCTATCCTTTAACCTTTAGAGTGCAGAAGAGTAGGAAGTCACATATTTGTTACCTTTGTGGACTAGCCTTTACAGAAATGTAGCATTATTTATTAAAAAGATAAAATAATCTTTCTAATTCCACCCACAGTGTTGCCATTTCTTGAAGTTTTAATTGAACTGAAACCAAGGAACATTTAAGAATTTTGTGATTAGCCGTATTGTCATAATTCATCAATTGATCAATAACATCTTTTTAAAAATTTTTTTACCATCTTCTTCTTTGGGACATGGTAGACATTGAAAAAAAAAGGGTAAAAAATTAGGGCTGGGTATCGATTCTAATTTCCTGAATCGATTTCATTTCGATTCATGAGAGTTCAGTTCAAATTGATTTCAATTTTTCACAATTTGATTTGATTCGGTTCACCTCAATCCAATATTGATTAATTATGGTACATCAAATCGTCCTAAATATTAAGGTCATGATAAAAACTTCACAAACAATTCCAATTTAAACTTTGTGGAGGCAGTAACTGGTTAAATAATTGAGTTTATTAATGAAAGTAACACATGTTATAATTACTTAAGTGTTACACATACATTGACATCAGCAAGGATGAGATAAAAAATATTTTAATAATTGTTATTCAGTAATTGTAATTATAAATTAGTGCAATAAGTCAGGTCTTTTATAAATGTAAGAAAATACTTTTAAATTCATGTGAACAGTAAATTTCAAGAAAACAGAAAGATATATAAAAAAAATTGGCCCTCAAATGTCTATTTTCTTATGAATTTATGGGGAAAAGAAATATTGAAATAATCAATTCATGGTTTTATGAATGGATATCAGGCTCGAAAAGGAACATCGATTCGATATTGATTATTCGACTTTTTAAACCTATCACAAGTAAAAAATGATATGAAAAAAGACCCAAATACAAAATTTGTCCATCCATTCATTTTACGAACCGCTTATTGCTCACAATGGTCGCAGGAGTGCTGGAGCCTATCCCAGTTGTCTTTGGGCAGTAGGAAGGGTGCACCCCGAACTGGTTGCCAGCCAATCACAGGGCATACTTAGTAACAAACTAAAATCACAGCACGGCTGGTAAAACCAAGTAAAACAAGTAGCAACAGTAGGTCACACCAAAAACTTTAGGCAGGAACTAACTAAAGAAGTACAAGAAACAAAAACAAAACAAAGCATGGAAATAGGTTTTCAAGGAAAGGTCAAAGTCACACCACAGATGTGTTCATGACATGGCATGATCCAAGACCATTTTTGACAAATGACAGGCATAGACGTAAGCTATTTATACACAAGGAATGGGACACAGGTGGAGACAATTACCATAATAAGGGAAACACAAGGACAGGAAGTAAAGCTTCTGAAACAAGAGTGAATGTTTACTACACAACAAAAGCAGCCAAACATTCAGACTAAAAAGAGAGAAGTTAACATAAACGACGAGACGTGACAAAATACTTCAGAATATTTTTGTTGATATTTCATAAACAGCACACAACTATGTAAACTGTCTAGAGCAGGCTTCCTCACTCCTGGTCCTCAAGGGCCGGAGTCCTGCAGGTTTTAAATGTTTCTGTCCTCCAACACAGCTGATTCTAAAGATCAGGATTGTTATCAGGCTTCTGCAGAGGTTGCTGATGAGCTGAGTATATGAATCAGCCGTGTTGCAGGACGGAAACATCTAAAACCTGCAGGATTCCGGCCCTCAAGAGCCAGAAGTGTGGAAGCCGGGTGTAAAGTATACTGTATTATTTACCGTGTGTAGCATCCATTCTTTGCTCGCTTAGGGCATATTGTTGAAATGTCTGCCGTGCTGGGGGTTGAACAAGCTGCTTCCCATTTTCATTTTTCCCCTCTGATAAGGAAAAACTACAATATTAGAATGGAATGCAAAGTTGATTTAGCTTCGTTTGCATTTTACAGCAAAGCCAGTGTGAGAAATTGTTTTTGTTTTCCCTGAACAATGGAATGTTGTTGTGGTCAAACACTTTTGAGTAAAATCATTTTTGCCACTGCTTTGTTAAAATTTCTTACATGCGACTTTGCCTTTCATACCAATAAGGAAACTGAGTTGCGAAATAACATGTGTGCCATTTGCAAATTCTCTATGTGCTTGTTTTTCCTCCGGTTATTACATTATATATAGTAAATGTTAGGTTCATTGAGGACTTTTTTTACCATATGTGCCTAGCAATTGCTTAGTGACCATTTTAGGATGTACCAGGCCTCGTGCTCAAAGTCAGCTGGGATAGGCTCCAACTTCCCTGCAACCCTAATAGGGATAAGCGGTGATGTATAGACAAAGGAGCTGTAAAAAAAAAAAAAAAAAAGTTCATGAAGAAAACAATGAGGATTTTTTATTTTATTTTTTTTACTCTCTGGGAGACATTTATTGCAGATTTAAACGGTTTTGTTAGGGTTCGAGGGGGTGCACGAGCAGGACCCAAGTGCAGACACAAAAGCAGAGGCAGGTTAGCGTGCAAGCAGTTTAATGAGGCCACAATTAGTCAGCGAGGCAGGGAATGGAGTCCAAGCAGGAGGCGCGGGATCCGGGGAACAGGAGCGCAGGCGGGCTGGCAGACAGGGGCGCAGGTGGGCAGACGAGAGTCCAGACACAACTGGAGCAAGTTGGGGATGACCTGGGCAACAGTAGACAAACGGGTGAGCAACAAGACAAGAAATTCTCTTTTTTTTTTTTCTTTTTTTTTTTTTTCCGGGAGAGCTCAGTATTGTTCATTCGATTTGACATCATCATTGCTCTCCTTTTCTTTTTTTCAAAAATCCAACAAATCAATTAAAAAAAAATTAATAAATGTTTTTTTTTTTTTTAAATACATATACATATATATACACACATATATATATATATATATATATACCCTATTTTTGTATGTGGGTGAGTATGTGTATGTGCGTGTGTGTGTGTGTGTGCGTGCATGCGTGCGAGCGTGTGTGTATTCATCAGTTCACCTAAAGCCCATTAAAAAAAAATCCCATACTAATAATATAATATAATAATAAATTGCCAGATGCAGAAACATCAATGTAAGTTATCACGATGTAGTGGCTCTCGCTAACAGACAGAATTAAGTAACCGGAATTAGGTTAAAAAATTCTATATACGTAGACCATGTTTCTATAAATTTTGATATTTGGTTTTTATTTGAGGCAGATATTTTTTCCATTAAAATGTGATTTATGAGGAGGTTAGACCATTGGTCGATATTCAGAGTTTGTTTATTTTTCCAGTTAACAAGAATTGTTTTTTTAGCGATAGTAAGGGCTACAAGTGTAGATTGAAATTGTTTATGTGGTAAGTCAGTTGTTGTTAGGTCACCTAGCAAACACAAGTTTGGAGATAAAGGTATCCTACAGTCCAAAATAGCGGAAAGTTTTTCTAAGACTTTAGTCCAGAAATACATAACCGGAGTACATAACCATAAAGCATGAACATAAATGTCTGTAGTGTTTTGTAAGCATTGGAGACAAATGTCGGAGTCTGAGAGTCCCATTTTCTTCATCATATATTGAGTAATGTATGTTCTGTGAATAATTTTATATTGGATAAGTTGTAAATTTGTGTGTTTTGTCATTTTAAATGCGTTTTCACAAACTTGAATCCAAACAAGACAAGAAATTCTGGCGCCGAGGCGGAGTCCAGGGCTGGCTTTATTGGTGTTTATTTATTTATTTATTATTGGTGTTTTTTTATGTGTGCTTGTTGGTGGTGATTGCTGGCACACACCCGTGCAAGAACAAAAAGGCAAAAGGGGAAAATGAGAAGGGCGGGGCTCATGGGGAGGCGGCAGGAGCCCTAACATATTCAATGTTATTATGATATACAATACACGTATATCAGATGTAAAACAAGCTTCTTCTTTCTTTTCTTTTTAGATGTTTGTTGAGTCGTATTACATCTTATCTATCTTGTTTTGTAGTGTAATAGATCAATCAGTAGATTCTGTTACTGACGTGTTAACTTGTCTTGATATATTCCAGGATGTGCAGTTCAGAACGAAACTTGATGAAGTAATTACATTGTCTGACCAACCTTTGTTGTGAATTACAATGAAGCTGGTCTATTAAGAATCATATAAAATATGGAAACCTCTGAGGGCAAAGTTTACGCATGCAGAATGTGGAAGCTGATCTATTAACTCTTTGACTGCCAAAAACTTTAAATAACGTTTAGTAAAATCCTACGGAGGAGTGCCAAAGACGTTAAAAGACGTTTGTTTCAAAACAGAGCATTTGGGTGAAACTAACCATTTTCTATTGTTGATTACTGAAAAACGGAATAAGGTAGAAACTAACTTTTTCTTTCTGATGAAAGATGAGAGTCCAATCTTTCATTTGGTAGTATGTGTGTTTCCATAGTCCAAACACAACATTTTCTGTGGACCTTGAAAGATCAGTCAAAATGCTTAAATCGGCTGGCACCCACGGCATCCCGTTTCTGAAAACGTCTGGCAGTCAAAGAGCTAACCTGTCGCAGCTAGAATTGCATCTGCTAAACAAATAAATCTATTTCCATGCAGTTAATTGTTAATGCTGTCAGAGGATTATACGCAAAAAAAGACAAATTTAGCATGTTTAATGTGATTTATCAAACCCAAGAAAAAATGTGCTGGTTAATTTTGCGTCTTTAAATAACGCATTTGAAAGGCACGTGCAAAAATATCAACGTCACATATAGTCTACTTAGCAGCAATCTTGGAGCTTCTGAATGACCTAAGGGCTGACTTTGAGCCAGTCACAAGAAGGAGTCATGCCATATCAACAATAACAAAACTCCTTTCAACTCTGCAAGACATCCGAGCTGTGAGGTGGATGTGCAAACCACTATGGCAAACAAACAAATGAAGAAACATGTATTTCCATGTCTTGGCATGCTTTTGGTTCTTACTGAAATTGAACTGATGACTTCAAAGTGCAAAAGAGGAAGCAGTTATTACCATGGGAAATATACTCCCTTAGAACTCTACATCGCATAGTGTGTTTTTACCACTTTCCAAGTCACTTGATGATTCAGAAATTCATTAAATATTTGTAGAATTTCCTCATTACGCTCTTAATTGCATTTTAAGGTACTGTTGCTAGGCAACATTGCAATATCGTGAACTCACTTTAGGACTCGGGGAAATGAGTTTCCTGGATGATCTCAACAAAGTTACTGTTCTCTCACTGTCCCTACTCGTCACACATTTTCTTTTTTCGCCTCAAAGATTCTACGTCCCTCCCTCCTTGTAAATGTTGTGTATTCTTCCAGGTATTGTTAATGCAGAGCCATTTTTCCACTCGGTAGAAGAACATTATGCAGATGTTTCCCTTTGGACTCACTCTCCTATGCCCTTTAACTTCACTTATTGTCTTTATTGACCTACTGCTGACTTGGCTGCTGCATCTTATTGAGCTGTTCTCAGAGATTGACTCTTGGGAGGAGGCACTACAGTGCAATCTAATGAGATGGCATGAAAAGGAAACGCTCTCTCCCTCTGACAGCAGCAATCTCCAGAAAATAATAAACTGCCTTTAATCGTGAGATTTCATTGGGTAATCCACTCCTACATTAATATGTACAGTAAAGTCAAGCATTGCATCTAACCCTGCCTTCACGTGTTTTGGGAAAGATGGACCTTACCAGTTGGAAACTCCTAATTAGGAGTGAGTTCTGTTCATGTGCTTTTGTTGTTCTAGCAAAATAATAATAATACACATAGCAGCTGATGTACTCTTTGCTCATAAAAACCGAACAATTACGGCAAATAATGAGTTGTAAAGGACAGGACATTGGATTGTGTATGCTACGTAATTGTGTACATTATAAAACAATCTGCTAGCAGACATATGCCCTTATAAGTGTTAATATTTCTTGCCATTCACAAATCCTTTGGTGCTCTCCGCCATATTGTAAGTTCTCTCAGATCGGAAACTCGGGTATCAAAATAAATTCCCAGTTGTCCAGTAAAAAATATGAATTTTCTACTTGACGTGGTATTTACCATAGTTTCGAGACCACATGATGCTAGCATTACTCCTTCCTAGTTTAAGTCAGAGTGAAACTGGTTTATTTAAGTATCATGTGTACACGCTTCAATGTCTGATTTTCCACACCTACATTCCGAATCATATTCAGGCCCCGTCCAGATGGAAGCAAAGCCGGCTTCGTTCCTCAAGCAAATCTCGTACACACAGAAGCATTTCAAGACTTGCGTGTGTCCAAAAGAAGACGCTAAGGACGTTTAATGGCTGTAATGTATATGCCAAATCTGGAGTGGCGCTGTAGCGCAGCCACAGGGAGTTAACGGAAAGTGTAGAAGAAGAATCAGCAAAGAAGACGGACTCTTTAATAAAAAAAAAACTTGGTTGCAATCTACAGAACAAATATGGCTTTGCATGTATCAAAACAACATGAAAAAGACGAACACAGGAGAAGTGACAATGGCGGGTGATTCAAGTACAACACCGCTTGTTGAACGTGGGAATAAAGAAGCAAAATATTGCGCTGCAAAAAGCATAAGCAAGCTAAGGAGGCTGCGCAAAATGACTACGACACAGCTATCCGCCATTGTTGTTGACAGACTGGCGGTTTGCGCGCAGTCATGCGAGAATTCGAGCATACGTGATCAAACTGCGACAATGCATCGTCATCGAGTTGCAACCATTACGTCATCGCTGGAGGAGTATCCTGCATAAGGTGTCCAGACGGGGGCTACAGGTAGCGGAGTGGTACCGTCACTTGCCTACGATGCAGGTTGGCGTGGGTTCGCTTCCGCGCCTGGGAGACCATGTTCGTATGAGTGCATGTTTGTGTGAGTGAATGCAAAAAAAACAACAAAAAAAAGGTGTCCAGATGGACGCGTACCGGGTGTGTATTGAACTCTTTCCACTCCGAAGCCCAGTTGCAAAAGTGATCGATTTCAAGCCGTAATGTGGACAAACGGCTTAAACGGTAAGAAACTTGTGAGGATACATTGAAACAGGCTTTTGTGTGGACGGGGCCTCAGTGCTACCAAATTTTGTAAATGTGCCATTTTTCAACTGATTTAATTGCATAAGTAGCTTATGTGATGTCTGGTTTAAAAAGTGTGTGTAACTTAATAATGTCTATTTTAAGTTGAGTTGATTGGCGACTAGCTAACAACTTAATGGAACAAGTGTCATTTATGAGATCGATCAATACTAACACTGATAATATAACACTAATAACCATAATTCACCCCCACCCAAAGCTGGCCTTAGCCAACATGGCGCCCTATGGGGTGGATGCCACGGACTTCCGAGTTCCAGGTTTTACACATCAGCGCCGTTTCCGGCCACTGTTGGCCGCGTTCCAAAACTCGCACCCTCACCCCTGCACCCCCCAACCGCGCGCTCCCGCTCATGGGCGGGAGGGCGTCTCGGCTATCTGAAATGCTTCGTACACTGAAACAGACACTACACAGTCGCAGCCTTGCACCCGTCGATGGGAACGCGCAACCGATGGGCACAAAGGCAGAAGCACAAGTACTGGGATGCGGCCCACACATCGCAAAGCGGAAACAGAAACAAAGTTGATGGGTGAAAACCTGCCTCCTCCGTGGCATGTAGTCCATAGGCAAAATTTGGAGCTCCCCTTCATTTGCGATTTATATACCTTTAAAAAAAAGCATTGTTTTTATTGGCTTTAATTTTAAACATAACATCACCCATTATTTATTTATGGCCAAAAATCCTTATGTCACCCGTCAGCTAATTGATCCAAGGCTCATTTGTCTCCAATGCTTACAAAACACTACAGACACTTATGTTCATGCTTTATGGTTATGTACTCCGGTTATGTATTTCTGGACTAAAGTCTTAGAAAAACTTTCCGCTATTTTGGACTGTAGGATACCTTTATCTCCAAACTTGTGTTTGCTAGGTGACATAACAACAACTGACTTACCACATAAACAATTTCAATCTACCTTACTCTCGCTAAAAAAACAATTCTTGTTAACTGGAAAAATAAACAAACTGAATATCGACCAATGGTCTAACCTCCTCATAAATCACATTTTAATGGAAAAAATATCTGCCTCAAATAAAAACCAAATATCAAAATTTATAGAAACATGGTCTATGTATATAGAATTTTTTAACCTAATTCTGGTTACTTAATTCTGTCTGTTAGCGAGAGCCACTACATCGTGATAACTTACATTGATGTTTCTGCATTTGGCAATTTATTATTATATTATATTATTAGTATGGGATTTTTTTTAATGGGCTTTAGGTGAACTGATGAATACACACACGCTCGCACGCACGCACGCACGCACACACACACACACGCACATACACATACTCACCCACATACAAAAATATATATATATATATATATATATATATATATATGTGTGTGTATATGTATATATATGTATATATATTTAAAAATATATATATATATATATATATATTAATTTGAGAGCAATGATGATGTCAAATCGAATGAACAATACTGAGCTCTCCTGAAAAAAAAAAAGCTAATTGATCCAAGGCTCTCCTGTTGCAGGGAAGACAGACAATACTGTATTATATTTGTCTATCAATATAACTATCAATATAACCTCTTTATTGCGAAAAGTCATGTTTAATGTTGCCAAACAAATCATCCATCAAGCCTTAACCGTCAGCCTTTTTACAGCCGCAAAATAGCCACCCACACACATAATCCTCTTCCTCCTATTACTGCTCGATCTCCCCACTGACTTTATCCAATCACAATCACAGTCAGACACTTTTGAGTCTCAAGACAGTCGGAGTTTATAAATATTTCAAAAATAATTGCAATAATTTATGCAACACAACTGCAGGATTGTTATAATGCAGTATTGCAAAGCATTCCTTCATCTTATATATTTTTGTATGGCTTGCTGTTATTATACACGATAATGAGTAGTGAATTAGTGTAGAGTTTTACAAGTTTCTTATCAGTTTACAAGACTACTGTGACTGTCTGTGAGGCCACGGATTGGGGATTGGATCAGGAAGTGTCTGAATGTGATTAGAAGTGGAATTGTTGAGTTTGAGTAGCTGTGAGACGTATTTCAGTGCCATGCCAGCTGGAGATGATGTGACCTTGGGCCAGGAGTTGAAAATAGTTTTATATTCTCCAGAGTGGCGTCATCTTACCGCTTTGCTGTGCACTAAGTGTGTTTTGAATTCACGAATGCACTGTGCGAACGTAAGTTCGCATAGGAATAATACAGTGACGTAAAAAGGCTGCGTAGCGATCTGCCTATTTGCGTAAAGGACTTTTCTACTGGGAAACTGACTACGCATGTGCTACAGGACAGTGACTACGCGGACAGGGCTGGGAAAAGCACAGTAGCGGTGTGCCCTCAGGAGGATAATTTTTGCAGCATTTTTGCCTGCAGGCCAGGCGAAGTAATGAGACATTTTTAATTGAGGTATGAAAATCACCAAATGTTGTCACTTTTAAACCTATAGGTAGTGTAGGCTTTCTGAAATGAAAGAATGAATTAAAATAAATAGAAAAAGCCAAACGGTTTCAAATTTCATTTCAGCCTGGGGTATGCAGTGCCTACCTTGCCTATCTTGACCGCACGTCACTGGTTGTAGCTCATGTCCATCTACCATTTTTAAATGATAAAATGGGAAATGGCGTACAATTATAATGTGTTTTGCCTACACCATATAGTGCCCAACAATGGGAGGCTGCCACCAAGCAAGGTGCTGCCAGGTCCACGGGGAGAAAGTTACGGTTAAGTATTTTGCTCAAGGATACGCCAACATGGTCACAAGGGTTGAGAATTCAACCCACAACCTTTGGGTTGGGAGACGACCTCTCTCTGAGCCATTTGAACACAAAGATAGCTCATTGATGAGCTTCCGTATTTTCCAGATGGAGATATGAAGCAATCCATCTGTCAGGTTACTCAGCTACACCACCAAACACAAAAGCAGCTCATTGACGTCATTAGTGAGACACTAACCGACAGCAATAACCTCAGAAAGAGGCTATGATGCACCATAAAGGTGAAAAAGTAGAAGCTGGCTAGGTTATTTTTCCAGACGTGTCAACTTTTTGGGACCTACTGGGACCACTAAGTGTTAAAATGTCTCTGATTTCTTTACTTCAGTTGGCATATATTCTTCTGCTGCCCATTTTAAAAAAGAAAAAAAAAGGCTTCAGAAATGATGTAGAGGCAGACGCATCAGCCCAAGTGTGTGCTGACGCCAACCAACCAAGCAGTCAAGCCTTTTAAACTTCCACAGCATTTAGAAACATTGGCCTGATTTATTATTATGATCATTTATTACCGTATTTTCCAGACTATAATTCGCTCTGGAGTATGAATCACACTAGGCCAAAAATGCATAATCAGGTAGAAAAAAAACATACATAAGTCACAGTGGAGTATAAGTCGCGTTTCTTGCGGGTAATTTATTTTACAAACTACTTGACCAAAAACAGACATTAGGCCTTCGTCATCTTGGAAGGCAAGTTATAACTTTAGTAAAAGAATAGAAAACAGGCTGAATAGGTGTAAGATATGCTAACACATTGAAGGTTCACTACTTGCAACTTGTAGTCTATAGAATATGATTTTCTTTTGGTTGGCATTTGTGTTCAGTTGTGTTTGTAAGCTAACGTTTACGGTTTAATTATTGAGTAGGAGTTATCGGTGCATAAGTCTAGAGTGCCCTCTTGTGGCTGTCTGTGAAATGATATACCCCCGGTATATTTTTTTCATGTATAAGTTGCTCCGGAGTGTAAGTCACAGGAACAGCTTGTCATGTCTGGGTAGAGCTGGCTTTGGTTGAGGGTCCCGATTGGTCCTGAGTAGATGCCTGCCCTTCCGCGGGCTGACCAATCCGGGCCCTCAGCCACTTGTGCCTGGCCCCAGGTGTGACTAATCCCCTAATTAGTGTGGGTGCATTTAATTCCCGGGTGGTGATCAGTCCCTTGTGGGATCATTGCCGATTGTCACGGTCACCCCCGGAGTTTGTTCTGTCATTTTGATTTTGAGTTTTACAATAAACTACAACAGTCTAACCCGCACTCCTGCCGTGGTTCTCCTGCCTCCCTGCATTTTGGGTCCTCTACGCCACACGTCGACAGACACCACGCCGCTCCGTGACCACACCGTGACACAGCTAACCTATGAAAAAAGTGTGACTTCCGGAAAATACGGTAATAAGACCCCAAAAACGTGTCCTCTAAACTGCGGGATCACTCGCTTTAGCGGAATGTGCCATCGAACAGAACAACCAATTTATTGTGTATGTATTGCTATGACGCAACGCCGTGCTGTGACAGCAAACATGCACAAATAGAAACAATTTACGTTCGGGCGCAGCACAGCTGTGAGGACAGATTTTAGAATTTTTAACAGTAGAAATGTTACCTTACATGTTAAAATATAGAATTTCCCCACATGATTTATGTGTAATCATATCTCATACTTCTTTCTCTGTTATCACTACTTTACATAAAAAAGCAGTAAAAGGGACTAGGCTACTTTCTTTTGTTTAGCAACCAGTACCAATATGGAGAAACCAGAACTGCCCTGCGTCCTACCCACGGTGGGCACCGTAAAACCAAGTGCAGTGCGTAAGTGCTCTAAAAGTGTTAGCGACTGCCAAATGTAAAAGACGGTTTTGCCATTTTGGTAGCGCTGAGGGTTTTGACCATGGAAAATTAGGGAGACCACTTCAAGCACAATATAAAGTTTTAAATGATAGAATTGGAAGCGTTAGTGAAAGACAAACAACAGTTACAGAAAAAATAATAATAATATAAATAATTGCTCTGATAGTTTTAGGGCAGCCAGTAACCACTTAAAGGCAACATTTTGTTTGATTTCCCGTGCCCTGATTGCATGTGAATTGCATGTATATGCCCATCCTGCATATGTTTAAAACTTAGGACAGGACACCTGGAAAATTCCTCCCACGGAGGCCGGCAATAATTGTCACTGTGTGCTAAAATGACCCATACTCAAGGAAATGCGCAGTTGAAAGCAGTGTTGCCATCTGGCTTTTCAAAAAAAATTAGACAAGCAGAAAAGTGTTTTTCCATCCACCTCTTATTTTGTTGCGCTAAGCTGCAATTGTCTGTGCACGTACCTTTCAGATGTGGGTCACTACAATTCTTCTCAGGTTTGGGAAATCAAATTGCGTGTGCTGTTAAATTTGTCTCTTTGAATATAATACCTAGAGAGAGCACTGCAGGAATATTGCCTGTTTGGCAGACACGTTTTGAGTTCAAAGATCTTCGTCCACATCATTTTGTATGAACAAAAGTTTGCAATTTAAATATATCTGTCTGCGATTTACTGAATTTGAAACCTTCATGTTGTTTATTACAAGTCACCATTGTTCTCGCCACACTTATTATAAAGTACCTTCTTTGATGTGATAAAATGTAATTGTTAGTTACTTTTGTGTCGATAAACCCGAGTGATACTAGATTTGTTCTTGCAGCAGCTTCATTGGTTCTATGAATTGTTAGCCTGGCTGTTCGCACTCTGTAGTATGTTCAGGTTTGTACTTAGTAATTGTCATGAATGCCAATGTGATGATCACACTGTCAAATGTCATTTATTTGACACAGTTTTGATGTAGTCATTGAATACTAATCATTTTAAACAATATATTGTAAAGATTTGCATTGCCTCCAGGCCACACCGAAAAAGTTGGGCCCAAAGATCAATAACATTTGGAGCAGTGGTTCTTAATAACCTTGTTGGAGGTACTGAACCCCACCAGTTTCCAATGAGCATTCACCAAACCCTTCTTTAATGACTTTTTTTTTTTCAGTCATAGGCCTAGGACAGGAATGGGCAAACTCGGTCCTCGAGGGCCGGAGTCCTGCAGATTTTGGATATTTCCCTTCTCCAACACAGCTGATATAAAGTGTTCTTTTAATTTTGCTAGATAGCTAGTTGTGCTGGACTAGAATTGCTCAACGTGGCATTGCGAATCATGCAGTTAGGATGCTGACTCTCATCACTCAACTCAACTCTATACTGTATTTATGCAGCACAACCACCGCTGTTTTCTTAAAATCGAACCCAGGGACAGCAGACACAATGAAAACAGCAGAGGCCCCGGAATTTAACCCTGTGGAACGCCATACATATATGTGGACTCCTATAGCACATATTTGTTCGACCACTTTCTTTTTTTGCTTGACATAGCTAGTATGACGGGATTAAGAAATCACACAACATACCATCACAACAGTCAGAAGTCGACTATAGAGTGCATCAAATTCCCTGCATTACAGATAGGCCAACCAATGTATCATGATCACCTGCAGCAAATGATGGCAAAGCAGAGTTGGGTGTGTGTCTTGACCTCTCCCAAACCCCTGAGAATGAATCACCGAACCTCAGGGGTTTGATCGAACCAAGGTTAAGGACCACAGGTTTAGATGCCAGTTGTGCCTAAAGTGGCAAACATTACACAAAGCGCTGATTGGTTGTGATGTCACTCAGTGTGTGAGATATGCAATCTTTTGATTGTCTACTGTCACTTACCACATTTGAAAATTTGAATATAATTTGGGATGTAATTATGATACATTTCTTTAAACTTCATTAAAATTCTTAAAAATATTTTGTCCCTTGTGTGTTTGGTGTGAAAGACCATCATCGCGGATTCATTTTCAGATGCATCTCATCTCAAATCTCGTCAAGCCTTAGCCAAGAAAGCAAGACACAAGCCATGCTATAAAGCATAACTAGGTGCATATAGAGTGAACTCAGAGTAGTTCCCACCCCAAGCCCCTTTTCTTGCACTCAGACAGGAATACATTTGTCTGTTCCAAAAGTATACACAGAGATAACACAAAAGTACAAGCAAGCTGTTTATACAGCATACAAGTGCGCATCACTATTCATCTGTTTTGCACATCCTTCCTGTGGGTACAGCGTTAAGGCTTTCAACAGGTGAGGTTACAAAAACAGTGTAAAATGGCAGTACTTTTAACTAAAGTTTGTAGGGCAAGTTTCCAGTTTAATAATACAACGCGTGTTGTGTTCAGCATAGCTTGTTGGTCAGCTAACCAAGAACATGTTTTCATCAATTTTTCATCAAAGAGAGATTTAGAACAAATCAATAAAAGCAACCATGTGTTTCTTTTCTCTCTTGGCATACGTCAGTGTTAGAGCTTCTATCCAGGAAATCCAACCATATTGTTAGACAGGAATAAAGTGGCTCTGATGTTCTCCGGCCATGTGATTGTAGATCGTCAAGGAGTCGCCTACTTTTCTTTTTACCAGTCCTCATTGGCAAAGTCAAAGTTGCTCTTTGATTACAAGCCACATATATTCAATCATTTTCTGCAATGTTTTAGGACCCCCCCCCCCCCCCCCAAAAAAAAAAAAAAAACTCAGATTTGTTTTGTTTTATTCCCATAAAAAAAAACATTTAAATAATGTGGACACTTTTAACCCTTAACTTTAAAATATGTTTAGCAAATCAGAAGTCTAAATAGATTTTAGAATATTTAGGTCAGTGGTTCTCAAATGTTTAACATAATTACAGTAAATATTATTTGTATTTTTATGAAAAATGCTGATGAATGAAGGAAAAAATGGGCTCCAGGCAAAGGGCACTTATCTCATTGAGGGGTTGAAGCACCCGTATGTGTAGGTGCCAACCTGTCTGTGACTCACCCATAACGAATCCGCGACCCACTTTTGGGTCTTAACACACCAGTTGAGAATCACTAATTTACATCATAATAAGACAATGGACAATCAAATAAAAGTTGAATTCAACGTTAAAGTGCAGTTGTGGGTTTCACTTTCAAATGTCACTCTTAAATATTAATTTAAATAATGAATAAACTACTAATGTATTAAATTAATAAACACAACAAGAAAAAAAGTTAATCTAAGGACATTTTGCAGTACATACACAAGCCACAAAAAAAGCATTTTGTTCCAAATACCAGAAATGCATGAAACCTAACATAAACCAGATAAAGCTTTTAAAACTAACCTACCTGACCTAAAATACAGCTAATGTATTGAAGAAAGACCCAAATACAACGAAAAAAAAATCACCACGTGTGATGTAAAAGTAGTCTTCTGTGCCGAGAGCAAGGAGCAAAGAATGTTCTCTTTGAGCATCAGAATGAGTCTGGCCTGCCAGCTCGGCTGCAACATGAGCTTGGACCTCCATGTTGCTCTGATTCATTCCTGGGAACACACTACGGCAGCAGCACAGCTCACTCTGCGGGCCACATGCGCATTATATTAATCAAATTCTCTCGGGATATGTAATGATGATTGTGGCATCCTCCAGTATACTGTCGCAATCGTACTGATTAGTGGAGCTACTGAATGTAATTAGCTGCTCTGAGCTATATAGAACTGAAGACTTTGATTACAGACTGCAAGAAGACATTGAAAAATGGAGACATCCCGTGGCTATGGGAAAGTGACAAGTGTGTTTATTGGTAGTTAAAATGAAGTCAAATGAGAACGGATTGATTTCAATATAAACAATTTTAATATGAAGATGCATTATATTGGCACAATGGAGGCGGTATATTCAATATTAGTGTCAAAGGAAAAAAATACAGCCAACAGTGTGTTAAAGACACACACTAAACCGTCTCATTCAGCTCATCCCAGCTGGAGCCCTGGTCAGAGTGGCACACGGTGTTCTGTCTTGTATTGGCCTCATTTCACACAAAGTTGGCTATGCTTTAATGCTCATTCAAATTTGAGCATGTTCTTTTCACTGTTGACAATGTGAGGAATTCATTGTATTGTAGTGGTGCAGCATGTCACGCTATCTCTATCTATCTATCTATCTATCTATCTATCTATCTATCTATCTATCTATCTATCTATCTATCTATCTATCTATCTATCTATCTATCTATCTATCTATCTATCTATCTTTGCCGCTCAAATGTGACAATAATAATCATCACAGTCACCACATTTTCAGAATATCAACCTTCTACCTGCTGTTGAATCAATGGGACAGAAAAACGGCACAAACATAACACATAAATTCATTTTACCAGCTAAATTACAGTTTTTCTCCATAGGTTTGGCACATTTCTTGAAACTGAGATGAAATTTTCAAAACTGCAAGCTCATTTGGCCAAACAGACTTACATTTGTGCACAACCAATCAGTTCATTAGCAAAAGCACATATCTATCCCAAAACTGCTCACACATGCTTCACTCCAAGCTCCTTTCCCAAACAAAGAGACGGTTCAGTCACAACTGAAAAGATCCTTCTCAATTGCTTTTGCTCAAAAGCTGCAAAACCTCATATCGCTCCCAAAACAGCTCTCCTATGTGTCAAAATCTTTCATTCTGTGAGCACCACAAGTCAAAATCATTAGCTGTTTTCTCACAACAGCTAACAAAATACAATTATATATAAAACGGGGTGGGGGGGGGGGGTATTAGAAGAGAAGTATTCAAAGTTTGCTGTTTGACATACTCCACTCACAGTCAAGGAAATTGCAACACTTTTTATTGACACAAAATTACTTACACATTAGAGTGCAAAAAAAGAAAGTGTAAGCTGAAATCTGTATATTCATGAAAAACTAATAACTAAAATTATATCTAGCGCACAGCGTAAATGAAGAACCAACTACTGGAACATTTTCACTACACAGTAAATTATGTTGAGTAAATTTGACTCTATTTAGAGTGGGACCAAATAGACTCATTTTTAGAGTAATATTTACACTTGAAGAAGTGAAAAATAAATAAATAAAAGTTACTCAAGGGTTGAGGATCAAACTCACGACCTTAAGTTTGGGAGACAGATGATCGACGCCCTGAGCCACAGAGCTCCTGCTGTGTGTTAGTATATCGCTCGTTTCAGCTGGAATTTTCATAACTCCGAGGCCAAAAACATCTTGTAGCTAAGCAAACAGTAGAAGTGGCGTAGCTCAGGTGGTACTGCGGCCGTCTCCCAACCTAAAGGTTCCTCAACCCTTGAGTGACTTTTATTTTATTTTTGTCCAATTCTTTATTTTACTCTCTTCCAAGTGTAAATATTACTCTAAAACTGAGTGTATTTGGTGCCACTCAAAATAAAATCAAAGTTACTTTAAATAGAAACAGATTTACTTATACGATTTACTGTGCAGCCACTATCGTCACCTTCCCCTTCTTTCTCTTGTCCATCCTTACGCTGCTCTCTGTTTGGCCAAAGGTTTTCATCCACGTCACAGCCAATATTTTCCCTTGCAATGCAACGAGGGGGGAAAAAATGGCGTGAATGTCTCATCCTCTACACTGATCCCCCTGTGGTATGCTTGTTATGCAAATTTTGACAATTGAACAGATGATTTAGCATATTATGACTTACTGAAATCCTGCTGGCATGTTTTGGAGAGAACAGCCATTAGACTGAAAAACAACTCATCCAGTTACATCAGCAAGATCTATTCATTTGGAAAATGTGCTAAATGTGTGCACATTGTGCTAAGTGTAGGCTAAATTTACACAACCATTTGCACAGATCCACTGAGGCAATTGAGACATGTACTAAGACATTGGCAATTTAATGAAAGCAATGAGAAATGTCATTCAGTTGAAATCAATTTTAAGGTAGTTTAGGGTATTTGGAAAATGTCATCTCAGTTTAAAGAAATGTGCCAAATTTATGGCAAAAAACTGCAATAATTTAGGTTTATGCTATTGTCTTCTCAATGAATTACAGTGTAATCAGTTAAGATTTTAAATAAGTCATTTTGTTTTGTTAGCATCATTCTCTCTCAGGTATGCATGGTTCATGCACAGCTTGGGTGATAAGAGAACAATAAAATATTTATTATTTATTTCACTGAAGATTTTTTGTGGAAAGAAGTTATATATATAAGAAGTTATATATAATTAATTGTTGTACCACTTTCCCTCACTAGGGTGAGCTAGAGCCAAATATGCAATAACATATGGCATAATAGATGGATTTTGAAGCAAACTATCATTATAATTTGTCTGTACAGTGCTTTCCTGACAGTAACATTGTGTATAAAGAATGTGTTGCAACACAACATTCAGCTTCAAATAATGCATTGCAAAGTGCTTCTTTGTGATGAGTCTGACTCGGAATGACAAGTGAGACTATGAACGAGCCACAGTATATGATGGAATATGACACTACATACATAACCATCCCTCAAGGTCTTCCTCTCTGAAAGTATCTATTCAGAAGTTGGTCTCCACCATGCTATTAGATGTGCTTGTGGAAGGTTGCTTCCTTGAGCATTATATACTAGCACTATCTGTTCAATACACGACCTTCTTTTTCCCAGCAGTTATCAGGTGAAGACCTATTTTCTAATAAAGTATCCACTATCTTTCATCCTGTTTTAAAATGTTTTATCCATGATCACAGAAAGTACAAATAATGACTTTAGAGCTGAAAAATAACTGAAAAATGGTGGCCGTTGAAAATGTACTTTCATGCTGACATGGACCTCATACACTGTACATCTCAGTTATCTGGGATATCTTTTTTTAAATAATTTATTACAGTTATAGACTTGGAAGTAGTGATGGGAAAATGGAGCTCCATGAAGCACTTGCAATATTTTTTACTCCTCTAGATGGTTCTCTTGGTTTAAAGATAAAGGCTACTGTAATGGAAACTGAATACATTTCCACTGCGTTTTTAAACCAAGTGTGCCATCTAGAGGAGTAAAATAAAATATCACAAGTGCTTCATGAAGGTTTCATTTGTCCATCACTACTTGACAGGTAGGTGTGTTGGTCATTTGAACAACAATGAACAGTTATTAGCTATAATAAGCATTTCAAGGTTGCAAAATGTGGCTAGTAAAGAGCCTATGCGTAAAAAGTGATACAGAGCTTATATTTGACAGTGTTGGTTAAAACATGTTCTCAGTGTTATATTTGATATTTTAACTACAGTAAATACAAAATCATTGCATAAGAGGCATTACTGTACTGGAAGCTGGTTCTTGCGTTGCAAACCTAACTACTGCCTTCAAACTACTTATATTTTCTTGATTGGATTTCCAAGTTCTCCAAATAAACTTGATAAAAAATATGAGTTTATAAAATGAAAACTTGTAATGCAGTGTGAATGTGTTGGTTCACTTCAACTGCAGAGGGACTTGAATTATCCTGCTAAGTCATTTAAAAAACTCCTTCTGAAGTGCAACCAGCTGTGGCGTTTCTTTACCGTCTCCCTCCATTTGCTTCTTCAGCAGCCCGACAAGACTTTGCACTTGAGCGCCGCATTGCCTGCAGCTTTTCTTCTCCACCTCCAGCATATTTGACAAGGCACCATACTTTCTCTTTTATGGCTAAAAATGAATCCATAAATAAAAACTTAATTTGGAATGGAATGCCCTTAAACTCCACTAACCAACAAATGCTGACAAAACAGTCAGCTTCCCCCACCCCCCTTTCTTTTTAGGAGGACAAAACAGTCATCTGTTAAGATTAACATTATTGGAAATAAATTTACTGCTTGGTTTATTGATTACTTTTTTATATTAATTTGTTAGCCTAGTAACAACATAACAACGTAAATAATTTTTGACTTACCGTTACGATACCAATATAAACGGCAATGGTCTGTGTACTGTAGATTCTCGTTCATTTGTCACGATCAATCAAAAAATTAATATTTAATTGATCATCAGAGTTTGAAAGATGTTCCCTTTAGAAAATCAGATCCATTTGCCTGTGCCTCTGATTCAAAGCTCATCTTGGACATGACGCTGTTATATGGAGAAATAGATAGCACAGAAGCTGGCTAAAACAAGTTTAGAAAAAAGAAAAAACAAAGTGTTTGGAGCGCTCCTTTGCAAAGTGAAAAAGGTAAAATAATAAAACAAAGGAAGACTTTCCAACTGGTCACCCTTATCTTCAATCAAAGAGTCAATCTGAGATAGAAGTCCAATAATAAAACACTGCTCGGGTGCAGAGTGGGGTGGTTATTCCTCCCAGTCACGCCCTTCCAGGTCTAAAAAATTAATTAGGCGTCCCACGTTCCTGAAAATCTCATCGAAGAAATTATAAAATCTTTAGGTCTTAAAATATTGTATTTCATAGATTAGATGCCATAAAGTTGTACAATTTTTGTGTGAGAAAAGAGTGGATTTCAGATATTACATTCAGTGTGATTGTACTATGATGTTGACTAACCTATCTTACAAAAAGAATTAACAGATACCACAGTTAATACTGCCTGAAAACAAGATTAACATATTCATTGATGCTTTTTACCTAATATATGTCATGTTTATTTTCAGTCTTGTTTACTCCCTGTCATGTTTTCCTTGTGTTTTCCCCTTGTCTTGTCATTTCCTGTTTTATTGTGAAAAGTCTGACTCCTCTCGTTTCTGGTCACTTGCCCTTCCTCGTGTGGTGTCTGTGTCAACCCTGATTGTGTCCACCTTTCCCCATTACCCTCATGTGTCATCCAATCAGTGCCCTCAGCCAGGTGTGTCTTGTCATGTCATTAATGTTGGTGTATTTAGTCGGCTGTCTCCCCCCTGTCTGTGTCGGTTCATTTTTGCTGTTGCAACTGTCGTAAGTCTTTCGCCACGTCACGCTGACCTCTTCGCCTGATCAGGATCCATGTCATGTTGTTAGTCTCGCCTTAGTTGTTTTGTCATGTTTAGCTTCATGTTTTGTTAGTTCAGTTTATTTTGTATTTTGAAGTTAGGTTTTTTTTTATTAGATATTAAAACGTCTTTTTGGACTGCACCTCTGCCTCCTTGCCCTTCCTTCCCGCATCTGGGTCCTAAAGCCCCCACCTTGCTGACAATATACTGTATTTGTGGCAATAGAAGACTTATTAGTGCCATTTCCAGTTGCAACATGGACATGAAGCACATATTGTTCTTTTAAAGTCTAATCTAAGAAATATCCTTCCCATCCCAAATATCCTTTTCTATGCTTCTATACTGTTTAGTCACTTGAAAGTGCTCACTGTTCACTGTGTCTCTTTTATCTCCAGATGTATCAGTGAGCCTGTTGTCCCTGCTGGTGACCACCTGCGGTCTGGCTTTATTCAGTGTCTCCTTATTTGTATCATGGAAACTGTGCTGGGTACCTCTGAGTGGCCGTTTTCTGCCAGATGTCCTCAAGGGTGCACATTTTCTGGGTGGGGACCAACAGCCTGTCCTAACAGAGGTAAAGCAGAAAGGAGTCCAATAATTTGATACTGTCTATCACACGGACAACAATGATAAAAATGAATTTACCCTTTTACCATCATAATTATTGGCTAACACTTAAGTACAGATATAACATATATATAACATGCTAAGTACAGATTATAATTAGAGTGAAACCCAAAATGTTTCCATCATACAGCACTGTGAAGGCAGCCATTTTAAAATTAAAAATCCTTTAACCATAAGTGGTAAAACAAATTAACGGCTGTAGAAAATAATCAAATTAAACTCAATCATTTGACACATTTTAACAAGTGATAAAAAAAAAAAAAGGTCTATACTGTATAGTGTTTGAAGTGAAAAATCAATCATGTTTGTAATCACACAGTCAGAGCTTTTACAGAGAAGCCAGGACATGAACATTTGTATTTCTTCCACGCTAGGCAACACAGTGGTCATCATTAGACTTTCCTACTTTGTCATAATTGGTTTCTGTCATCGGCTGAATACAAATACATTAAAAAAAAAAAAGTCAAAGAAAATATTATAATGCCCAGAGCAAATCTAGTGCAGAGCAGCTGTGCACAGGTAAAAACAGTTGGTTAAAAAATAACCCAACCGTGGGTCAAAAATGGGCCGATCCTTTACTTGGGTCAATTTGACCCAACTTAAAGTCAAAAACTTGTTTTTTCAGCGTAAAACAACTCATATATATATATTGGTCAAATCCTTTACTTGGGTCAAAAAATTGGGTCATTTTGTATAAAACAATCCAGAAAGTTGGGGCAAATTGACCCATAAAGTGGATCGGTGCATTTTTGATCCATAATTGGGTTACTTTTGACCCAACTGTTTTTAGAGTGTAGAATTGGGCTTCTACACTCGTTCGTAACAGGACATTTGCGACATTATGGGCCATTATGGATCATGGAATGTAGCCTTCGTAGCAGCATTCTTTATTTGCATTAAAGCTGTCCAATGTAACAATTTGTCCAAAAATATCTTTACAATAACCTTTTTATTTCACCATTTATGAGTGAAACATTTTCTAATTAGTAGATTAACACAGCTGTTCACAATGGGAACTTCTGTAAGCCCCTGGCCCAAAATTTTCAGACTGGATTCGGGTTCGAATTTCCCACCCTCTATCTGCGGATGTGGCGACGTGTGCACATTGGGGGAAGAATGTGAAGAGGGGAGTATGCAGTGTCATTTTTCGGCCACACGTGGCAGTAGCGATTCAAAATTCAATTTCCTGCATTGAGAATCTTTAAAATCAGGTTGGTCAGAGCGCACGCAAGAGATGAGACTAGCACATGCATAGTGCGTTTTTCATTTTTTTGACAGGAGGCTTTGTAAGTATCACTTTAATCATACTATATACAAATATTTGTATCCCTAGGTGGATGGGGATGATAGAGAGTACAGTGAGGACGGCTGTATGAAGGAGACATCAGGACTCCCAATGGCTATGTCCGTCCCAGAGTCAGGTCTGAAGATCAGCCACACATCACCTGACATCCCTCTGGAGGCCCAGGCCAAAGCAGACCATATTCAAGCCCACACCTTGGCCAGGGACAGAGTCCAAAGACAAATCACTGAACCCACGTCATCCGTACGGTCAGTACACATCAATTTGATTGTGTTGCATGCTGAAGGAGTTTGAAAACAGGATACAGTATAGATGTGAAGTTAGAAATGTGAAAATATACCGCAGCATCGCTAAAAAGAAAATATTTAAATTATATCCCATTTGAACAAATAAACATTGACTATTATTTGAGATGAACTTTTTTTTAAGCAATTCAGTTAAGTGTCAAAACTATTGATATTTTCTAGATAGTTATGTTCCTAGATTAAATGGGATCTGGTGGATAGCAGCTAGGCAAAACTTCACTTAACTTTCCCCCAAAATTACTTTTAAATAATGTATAGCTAAATAGATTTGTTTGCACAATAATGTTATCCAAGTAACAGTTGATAAATAAAAACGTTTTTACTTCTGATGACTGAAATGTTACTGTTCCTTCCAGACACAACTCGATCCGTCGTCAGATGAACTTGTCCAATCCAGACTTCAACCCTACTCAGTTCCAGCGGCAGGATAGTCTGACTGGTTTAGGTCGGATCAAACCGGAGCTTTACAAGCAGCGCTCTGTGGACACAGATGATGGACGTAGGACAGATAACTGCGGACGTCTCCATTTCATCCTTAAGTTTGACTTTGATCTGGAGCAGCTGATAGTTAAGATTCATAAGGCTCAAGATCTTCCTGCCAAGGACTTCTCTGGGACCTCTGACCCTTATGTGAAGATCTACCTGCTTCCTGACCGTAAAACCAAGCACCAGACTAAGGTGCACCGCAAGACTCTCAACCCAGTATTTGATGAGGTGTTTCTCTTTCCAGTGGCATACACCGAGCTGTCGAACCGAAAGCTGCACTTCAGTGTCTATGACTTTGACAGGTTTACTCGCCATGATTTGATTGGGCAAGTGGTGGTGGACAACTTCCTAGACCTTGCAGACTTCCCACGAGAAACTAAATTGTGCCGGGACATCCAATATGTCACTTCGGTAAGACACAAATCTTTATATATTATTTGGCAATGTGTTAATGCCCCTGTGTTTGTTTGTTTTTGTTATTTGTGGGAATGTTATTGCAATTTTTTTATTATTATTTCACTTATAGCATTTTAATCTCTTTTTTTTTTTGCCATGCAATAATGCCCACACAATAAATTATGATTGACATCGTTCAAATTTCAACTTGCTTCAAAAATTCACGCCTACCTGGGAATATATCGTCTGATTCCACATTATTTACAGTATTCCCACAATTTAATGTTTAATATCAACTTTTCCCCATGGGAAAAAAAGTTTTCAATGGGACAGACATTGAACTTTTTCCAAGTCACTTGTACGTCCACTTCCATACATACAATTTCTCATCATTACCAGGTGTCTGACCGTCTGATACTGATAGTGCTCAGTGGCAGAGTTGGTAAAGTGCATTGTCCAGTAACCAGGAGGTCATGGGTTTGTATCCCAACCAACTCTGACTGTACATTGCAATTATACCGATTGACTATCATATGGGGAAATAATAATATAATTTAGATTAAATACTTAATATGCCTATTCAGCTTCAATGCAAGCTTTCAGCTTTATAGAACAGTTTAAAATATAAATACGCCATGAGCTTCAACAAGTCAGTTATCTCAGTGTTTAGAGAAATTCCCTGCCACCATGGCGAACATGGGTTCAAGACCCGCTTGGACCACATTTTAGTACATTTGATGGTTTGAAACCCGCCTTAGACTGGCTGTAGTTCAACTTTTCTTCAATTTTTTATTTATCATTTATCTAAAATTGATCATTTGTAATTTTCACACAATTTATCTTTTATTATCTTTTGTGTAACGAATGTTATATTTAATGCATTTAATTTAATGTTCAATGACACATTCACTTTTATTCAGCAAGGCAGCCTTCAATACTATTTCACAACACTTCAATGAAGTGCACTATGGCTCAGTGGCTAGTACAGTACTGTGTGGACCAGTAAACAGGAGGAGAGGGTTCAAATCCCACCTTATGCTGGTTGCAGTTTCCTTTTTTTTATTTTTATCATACAACTCCTATTAATAATTAGTCATTTTCACATACTTTATGTTTCAATTGACTTTAGAAGTATTTCACAAGCATCCCACATGCGTTCAGCTTTTATTCGCTTTCAGCATTCCGACGCAATTCCTCCAGAAATTGCACTTTGTCTAGTCGGTAATATTACCAGCTTCACGTCTTAGAACCGTTTTCATTCTGTTACAACCGCGATCATTTGGCGCAGTTTACTTGACCAATGTATTTGCAGATTATATAGGCCAGGGGTATCCAATTTGGTCAACCATCCTATGAGACAGGCCATCTGCTCAAATGATATAAAAAAGGCCAAGATCCTGTCCAGCGAGAATTGCAGCAGGAGGTGTATCGATGAAAATGTGTCCAATTTTCCCTCCAAGTAGAAATCATCTGTGGTTTCAGGAGACAGAAACACTGAAATATACTTAGAGACAGTGAATGTTTAATGAAAGCTGTACGAATCCTTACGGGTGGTGACCCAGATATAACCAAACACAACGATGAAATGGTGTGACAGAAACACACACAGACACTATCTATATTAAATTATTCACTTAACTCTATGCATAGCATTGGCACAGTGTGTGATAAAAGGAAGAGGTAGGATCACCTGCCAAGCAAGTGAAGATATTGGTAATAATACTTATTATAATAATAATGCATTGGATTTATATAGCGCTTTTCTAGACACTCAAAGCTACTTAAGTAGCCACAGCTGCTCTGAGAAGGCTGACAGAAGTGTGGCTGCCAGTGTGCACCTACGGCCTCTCCAACCACCACCAAACAGTTGCACCTTCCATACAACAGTGTAAGTAGCGCTGGAGGCGATGTGTGTGAAGTGCCTTGCCCAAGGACACAATGACACATGACTTGGGGAGAGCTGGGATTGAACAGCCAACTTTCTGGTTACTGAGCGCGACCATCGCTACACCCTGAGCCACGGCCGCCACTACGCCGCTATTTAATTGTCAATATTAAGACAATGTTATGTAAAATGGTCCAAAACCATAAAACAACAACAAAAACAATTCATCGACTGGCTGTTATCTTATAAAAACAAAGGCGTTTTGGTGCCTGAAAATGGAAGTTAAGTTACCACTTTTTTTAATTTGAATATTTTAGTTTAGTTAGTGAAATTTGTATGAAAAGTAATAGACTGTGGTTACTAGAATTTGTGCATGTTTACAGTGTACTGCATGCAGCATGTGTACTGCATTTGTGGTGGGACCTATTTGGAAGTGTATCTCATTTGCATAGGATAAACAAAGTTAACGCACAAAACTTTTGATAGGCGGGGTTCCATGTTGTATCACATTGCCACGAAAGAAAAAAAAATCACTTGAATTATCACTTGTTGATTATCTTAACACCTTCCTGGTTTTGCCAGCTGTGACTGACACAGCCGAGTCCGAGGGTTAGCATTTGTGTTAGCAGCTTCGCTGTCTCCCGTCGCAAAGTCTCAGGACATCAAATTTCAACCACACTTGATATATAATTCATCCTTTTTTGTAAACATCGAAAGTTGTATGTTTGCAAACCATAAGCACATGAGTATAAACGGTAAAGAAAGAAAATCTGACTTTTCCCAGTAGAAGTAGGTTATATCCACTGGGATTGCAAGTAGGGACTCTGTGCCGGTCTAGTCTCTACACTATGTGCATTAATCATAGCCGCAGGCGCACAACAACCTTGCACTAGGATGTAATTAACACACATGACTGTAATGGCAGACCTACAGTATACTGTACATACTTAAGTCTGGAGTGAATGAATTCGCTACAGAATTAGTTTTATTTGTTTTCTCGAATGCGTTTGTTGTATTATGAGCTTTCCAAACAGAATTAGAATACTGTAAATTGTCTCTAATAGATTTATTTAGTGAGAAATATTGTGCTTCAAAGTTATGCTATTTTGTGTTGTGTCACATCTTCACTCACATAGTCTCAATTATATAATTTTCTGAATTTAATAATACATATCACAGTTTTTTTTTTGCACGCAACTGATTTTTTTTTTTTATTCATTCGAATAATTATTGCTGATGAGGTAATGCTATTGTTTTGCTTTTTTGAACCCACTACCTTCTGCTAACTCAGATGCTCATATTACATAGACGGTTCAAAAGTCACTTAATATTAGAAGCAAATAAGATTAGAAGTTAGTTATTTCCTCATAGTTTAAAAATAAATATATATAATATAAATAAATAAATATAAAATATTACTTTTCTACTTACCGACGCTCAGTTAATACGGAACTGTGTTGGAATTTGTATACCAAAACACATTTTTAAAGTACAATATTACTGAGTGACCATTATCAATGTTTTTATTACTATCTCATCCCAATGTGGTCCTTAAACTCTATGATTGAATTACAGATGTATTTATCAAACATTTGGCTACAAAGAATTGTGTTTCCTACACACACAAAAAACTGCAGTGTCTCATCTCACTCTCAGCTCATGACAGCACTTGAAATGAAATGACAATCTCATCTCTTCTTTTATCATTTTTTTTCCCCAATAATCTTTTATCTGAGGTGATATTCTCTTTCATTCTGTTGCATATCCAGGTTGCATACTTTATGGGGGTTTGAAATCTCCATCCCAAATCCTGCAATACTGAATGTACTGCATCCCCAAACACATCCAAAATCCAAACATCACTGTATCCTAAAATGATAGTAGATTAATTGTTATTATCCCCATTGTTCTCAATCATAACACCCATTTCCATTAATGAGCACAAATGCGACAATCTAGAGCATGTGTCAAACACAAGGCTTGCGGGGATGGTGTTGTTGGCATATATTCCCAATTCCCTTTTTTTTTTTTTTTTCAGGAGAGCTCAGTATTGTTCATTCGATTTGACATCATCATTGCTCTCCTTTTTTTTTTAAAAACAAATAAATTAAAAAAAATAATAATAAAAAGTTTTTTTTTCTCTCTTTTTTTAACTATATATATATATATATATATATATATATATATATATATATATACATATACACACATATATATATATACATATATATATATATATATATTTTTTTTTTGTATGTGGGTGAGCATGTGCGTGCGTGCGTGTGTGTATTCATCAGTTCACCTAAAGCCCATTAAAAAAAATCCCATACTAATAATATAATATAATAATAAATTGCCAAATGCAGAAACATCAATGTAAGTTATCACGATGTAGTGGCTCTCGCTAACAGACAGAATTAAGTAACCAGAATTAGGTTAAAAATTTCTATATACGTAGGCCATGTTTCTATAAATTTTGATATTTGGTTTTTATTTGAGGCAGATATTTTTTCCATTAAAATGTGATTTATGAGGAGGTTAGACCATTGGTCAATATTCAGAGTTATATTATATTTCCAATTCCCGATTCACTTGCAGTCTAGCAGTCGAAGTGCATTTTGTACTCAAAGTCTCCAAATACATGACAAAAGTTCTATTTGTTGATGCTATAACGCTTCACATTGAAAATACAATATTAGGAATAACATAAACATGGTTAGGTATCTCACGTTTAAATTTACATATGTGGACACACGTTTGTGGGCTTCAGAGGTGTAGTGCAGTGAAAAATGGCCTTGAGAGAACAAAAAGTGGTTCAGATCAATTAACTTGGTTCCAACGAAAAGTACTTCAAATTGTACAGTTTTATGGATATGGGTCATAAACACACAGTTTGTGACAAAGCAAATATGAAAATGACAGTTGAAATGGAAAAAAAGACAAAAAGAAAAGGTGATAAATCAAAATAGATTGTCAAACTCTGTCATAGTATGAGAAAGTTGATGAAATTCCTTACTTTTCCTCAAGGACAGAAGGTGTTAGTATTATCATTGGAAAAGATGAACTGTCTTCTCTCACTCTGCTTTATTGCTGTGCTTCAGGCCTCTAGTCTAATTTCATTGGCTGAGCATATGTGACCATAATATTGACCGCAGGCCTTGATGTGAGTGCTCAAGAGTGGTGGCCAGCACTCTGTAGTCTGAAAGCAAGCTCAATGGGTGTTTGTGTAGGAGGTTATGACATTGTCTGTGGAGTGCTTGATGGAAGGCGGATCAGTTTATGCTTGCCTGTTTAAGTATGCTTCTGCACACACATTCAAATATTGTGTTTTTCCACTTAGAAACAATATACTGCAAACATGATCAATGATAAATGATAGATTTTACAGGGATGTGATTTGACCAAAGTGAAATTATCTGAAAATTTAGCCGGGGGTCTGGGGGCCGCTGGCACCCAGCTAGGCTAGCTAGCGAAGCCCCCCGGAGCTCATGGGTTTTCCGTGTTTTTAAGTACTTTCAATGCACTCAACATGACAAAGAAATAGACAAAACAACAGCATAAATTTTCAATGTATATTGAACTATCCCATATAAAATGGCAGTTTTAGTCAACTCAAAATCAGTCACTTTCAAAAACATTGGACTGCCTTTGCTTTTAAAAACTATCACTGAGAATATCATCATATCTAACTAATGTGATTACTAAGTTAACACATAAATAATGTTGAAGAGTTCAAATTTCATGAACAAATAATTGTATCATGACCAAATGAAAAGTAACTCATATTAGAGCATACCACAAATGTCTTTGTTATAGCAGAAGATGTTATCTGTCGGAGTCATGTGCATACACAATGAACTACAAAAAAAAAAAAAAAAAATCGGATTTTTTTTTTTTGGGGGGGGGGAGATAAAAAAAAGCGGAATTCCGCGAATTAGCGGAAAAATCACATCCCTGATTTTAATAGACGTTTGGTGTTCTTCACACTCTTTAATGGGCTCTGTATCAAGCATGTATCCTTTTGCCATAAACATTTACAATGTGTTCACACTGCTCTGATTAATACAAAAACTGAATATTTAAACATTTGTGCATAAACACAATAAGCCATATTTGCCTTGCATTTCCCTGTGGTTTGGTTTCTCTTTCGCAAAATCGACACAAAAGCCTAATGCGCCACAACAAACCCTATGAAGATTGTTCTTGATGATTGTTCAGCAAGGGGTTTAAGGAATGGCAACAAGAAAATGTTTTTGAAATAAGGACTGACAGAAACGAAGAAGCACTATGAATAAAACATGGAGCAAAGCTGTCCTTTTTTCACTACTTCATTGGATAGCTGGATAATCTACAATAAAAAAAAAAGCAATTAAAGTAAAAACACAAAAATTGCAATGTCAGATTCATGTACTCTACTGTACCTCAGCAATTTAAATTCCGTGACCAACTAATGTGAGTGTGCACCTGCATGTTTCCATTTTAATCAATAAGGGAAGGTCCTGTAACATTTATTGACGTCTTATGTCAAGCAATAATTTTACAGCACTGCATTTGACCATTATCTATACTTTCTAGTTAATCAAGGGGAGGGCAACCACAAATATTTACAATAATATGTTCTATACAGCCCCACAAGTCTAAGAACGGCATTGTGATTAGTACTGTGTTTGTGGAATCTGAATAAAGCAGCAAAATCTACTCGTGTTTATCCATCTCGGAGGCGGCCATTTTGTCACTCCCAGAGGAAAATTTTTATTGCTATGTCTCGTGAGACAAATTTGAGAATCTCACTACAGTCTCATTTTACTTTACTTACTACTTTTACTTTTGTCTCAAATGTTTCTCATTTGTTTCTCCTAAAATTGACTAAGAGAAATAAGGGAGACAGCAGTTAAAGAGGGAGTCATACTTGAGACTTAATGGAGAAAACTATGAGATCTAACTTCAAGGAGAAAATGAGCATAAGGAGAAATAAGTGAGACTACAGTATGTGAGAAAAATGGGAGAATCTTGTCTTAGTCTCATTTTACTCTCCCTTTTGTCTCAAACATTTCTCATTTCTTTCTCCTAAAATTCACCAGGAGAAATAAGGGAGACATAGAAATTTAAGAGGGAGTCATACATGAGACTTAATGGAGATAATTTTGAGACCTAACTTCAAGGAGAAAATGAGCATAAGGAGAAATAAGTGAGACTATGTGAGAATCTTGACTTATTTCACTCTCTCTTTTGTCTCAAACATTTCTCATTTGTTTCTCCTAAAATTCACTAGGAGAAATAAGGGAGACGTAGAAATTTAAGAGGGAGTCATACGTGAGACTTAATGGAGATAATTTTGAGATCTAACTTCAAGGAGAAAATGAGCATAAGGAGAAATAAGTGAGACTATGTGAGAATCTTGACTCATTTCACTCTCTCTTTTGTCTCAAACATTTCTCATTTGTTTCTGCAAAAATTCACTAGAAGAAATAAGGGAAACAATTATAGTCAAACCTTGGAGATGTCCAAGGAGAAAATGAGCAATACTGAGATACTATTGAGCAAAATCTTAGAAGAAAAAAATGTTATTGCTCAAAATGTATATTTAAAATCAACATCAAAGGCAAATGTATTAAATGAATTGCCAAAGACAAAACTCAAGGACATTTTTGATTGAATTATAGTTTTGAAAGCTTAAATTGTAGTTGCAGTTGTTTTTAAAAGCATTTTTGTTATTTTATTTTGCTAATGATTTTTTTTTTTCAATTTTAATTTTACTTAGCTAAAACAACGTATGTAATATAATTCTATAGATAATGACAAATGAGCTGACAAGACACATTAATTTCCCCTTTGAGATGAATAAAGTGTGTGAAAAGTTCATCAAAAATTAAAATGTAACCTTTATTCAATCAACCTCTTGCATATAAAGTGTGTTGGAGGATGCTTTTTCCTCCGCGTGTTCGTTTATTTTCGGGTAGTGAGAATGTTGGTTATCCGAATACAGGCTGGAGACGATGAACAGTTCCTTCAAAGCTTTTATTTGCAGAATATTCCGGGCACAAATGAGTTACAGACAATGGCTGTAGCAGATCACAAGTTCAAAGTTACAAAGGACTTACAACATTCTTATACTACCAGAAGGGTGGTACCACAAAGTTTCCAGTAAACAGTTCAGCAAGTTTAACTGATAAGCCGGACGTGCAGAGATACGCGATATCACTCAAGGACACATCTGGCCACAGAACAGAGCTCAACTGAGGAAATGTGGACGTTATACAGTCATGACTAAATCTGGGCAGAAGACACACTTCAAGTGTTAGGAGAGATTTCTGCATCATCCGAACACCTAGGGGGACTAACGGTAGACTGTAGTTGTGTGTTGGGACGATCCAGAAACCTCTCCAAACACTTAAATGGTGAATGGATAAAAGTGTCATTTTTGGCTAATTATGCTTTTAACTACAAGGTGAAACAGATACTGTATCTGCCTCCTAACATTAGGCAATTATTTTAAGAGGGTGATTATGGTACTTCATTTATATAGCGCTTTTCCATCTTACAAGGCCCTCAAAGCGCTTAACTTTCGACTACTCATTCACCTACTGATGATGCGATGTCAAGAGCAACTGGGGGTTCAGTATCTTGCTCAATGATACTTCAACGTGGTCACAATGGCATGGAACCCACAAATTCTGGGTTGCGGGATAACCACTGTACCACTCAGCAACGCCACCCGTAATAAACAATTCAGTCAGATCTAATATGGCTGTATGATCTAATATGCCTGAACATGTATTTTTACTTAACAGTAATCTTTCACATCAACCTCATGATTTACAGAAAACACTTTACTTTAAAGTGTATCTTAATAATGAATTTCAAATAGACGCCTTCTTAAAATAATCGCCTAAGTCATTTTTTTCCAGATTTTTCAGGAAACACAAAAAAATGAACCATTTGCATCTTGAGGAGATGAATTATGCCCAAAATTATTATTTTACTTATTTTAAGAGGGTGACGATATTTAAACATATAGTGATTTTGGTTTACATGCTTACAAGGGGAAAAAAAGACGGATTGTTTCTCAGATTGAAGAGGTATTCAAATGAAATGTATATTTGTTTTTAGGACAATGTGGACCTGGGAGAGCTGATGTTCTCATTGTGCTATCTTCCCACGGCTGGCAGGCTCACCATCACGATGATCAAAGCCAGAAATCTCAAAGCCATGGACATCACCGGTGCTTCAGGTGCGTTTTCATTTATGCTACATTCAGTCAAATATGGGAGATTCCAAAGTTATGTTGTAGCTCATTTTAGTTTTTCATTAAATGCAGGGCCATTCTTGTCCATAGATGTTATTATCCTTATTATTGAACATGCTTTCTCCGTAGATCCATATGTAAAGGTGTCGCTGATGTGCGAGGGCCGGAGACTAAAGAAGAGGAAGACATCAACCAAACGCAACACTTTAAACCCAGTTTACAATGAAGCCATCGTCTTCGATGTTCCCCCAGAAAACATCGATCAAATAAGTCTACTTATAGCAGTCATGGACTATGATCGGTCAGTCAGTAACTTATGAAGCTCTTTTGCTGAGCAAATATGGGGTTGAACACTTTGCTCTTGTGCTGACTGCAGGGTTGGACATAACGAAATCATCGGGGTGTGCAGGGTGGGCAATGAAGCTGACACTCTGGGACGAGACCACTGGAGTGAGATGTTAACTTATCCACGCAAGCCTGTCGCGCACTGGCACCCATTAATAGAGGTATGGCAAATTATTTATACATAGTTAGGACTTCACTGTCAAACTGGATCATTGAGTAACAGACCAACACAGTGTCAGATTTTGGACAAGATAGTTGTTTCCTGTTGTTATTGATATTATGTGTTTAATGTTTGGAATGTACTTATATCATTTCAGGCTTAAGATTCTAAATAGATAAAACAGACCAAATCCGACTTAATACAAGTCAGATAGATGGACTTATTCTATTGCATCATGCTCTATTGCTCTTTTAGGTTTAGAATGGCAGAAACAGCAATTATATAACAAGAAGCAGAGCTTTCATTTATAGCTGCCTTGTTTTTCTGTGATTTCCACAACAAAGACAGTGAGCTGTAGCTACAGAGAGCGGTAACTACGTTCACAGAGCTGTTTATAGTTCTGAATTCCCAGCCCACACTCATTAAAAAACAGAGCATGCCAAAACAGATGCCGGACTGATTCATGTAAATTCATGTTGAGTTCTCAAAGCAGCATCTACTATGTTCAACAAAAAAAGGTGCGTAGAAGATCAAAAAATCAATTTTAATTCATTTTTGATAAACGTAATGTAAATGATGATATTACAGGATCTAAAAGTTAACAATAGGTGGTCACCAGTGCTTGTGGACGCACAATGTGGGTGTATGCAGCCTCCAAATGCCCACGCCACATGCGCAGCCGACTATGTCATGCAAGAGAGTGATCTTGCGGTTTGTCTGTATAAATGCACTATAAACACCCCTTTCTCCCTGTGCCTGTCAATGAAAATACCAAAAGAAAGAGCCCCTTGTCTTTATTGTGTATACATTTGATTGAATCGGTTTTGCAAGTCATCGTTTTCTGTTCCTATTTGCATTTTACACAACGTTCCCAGCTTCTTTGGAATTGGGGTTTGTAGCACATTGTTAGCCTTGCTGAAATTAGCCTTGTAATGCGCAATGGCTGATCGGTCATGGATGACGCAGTGGGACAGCAAAAAAAAATGGGAGAGCACAAATTCGATTTATTAAAAAAAAAAACAGTGGGCTCGGTGCCACCACGCGTCACAATAGTCGTATGCTTCCACGGCGTCCAAAACATTGACGACCAAAACGAAAAGCGCTGCACATGCACACAAAAACAAAAGTGGCGCCACCCCGTGGCGCGGTGCCACACTGCGGATTGTTACAGCCTTTATTGATGCGATAATCCAATGTCATACAAATAAACCAATGCCTCACACTGAAAATGACCACACAAAAAGAGACTGTTTTCTTATACTTTTGGAAACTCTGAGTCAAACCACTCTTGTTGAGATTGTATTTTTTAGAAGTAACATAATCCCATCAGGATCCTTTCATTGCTCATTAAACACACACTTTAGAAGTAAATGAAGCACTAGGTGTCACATTGTGTTAAACATACAATAGGACTTGCAGTGCTGGTTGGAGGTCAGTGACCCTGCCTGCCAGTGGTGATAAAGTAAGATGAGCTCCATTGTTGTCTCTAGGGCGTTTGTGTAGCTAAACACCACACTCAATCCACTGGCAGTGTTCTCTGTGAGGCCATTATAGCTTTAGCACTGGACTAAGATTCGAGCTAATGGCTCATTTGTGCTTCTTGAAAAGATCTACACACAAGTCCTGAGGGCACGCTGTGTCAATTGTTATGTTAGTGCAAGTACTACGTAACATTAACCCTTATATCCCAACTAAATGCCTCTTTCTAGTCCAAATGTGGAATCCTGTAAATTCAAACCTCTACTGATAGAAACGTTGTTTAAAAGAGGCATGAAAAATAATCAACAATGTTAGCATTAGCAACTGCTTATTAACTATGGCCATTAGCATCTTTCTCTCACACAAAGTAGTGTACATATGTATATTGCAGTTTCTCATAATACACGCCCTATCAGATAATATAACGAGACTGCTGAATGGCTCCACGCATCAACGTCCATCAAAGGATACTGCCCTTGCTCATTACCAGAGAGGTTGAAAATAGCTGACCAGACATGGTCTGAGAAACAAACAGGACATTTTTCTAAATAGGTGAGAATGTGGGTGTAAAAGATGGGCGTATGCACATACTGTAAATCTAGGTTTCACACAGTTAGTCCACCACTGGTCAGCTGCAGATGTTGGTTCTAGAGGTGTGCGATACTCGAGATTTTAGTACCGATCGATACCAAGTAAATACTGGTGCCCGTATCACCGATACCAAAAACTTTTAGGTTCATAAAATATTATGGCATTTTAAATCATTTGTCCATGTTTCTTTTTGTAAATTAAACTTTCTTGTTGTGTTCTTAAACATGCCATGATGTACTGTCCTCAACGAAAACATACGTAGACTGTTGTTTAAAGTTTCAATGTAGTAGCAATCTTCCTATTCTTAGTTCCTGTCACTCTTCTACATTCAAAGAAACATCAGTCACCGAAGTTCCTCTAGTCTAGACACAAAATACGATACTTACATGTTGTGCTACAGTGTACTAGTTGAGCTAGGTATTAGTGTAGCTCAACTAGTAGTTGGAAAAGATCAAACAAAGCATAATACGACTTGCTTTTTAATTGCACAAGGATTTTTGCTATTTGTAGGCTGCCCGGGTCCCTATCACCCGCAAATAGCAGGGGCACAATGTATAGAATTGTGGTGATATTAATTTTTATTTTGTCTTCATGAGCATATTCAATATTGGAGTAGTCCAAAAGTAATCCAATTACATTACTTTAATATTATGGTACTTGGATTACGTTATTAACTACATTTTTTAGTAGGTAACTTGTAACTGTAACGGATTACATTTTAAAAGTAACCCTCCCAACCCTGCATGCGACCTTTACATACATACATATGAAGTGGGTATTGAAAGAGGAATAAAATTATTTTGTCCTCTTTGCGTGTTCGAAAACTTGAAGACAGATTTAATGTAAGAAAAAACACCTTTGCAAAAATGATTTAATAAAAAAAAGGTCAGAGATCTCTGGACATTTATTACAGACTCCAATTGCTTCACTTAAACAGGTGGAATTTCAGAGCGTCGAATGTAGCTCTTCCGCGTGTACAATGGCTTCTTATAGTTAAAAGACCTCCTCTCTTTCATTTGTAGACAAAACATACTCTCTGGGTACTTTTCCATGAGCGATGGTGAAAACAGAGTCAGGAGTGCGTGTTCGAAACAGATTCTGTTCTCAAGGACCAAATGTGTTTTCGCACAAAACGCTGAGAAGGAACTTTTTTAGACTAAATAGTATGTCCCAGTTTAAGGTCAGATTATACCGAAATCAACACCATCTGCTCTGCACAGGACACAAAACATCTCGACAAGGTTAATATAAAGAATTAAAATGTTAATAATGTGTAACAATGGTTAATATATGAAATGAAGAATTAAAAATGTTATAATATCTATCAGTATCCCAAAAAGACAACACCCAATGAAAACCATTTTCTCACCATGTCGGCATTTTGGTATGGAAGAATCTCTCCTGCAGTTTTGGAACCAGAATCGCTCCAATTAAAATGGTGCCCAATCCAAAGAGACAGCATGGCTTAACACCATATACCCAGTGGCTGTTGTTGTCTGGGTGAACCAGGAGGTCCTCTCCACTACAGATGTGGAGTGCCCCGTCCCAGCAGATGGGAGTCCATTGCATACCACTTCTCATTTATGTGAATGGAAACTCCGATTTTTGGCAGCAGGCATGATTCTACTGATTCAAAATGAACATTTTATTGTTGTGTTTCCCTCCTCTGGCCCTAGTATTAGGAAGGGATTTCACTCATCAAACTTTAATGTATTTATCTTAAATTCAAGTTTTCTCAATAGGGTTGTGGGTAAAATACATTTTCTCAATTGTGTGTTTCATTGAAAGCAAAAACAATTGTAGAGAATAAGTCCCCCAACATCTAAGGAGCACCAGACATGACATGAGATTTCTTGTTGTTGTTAATTTGTGACCATGAAATATGTGTAATGTGTGCACACATTATCATTCCCATTAACAACTAAACAAGAGGTACACATCTTTGTTAGAAACTAGTCTTTGGGATTCTACCCACCCACTTTTATTAGAATTTTCAAGAAATGCGAAAATAAAACTGAATGTAATTGCTAAAAATTCGAAAAAGGGCCCAAAATTTGCAAAAAAATGTTTTTATGCTTAGAGGAGGTGGATTTTGAAGCATATCGAAAAAAGGAAAATGCTAATTTTGGCTATGGAAAAAGGTTTTGAGAATAACCGCTGTCATGACCGGATACACATTGCACGTTTTGACCGGATATTACGTCACATGTACGTTTTTAGTCCCAAAGCAATGTCGGACAATAAAGTAAGGTATATTTGAATATATATTAATATATAATATTATAATATATAAATATAATATATTATAAATATTAATGCTATTTTAGATGGAAAACAGCAAAGAAGCGCTATGGTTTATCAAGAATTACAAAAGAAAACTCATACGACATAATCGCACGGTGCAGTCGCTTCCTGGTCTTCTTCTTTCAAATTACTGGTGGATCACATCTCTAGGGTGTATATCGCCCCCTACGGCGGCGGAGTGCCATCTCAATATTCGCAAAAGAAAAACAGATTAAAATAAGCATAAGTCGCATGCCCATTTTGCGCATTTTCAGTAAATTCTAGAGGTGTCAAGCGATTAATTTTTTAAATCAGATGAATCACATTTTAGAATTTTGAATAATCACGATTAATCGCTCAGTAAAAAAAAGGCTTTTTTAATCAAAAAAAAATTCCAACCAAATTTGAAGAGCGCTGGTTATGTGTTCATTCTTTTCACATTTAATGTTATGAGGACGTCTTCAACATTGTTTGATCCACTGCACACACTCATCCTCCTCTTTTTCTAATTAGTTAATTACTTGCATAATTTAAAATGGAAAAAAATGACCCCAATATTTTGACATGAACAAATATTCTAAATGTGATACCCAAACATTTATTAAATGCTTTACTTTAATGCACTAAAACACAACCTGTCCTACCGTAAACGTAGCCATCCATTGTCACACTAAAGGATAATCTATTGTCAAAATAAATCGTTAATTTATGATTAATGGGATAATTTTGTGTGATTAATTAATCAGTCAGCGCTTTAACTTTGACAGCGCTCAATTCACTTCAAAATTCAAAACAATTGGCTGGAAACTTGACTAGTGTCTGGCATCCTTCATCAAAGTGTCTTTTCTTCTTCTGTTCTCATCAGTAGCCTGCAATGCCATTTTTGTCTTTGCAGCGTATCCCCAGCCTAAAAGGAATTTTAGTAGTGATGGGAAAAGGAAGCTTCATGAATCCCTTGCAATATTTTTTACTCTTCTTGATGATGCTCTTGGTTTGAAGATAAAGGCTAGTACAATGGCAAGAGATCCCATTTCCACTGCATCTTTAAACCAAGAGCGCCATTTAGAGGAGTGGAAAAATATTTCAAGTACTTCATGATGCTTCATTTTCGCATCTCTAAATTTCTGTCTTCCTACTGTATTCGTGTCCTATGTCATTCGCCTCAATCTACACCTTCCCCTTTCTAGGGAAGGAGCTCTCACTTTGCTTACCAAACTGTCAAGATTAGAGCCACAGCTATTTTGTGGCCACATTATTAGGAGTTTAACATCTCAAATTTGTATTTCGTGACCTGAAATGACTATTTTTGTGCATGTAGTATCAAAATCATGGCCACAAAATGGAAAAAAAATTAAAACACTGATGACATGTCTGGGGCTCTATAAGCATTATATAAAACATAACACGCACCTGCCCCTCCAAAGGTCTTTGCACACCCCTGGCTTCCAATTGCACTTCTGCTGACTTAATGGACTGAGAATGATAATAAATATGATAGTAACTGTTATTTATTTTCAGCCATGCTTCTAAACAGACACACACACACACACACACACAAAAATGATAACGCCGAAAATCTCTCCAATTCGCCGAACTCGTTTTAAAATCAGCTTTTATGTTCTTTAGCAGCAAGCAAAGGGTATAAAGAGGACAGAAGCTTTGTTTGCTTCCATTTGAACGTGTTGCTGAATAAAAAGGAGACGTTTTATCAGCACATCCTCTAAATCATTTGAAAGGCGTTTTTGAGCCTTTGCCCATGTGTATCTCACCTTTTATCGGCCCTAGCTAATCATGTGGCACCAGAGTGTACGCTAATCAAAGAAAATCTGGATTCCACACAGATTGTTGCTGATAAAGATTACATCTACAGCACTGCAACATTTTCACGTGTGTATTTTTCTGCAACTAACTGCATCATTCTTGTCTCCTTTATTTGTGGTGATCAGTGGGTTGGACAGGGAGCGGCGGGGAGTGGAAGTCAAGGAGGATCGACCAATTCTCTGAAGGCACCCCCTTCACCCTGAACACACACACACACACACACGCACACACACAGACACACACACGCACACACACACACACACACACACAAACTACGCCTCAGGTTGGTAGAATAACAAAGAACGGACCTACAAAAAGTACCATTAAGGCTTAACCCTACTACTTTCTTACTTACAAACAAACTTAATTACATTCCAACTAAACTGCTGCCGTATATAATTATTTTAGCTTTTACTAACAATGTCAATCATTTGAAAATAACTTACTTTTGTGTAAGTTAAAATTTTAGATAACTGTGACTGACGAGCTATCATACATTTTCTTTAACAGACATGTCAAAGATTCTTAGTGAAAATATTAGTTGTTTTTTTTTAAATTTCAGCTTTCTCATATGCAAAAATATAGTAATGTATTTGCTTTGAGATATTTACATAAATAATATGGCATTGTTTAGTTTTTTTCCCTAACCGCATGTTTAAGTAGCATTTTTCACAGTGTTTGGTCAAAATAAAGAAAATAGAGGCCTAGTAGACAAATATTGATGTGGTGTGTTTTTCAGAGAAGTGATCAATTTTATTGCAGTGATTCCTATCTGTTATATCAAACAGCGCATTGAGAGTGGCTGGTTACAGATTTTATGTATTGCTTCAGGGCAGTTTAACTGAACCATCTTAATTTAGAAATATGCAGTAAGTGAAATAAAATCAGGAATCCATTTTAAAGTGTTGACTAATAACCAACAATCAACCATTGGCAGTATCGTCACCCTCTTTAAAAAATGGCTTAAGTCATATTCTGATAAAAAATAATGTTTGCCTTAAACGTCTCAGGATGTTGGCCACCTACTAAAATCGGCTACATCCTTAGTTAAGCATCTAATCTTTCCCTAAAATAACATTTTTAATAAATATATAAGGGTTCAGATATGGATGGATGGATGGATGGACGGATGATGGATGGATGGATAATATAATCAGTATCTGGTTCAGTTTTGTGTTTTCTAAAAAAACTGAAACAAAGACTTAGGCCATTATTTTAGGAAGGTGACAAAGGTGCTATTTTAACAAGTTTCCTAATTCTATCATAAGTACGACCACACCATATTGTATTTTTAAGCCTGTTTTATGTTTAGGTTTTGAGAAAGTGCTTTGGACACAGTCACAAGTAGCAGTGATGATTTGTGTTTGTCAATGGAATGCATGCATTATGCTTAAATGAGTTTTCTTTTACAGCTTTGTTTCTGTCAAACCGTAATGTAAACACAAGTTTTACTGGTTAAACTGTCCATTCAGATGTCATTAATAAATATTTCTTTATGGATGGATTGGTGTACTGATTGTCATAGAAATAGAAAACATCTATAATGTCCACATCTGATCTCTGAGTACTCCCTATTTACTGACCTTACAAGTAATAAGATGTTCTTTACGCATGCTGGTGTCAAGAGTAATGCAGGTAGCGACACTGGGTCCCATAGCAACAGAACTCTCTAAATATTCAGGTCTGGGATATTTACTGTAACTTGTAACGTGCATTTATTGTCACGCAATGCCTTTTAAATAGCTGCATTTCCAGACTCTGACATTCCGTTTAAACTTGTCATAGTAAAACATACAGTGGACCCCTGCATACTCGTGGTTCAGCACACCATATTCCCAGATTTTTTTTCTCTTTTAAAATGAACAAACAACCAAAGCTGTGTTACACCACCTACGCCCATACTTATATGTGGTTCCAGCATGTATAAACTTCACAGTCTACTTTCAGCCACCAAATGTCGAAGGAAAAGCCCTCGGAATGCCGGAACGTCCAGCATGGCGCAGAGAGATGAGCCAAATTCCCAAACAAGCACATTGAGGCTTTGCATTGGTACAAAAATCAGGATATGCCATTTTTTACAATGGGGCACAGGGGTCCATGTCACAAAGCATGTTCAACAAACACTGAGACTTACCCTGTGCGAGTTGACATACCCTGAGATAGGAAACTCAAATTTAACAAATTTATTTGGGGGACGAACCAGCGATCCCGGCTACGAACTGGGCGCTCTCGCCCCCTACCGCCTCGACTTGCCTTTAGCTCCGCGTACCTCCAAAAAAGTTATTTAATTTTACGAAAAAATTTATGCTTTAAAAACTTGTATTTATATTTTCTAAATTTATATTATTATAATTACTATTATTATGATTTTTTTGTGCCCCCCCCCCAGGCAGTTGATGCCCTGCACACAGTGCGTGATAAGTGTATGTCGAGTGCCGTGTCTGGTGCTCAGCATATGTGTACACCCCCTTCTAAAGATTTTAAGATTTTATTCAATATCTCAATGAACATTAAAACAATTTTCAAAATTTTGACAAAATGTTTTTGGTTAGAAAAGGCACTTAACTCATAAGATGAAAGTAAAGTTGGTAATAGAATGCATAGATTACAAAATCAACAGTTTAATCAAATTAACTAATGCAAAAATGAATGAATCTCACAACAAAAATGACTTCATCTATCTAGTATTTTCTATGACCTCCATGACTTTTATAGATAGCAACATGTCTGCTATACCTGGAATTAACAAGTTGTCAGTCTTTTTCTGGTTCTACTTATTTGTGCAAAATGTTGTTTAACAAATTTGTTAAGACAACTACTTTTTGTGTGTGTACTAATTACCAAATCTTGTTTGCAATTAATGGCCTACATTCGTAGGAGTACGTATTGTAGTATAGTATTCCATAAAAAAAATAAAATAAATAAATAAATAAATAAATAAATAAATAAATAAATATATATATACCTTACAAACCTGTTGGGGTGTACTCGTTTATGCTGAGCACGGCTTTTGCATTACTCCATTGGCCAGATTCCTTGAATACACTGCAGGTGGCACTGCAAACCTGCAAATGCACTGCATCACAAGCCACAAAAAGACCTACATAGATATAGATAAATATGATTTACAATGTGCAATGACACATATAAGGACTTTCTTTTCTTTCCTTTTTAAACATCCCCCTCGCCTTCACTTTCAGTTATGTCATTCCTACTTTTGTTAATCTGGTAAGCAACTGCTGAAAACCAGATGAGGTGAACTCTACTGTATGATTTAACAAGATATATCAGACATCCTTTGTGGTGCCAAACGCTCCTCTCTTCCGGCTTCTCGTCTCGAGGGGGGGGGAAAAAATCATCAGTGTTTCAGTCACAACCATGCAAAAAGATCGCTGAGTTGTGCAATGACCTACGGGACCGCATGTAGCAGTGCCCCGCCAGATGCCTTTATCTACAGTTTACAGGCCATTTAACACTGCACAATGCAATTTGCCAGATGCACATATGTGAAGAAGCCGACATACTTCTGAGCAATATGTGAGAATGTAGGCATTGCAAGGACATGAACCCTGTGATGCCGTGTGTTTTGGGCCTGTCATATAAAGACGGGAAGATTTGTTGATTGTTATTTTTGTAGACAAAACAACAATAAACTACATAAAAAATGTATATCCTTTATAAGGTATTTTTTTTCTACATCAGAGGAAACCATAATAGTTGGTGGACATCAGCGTGCAAAAGATGGAAAAATAGTCCTTCAATCATTTATCATTTAAAAGTATGAATATTGTTGGGGAGATTATACCTCAAAAGCAGCAGTGGTTTAGTGCTAGATTCTTGGCAAGTCATGCTTATAAAAAACCCAAACTTCTCCCGCCCCCATGTGAAAAACATGCAGTTTTTTCATTCCCAGGTGATGTGATACCGAGGTTGTGAGAAAACAAACTTGAAGCATGGGTAGAACACGCAAACTCCACATTGAAAAGTGAACCGAGAATGCTTGATTTAGTTCAAAAGGAAACTTAGTTACTCCACCGCCAGACATTTTGTGTGAATCTAATAAGCCTTCTAAAGCTGTCATTTGATTAGATTTAGCACCTCTGCCTCTGAGGTGTCTATTTGTTTGAGTCGTAGCATATAATGAGAATGAATGAAACCAGTCCCCCCATCTTGTTCAGAGGATGCTCATCAATATTAAAAGCTCGGTGGATCCGCTATTTGAGCAGGCATTTTCATTTTTTTTTTCTCTCTTTTTCTTTTTTTCAGGAAAGCTCAGTATTGTTCATTCGATTTGACATCATCATTGCTCTCCTTTTTTAAAAAAAACAAACAAACAAATCAATTAAAAAAAAATGTAATAAATGTTTTTTTTTTTTTAATATATATACATATATATATACATATACACACATATATATATATATATATATATTATTATTTTTTTGTATGTGGGTGAGTATGTGTATGTGCGTGCGTGCGTGCAAGCGTGTGTGTATTCATCAGTTCACCTAAAGCCCATTAAAAAAAATCCCATACTAATAATATAATATAATAATAAATTGCCAAATGCAGAAACATCAATATAAGTTATCACGATGTAGTGGCTCTCGCTAACAGACAGAATTAAGTAACCGGAATTAGGTTAAAAAATTCTATATACCTAGACCATGTTTCTATAAATTTTGATATTTGGTTTTTATTTGCGGCAGATATTTTTTCCATTAAAATGTGATTTATGAGGAGGTTAGACCATTGGTCGATATTAAGAGTTTGTTTATTTTTCCAGTTAACAAGAATTGTTTTTTTAGCGATAGTAAGGGCTACAAGTGTAGATTGAAATTGTTTATGTGGTAAGTCAGTTGTTGTTAGGTCACCTAGCAAACACAAGTTTGGAGATAAAGGTATCCTACAGTCCAAAATAGCGGAAAGTTTTTCTAAGACTTTAGTCCAGAAATACATAACCGGAGTACATAACCATAAAGCATGAACATAAGTGTCTGTAGTGTTTTGTAAACATTGGAGACAAATGTCGGAGTCTGAGAGTCCCATTTTCTTCATCATATATTGAGTAATGTATGTTCTGTGAATAATTTTATATTGGATAAATTGTAAATTTGTGTGTTTTGTCATTTTAAATGCGTTTTCACAAACTTGAATCCAAAAGTCAGGTTCCGGTGCTATAGACAAGTCTGTCTCCCAGACTGAGCAGGCAATTTCAAACCAAAAGGCACTTAATCACAGGCAGAAACAATTCAAGAAATTATGAATTACTATCAATATCTTATGTTTTTTTGTGTTCATGATGGTAAAGGCTTGTAATAGGCTTCTTACTGCCATAATAAACCTTCATCACCAACAAGGCAAGACAAGGCAAAGCAGCTTTATTTATATAGTACATTTCATAGGCTACAGAGGGTAACCTGCAGACCCCGGAACCCTACTGGGTTTGTATTCCACAAAGCCACAAAATACGGTATTGCCGCTTATATCCTGTAGCATGACATCATCGGCTGGCGTGCAAGCCACCAAAGAACCCCGATACAATCTTGCATCTCATCTGGTACTGACACCATAACCCGGCCCACCAGACTGGGGACCAACCAATGTCTCACTCCAAGGTTTGGTCCAAAGTTGACAGCCCTGAGTCCTGACGATAGTCATTTGTTCCATGCTAGTCAATAGTAACATAACATGATCACAGCGTTTAAATATAGAACGGAATGTGTATAAATAAGTTTGTTAGGATGATAAACAAGTTTTACCTTTGCATTATGAGGAATATTGTCCCCCGGTGTGAGCATTGCATCTCGTCCCAGAGACTTAGCCAGCGACAAGCTTTTAAATCAGTCCAAGGAGACGGCATTGACTACATAATGAAATAGCTCGCTGTGAATTCCGGCAAAGTCGGCGATTTCATTAACTTGGTAAAAACAGCAGGCAACAGAAGGTAAGGGACTGTTTTCAAACTAGAAATCTCCAATTTAAGTAAATATTGCGCTCTATGAGTCCAGACTAAATGTGCCACTTAGATTGACAGGCAAACTTCGGTTGAAATAGTAGATTCCATGGCTCGTTGGGCAATAATAACTTTTAGTTTGCAAAATAACAGCCGCTAAGTCACTAAGTCGCTCCGGGTAACTTCCACCTCCATTCAACAGTCATTTCCTTCCGATGTCCATCATAGGACAGTCACGTGATTACGTGACGTCGGTGCAAAAGGTCTATATTCAGTCCCAGTCTAAACAGTAAACTGAGTATCGGTAAACTTTATACTCAGAAGAGAGGAAAATATTTTTTAAATTAAAAACAAAAACAAACACTCAACGGATGAATTCTACACACTATTGAAAATATGATTTATTTCTCTTCATATAACCAAAATCTGTCAATACAATCACAGCAAAAAGTGTCACAAAAAAGACACAAATAAAAATACTGTACTACAGGTTAAATGTACAGTACTGTGTTAAAAAACAAAAACAAAATATGAATAAAATAAATCGCCTCGTTGGATCTGACCAGTCAACATAGTAGGCAATATCCTCATTGTCACTCTTTTTTTTAAACTATTTTCTTGCTGGAAGGTGATGCCAGTGTAAATCTGTTACAATTTGGCTGAACATTTAGACTAGTCTCCCTGAGCATCAATCCATTGGTTGATGACATTATCAACTAGTGTTGCACAAATTTTATTTGACAAATGTGGCCCTCTTCTTTTTTGAGGACGTTCTCCTTTTTCAGGCCTTCCTCAACCTCTCCCTCCTGCTCTTCCTCCACCGATTCGTCTCACCGTCACTTTTCTTATTCTGACTTCTTCCATTTTGGTTGAAATCAGGTAAACTTACATGCTGCACTTTTTGAGTGCTCAAACCTGATTGGTTTGTCTTCAATAAAGCAATCATGTGCTGAAACAGCTAATGTGCGTGTGGTGATTTGTCAGTCAGTGCTAAGGAATTGCAAGGAAGTGATATTATGATATATATCTGTGTCTAATGTATACAAGTTTGTTCAGTGTTTTGCAAATCATTGTGTGTATTGTTCTGCAAAAATTGTGAGGCTGACTTCTGAAATCTGATACAACGATTTGCTCCTTCAGTGCAAGGTGTTGATAATTATGTAATTTTGTCTGTTTGTAGTGTTTATGCAATTTAAAAAAAAAAAAGAAAGAAAAGAAAAGTGTAGGTTTATTATTATTATTATAAAGTGTAGGTTTAATCTCCTTTTGTGTTTACAGTAAACTCAACTCTGGTTAAATTGAACTGGTTAAATTATGAATGGAAAAACTGGTTGTGGGAATACTGATCATTTGCTAATTTATGTGGATTGTTGCATCATCATAGCGCATCTGTTGTCTCTAGGTCTTTGGTTTAGTAGTGTTGGTTTTAAAACATAAAAATTAAAACAGTATAACACCAAATGCAATTAGGGACATTTACTTTTGTTTTTATTGCAAATGTGGTTTCTTACAAAAGAGTCACAAAAAGCAAAAAAAAAAAAAGGGGCTTGAAACCCAACAAAAATGTGTGATAGCAAAAATGTGTGCTAGCTGGCAAATCCCCCACAAAATGCCTGCAGTCATAAGAGCTTTGATAGTCACATTTATCAAAACAGGAAAAAGATGACAACATAATTTCCTACGTAATGATAAATAACACTGAATGTTAATAGGCTACATCACAAAAAAGCACACTACAAATCTAATCCTAATTAAGGCCAAAGCACACATTACAATTAAATGTAATTCTTTTTAATTAAACCCAACAATGTGCACAGTATAATTTGACACTTTTGAGTTGTTGTCTGTCTTTTCACAGACCGATAAAGGCAGATTGACTCATTTAACAATGCAAAGTAAAGTTGAACTGTTGTCAGAGGAAAAAAACAAACCAAAACAAAACAAGACTGTACATGCAAGTCGGATAGAAATATTGCCGTTTCAATGCTACATCAGCTGATAGGACAGATAAACAGCAGTGACATAAACTGTATATATATGACTAACTAGTCTTTCCTGACTCCTTGTGTTTGCATCGTGTTGAAGAAATAATGCACATCCATTTAACTATAACATGGTTTAATGTCCGTTAAATATAAGCTATTGTTCCAATGCTTTAAATGTGCCTGAAACAACAAATCATAGTGAAATGATCACAAATGAATGTTTCAAATTAATTTGGTAGTTAACTGATAATCTATATCAGAAAATTGAGTGTAAATTGTTAAATGACTTTGTGTAATGTTGGAAAATTTGAATGATCACAAAGTGAGCAGCATAATTGTTCTCTGTATGTGCTACATATAAAAGTAGTAACACATCAGCAGAGACATGAGAGAAGGAAAACTGCTCTGCAAAAGCCATTGAAGGAATTTTCTCTTATTTGAAAATGTGGTAATGGGTTTATAATAATGATAGTAAAAATAAAAAAAAAAATCTGGAGCGGGACCAGATGAAGTGTTTTCAAGTACAGACTGTAGATACTAGTTCATCAAAAGATTCAGTTTGGTGAAAAAAGTTGTATCATTCGACTATTGAGCAGATATCAATTTTGTTAAGAATTGTTTTAAATCATTCTGATCCCAGTTTTTGAAATGCTGCTCTATGCTCATGCCCCAGGTGCCAAAACACTCAAAATACAGGAAAGCTACAGTGCTAGTACTCTTGAATAATTCTGTAGTGCTGTAAAGTATAAAAGAAAAAAAAAATCAGCCCTGTCAGCTTCACCTCACCTTCTTCTCTCCAGCCACTTCACTAAATCCAAATAACCACACAGCCCACCCTGCACTGCACACGCAACATTCTTCCAAAACATTTGTTTACATATTTTTCAAAGACACCCATTGAAGCACACATATATCCTAGTACTTCTCTGCATAATACAACAGCGCCCCCTAGCAGGGATTGACGTTACAGGCACGTATCTCCTTCCGGTCCTTGCAGTTGCCCGTCAGAGTGCCTTTCTCTCTTTTCTTCTTCAACATGAAACGCTCCTGGATGCCTCCTCCACATGATTTGGTGCAGTCTGTCCAGCTGCTCCATGGCTGCATCCCACAACCTTGGGAGCAAAAGACAAGAAGTTGCATTTCTCGTAACACTCTCAGGCGGCATATTGATGAGTCTTTTAAATCTCGTGACCAACCTGACTGCTCTTCTAACACTGCATCTCGTCCCTGTTTACCTCTTCTTCTCCTCTTGCCTTCACCTCGATCCTCCTTTGGCTTGGATCGGCACTTGCGGAGCTTGCATTTCTTGCGCTGAATGGTCTCGGGACAGGAGCTGCCCCCGAACTGTGGCTCCAGTTTGACCATGCGGGTTCGGATGGTGTGTCCTTTACCGCAGGACTTATTACACTCGGACCATTCCGACCATTCTGAGACCATGCAGTCAGTAGCTGGAAGAAACGAGGGAAACGTGTACACACACACACACACATGCGTGTATGCATAGGTAACGTGGCTTGATAGTATCTTGCACAAGTACTAATACCGCTTGAACCTTCTCTTTCATATTTTGTAACGTTACAACCACAAACACACACGTCTTTTAATGTGATTTAATTTAAATGACCAAACATAATTGTGAAATGGAGGGAACATTATAATTGAATAATTTTTCTTACATTTAAAAATTTAAAAACAAAGTGCCACACAAAAGTATTCAGCCGTCTATCTACTCAGATACCTCTAAATAAAATCCAGTACACAGCCAATCATTATAAGAGCCCGCCAGTGTGTAAGGGTCTTGGTTCTTAGAGAATATTAAAACAACAGCAATATGAAGAATATGTAACACAGCAGTCAGGTCAGGGATAATATTTTGGAATTTTTTGGGGAAACTATTTTGCTTCAGAGAGATGAGATTGGCTCATGCAAAGCTTTCTAAAAATACTGAAAAAAAAAAGACTGGCCATTATTTTAGCAAGTTGAGATGATGATATGATGGTTCTTAGAGAATATTAAAACAACAGCAATATGAAGAATATGTAACAGCAGTCAGGTCAGGGATAATATTTTTGAAATTTTTTGGGAAACTATTTTGCTTCAGAGAGATGAGATTGGCTCATGCAAAGCTTTCTAAAAATACTGAAAAAAAAAGACTGGCCATTATTTTAGCAAGTTGAGATGATGATATGAATAAAAGAACTGTACCAAGATCAAAGGATAACTTTTGTGCCCCATATAAAACAACCCACTGTGAATGTAACAACAGTAAAAAAAAACCTGCAAAATGCAAGTGGGACACTTACGACACTCTGGCAGCATGCACTTCTCAGTCTGCTCCAACTCTTCAGTGCACTCCGCAGGATCCGACTTCAGCATCCTCTGGCGGGTGCGCAGGCCACGCCCACACGTGACGCTACATTCGCTCCAGTCAGACCACGGTGACAACATACATGGGATGCTATCTGCAAACAAACACATGGACACATTATTGACATCAAGGAATTGAATTACAAACTATCTACAGAGTGAGACAAAGTGTGTTACGTTTGATTTGATTAATATTGTAGAGAAAGTCCATTTTTTTTGTAACTCACAGCATTCTGGCATTATGCATTTGTCAACTTCAGCCACTTCCGTTTTACACATTGATCCATCAATCGGGGGCATTTTAACCATGCGCTCTCGTCTTCTCATGCCCATCCCACAGGACACACTGCATGGATCCCACTCAGCCCACTCAGTTACCACACAGCTGCTGGCTGCTGTAGGGCGGCAAAAAAATACACTTCATGGCAAAAGTCTTATACCCTTGACAGAACAGACACTGTGATGACATTTAAAATGAGTGCACAAACATGGGAAAGCTGAGCATTATACCAGCAGAAACTGAAAAATGAAAACTTCCAGTTCTTTTGGGAAGAACAGCCTTTGGAAAGGCATTGATGCTTGATGAAAGGGCCCTGGCTCGCAACCTCATAAACACTGTAGCTTATTCCAAAAGTGCTCTTTATTGAACCAAACTCATCCAATTACAACTTTACGAACCATGCTTTAAGCAGTCATCTGGAACAGAAAACAGCCGTATCCAAACTATTTCCTCAAAGTTGAAAGACAAGAATTTATACTGTACTTTACATGAGTTAATACTACGGTCAGTTAAAGTACAAGGTGAATGGACAAAGGGATTTAGACCTTCCTCTTAGAAGATTTGCATCCTCATACTGTTGTCCATACAGTTGACTATGAAGTCATGTTAATTAATTGAAATGTAACCCTATGAAGCTGGAACCATGAAATATGAATAAAATTCGGATTCTTTGTAAATAGATTATTTAAGTTTTTTTTTTTAAATCAACTTCCACATATGACTTTTAATTTGTGTCATATTTGACACATCCAGTCACAATGCTTTAAATTCGCAAATTTTTAACTGTCAAAAATATAATAATAAACAGACATATCAAACATATGAATATTTCCAAAAATCAGAAAGAACATTTCCCAGTATCTTCGCTGGAAAAACATCAGCTGGGTGATACTGCCTTATAATGGATTATCCGTGCATTGCATGTCAGATCACAAACGTCTGGTTTTTAATGGGGAAAAAAAATATTATATTCATGTAATAGAGGGCTCAAAATGACTTGCATTTAATATGATACATTTAGCTTTATAGGGTTAAATCAGAGGAATAGAGAATGCCCAATTCTTGTCCACCACCTGCACACATACAATAAAGTCATGAGAAACTCACAGCATTCTTCATTGACGACGCACTTCTCTATCTCCTCTGTGTTGAGTTGGCAGAGCGATCCATCCTCAGGGTACTGTTTAATGTAACGCTCTCTGGACCGCATTCCCATCCCACAGGAAACACTGCAGGCCGACCAGCCTATCCACTCTGACATCATGCATGTTGATGGCTCTGCACATCAAAACAGGAAGTTATTTAATTCATCTAGCTGGAGCTTTCTTTCTTTTAGTATTTTTGCAGACGTGCACTGTAAGAAACCAGCATTAGCACCGTTGTGGGTGTGAACACAGACGATAAGATTGTCATCTAGCTAGCTAGCTTCCCACCATTCCCTTTTATGCCAGCACACTAGAGGTGCCCAGTCTTTGACAATGCGGAAAAAGAAATAAACTTGCTGGAGTACACGCATAAGATCGAAGAGCGCAAATTACGAGTAGACCATCCATGAGGGGATGATTTAAAGTTGGCCAGAGTGATCACAGATCAATACTGTGTTCTCGCTCTCTGTGTTCTTGGAGATCGCCTTCCATCCGGATCTTTCGTGTCTATGTGTGAACCCAACCCATAGCTGTGCAAGGACGGCATATTGAAATATATATTAAAGTTGATAATAAAACAGGACGGCCCAATCAAATTCGTCTATTTGCGTGACGTCGTCTTCGCGAGCAACGTCACTCTCCAGTCATCAAGTTTTTCCCGCAACGACATTCAACAACGACGTCATTCACTACTGTCTCTCTTCGGCTAGTAACCATGTTGGATTTTTACTTTGTCGACTTCAACGAGTCGCTTTTCTTACGTCACGTCTGCTCTTCGCTCATTGTTTCAGCCCACTGTCTGTTAGCTCAGGTTTGCCCCGCCTCAGAAATGCGATTAATAGGGCAGTTGACCTGACTCACTCTCCGGCAAAGCCACGAGTGAGTCTGGATTTCCAGGCTACATTTTACCCTGCATAATATTAGTTTGCAGATATAACGGGTATAACTTTTTGATGGACAGTTAAAAAGGCATATTATGACATTAATCATTTTGTCTATTCTAATTATACAGGCACACTATAAAATGCTAAAAGTAAGCGCGCTTACTTGACACCTACATGCATATGCAAAAATAGCAGCAAACGCAATGCACACTTCAGATTTTCAGATCTTTGAGGTTCTGTTAACTCATTCACTGCCATTGACGGCTATAGACGTCAAAAATTCATTTGAACTATTTTTATTAGTTTCACATTTTTTCCACTTTTGTTAATAAGAGTATGAAAACCTAGAAAAAAAAATATTGTACATTTAGAACAGATATAAAATTTGTGATTAATACCCCTAATTTTTAAATAATATTTTCTTTTCTTTTTTAATTAGGGGCATCAGGCGATTACATTTTTTAATTTCAACTCTTTGACTGCCAAACGTTTTCAGAAAAGGGATGCCGTGGGTGCCAGCTGATTTAAGCATTTTGACTGATCTTTCAAGGTCCACAGAAAATTATGTGTTTGGACTATGGAAACACACATACTACCAAATGAAAGATTGGACTCTCATCTTTCATCAGAAAAAAAAAGTTTGTTTCTACCTTATTCCGTTTTTCAGTAATCAACAATAGAAAATGGTTAGTTTCACCTCTGTTTTGAAACAAACGTCTTTTAACGTCTTTGGCACTCCTCCATAGGATTTTACTAAACGTTATTTAACGTTTTTGGCAGTCAAAGAGTTAATTAATCGCATGACTTCAATAGTTAACTCACAATTAATCACAAATTTTATATCTGTTCTAAATGTACAATACATTTTTAATCACATAACTTCACTAGTTAATCACAAATTTTATATCTGTTCTAAGTGTACAATACATTTTTTTCTAGGTTTTCATACTCTTGTTAACAAAAGTGGAAAAAAAGATTAAACTAATAGAAATAGTTCAAATCAATTTTTGACATCTATAGTCGTCATTGGCAGTGAATGAGTTAATTTGCATAAGGATTGCCTGAGGAACCAAATCACTCACACAAACTGTATTCCATCCCTAAAATGTTAGAGATGAGAGCATCAAAGCATCAAATCCCCAATTTAGAGAGGGTGGACATTGTTATGCTCATACTGCCTTGTTCCCTTGAAGTATTCTTGTCATCAGGCACACACCGACACCAACAACCCTCTTTGTTTTCATTTGGCATTAGGTGGAAGGGGGACCAGATAATTACTGCAGCCTCACCTGGTTGGCAGATAACTGCTACATTTATCATAGAACCTCTTAGCTCTACTCCACTTTTTTTCTTTCTTTTTTTTAGGTGGGTGAGATAAAGTGTCATGCAATGCAATAATTGTTCTTGTATTTTGAAGCCTTAGATATGAACATAAATAAAAATGGTTAGATGAATGAAATGAAAGGTTGCCATTTGTTTGAAAGTGATTCATCCATTTATGCAAAAGCATCCTTGCACTGGCCATTTTTATTCAATTGTGTGTCCTTCATATGTTCAATTTCTGTAAATGCAAAAGGACTGCATTTATGAGATGCCATTTGAATTTACTTTCATTAATACAACCTTTATATCACTAAAGTCACCAGTTAGTAGAGGAATTTTAAGTAAGAGACAAAGTGTGCAGTAAGAGTACGTCAGATTTCCTTTGCCTTACATTTATTTGTGCATTTAAAGACACGACTGCAAATGATATGCACATATATATGTGGTGTTTTCTTCTGAGGTAGGATCGTTTGTAAAGGAAGCACCTGAGGGGGAAAAAAAAAATAACTGATCCATCTTTTATTATTCTGTCAAGTAATTAAGGTGCTGCCAGCATCACTGTCTAATTATGGATCAACAGCTTTGTATGACATTCTCATCATAAACAATCAACTTCTGGAATAAAATCCTGACACCTCTTAGACAGGCGTTCACAGAGAGGCTACCTGATTCACGCCGTAGCATCTGTTAATTCAAACTTTTATAATCGCTAATATAAAAATTATTATAATCGCTCAAAACAAACGTGGCCCCAATTAAATGTTAGGATCAAACAATTCAGCCAAGCAGTAAAAAATAATTAAGGCAGCAGCTTTGTTATTCCACTCTATTCCATTAGCTTAAGCCAAAATAAACCAAATCCCTGTCAACACAAGATAAATAGCTACGCTTTAATTGGCATATCAATTTCAGGCTTCTTAATAGCAGCGAACCACCTTGCAACTCTGACAAGATCAAAACAGGAGAAAGTATCTTTTCCTTGGATAATGATGCGCTAAAGTAAACAAGATCATCATTTCATTAAATGACAGTTAGTGCAGAAGAGCTGAAAGTAGCTGTAAAAAGTATTCAAAAGTGAGACATTCATCAAAATTATTGCTTTTGGTGGATATGTTGATTGAATAAAATTTCATTGAATTACTGTTTTATGTAGCAGTGCTGGAATGAATAAATTTACAACTTCATGGGGTTAGATCAATTTGAAGGGGAAGTCATCCACCAAAATTTTTATAATATTTTCTATGCAGCCCTACTAGTCTAAACACAGCGTTCTGATTAAAATTGCATTTGTGTAATTCAAATAAAACAACAAAATCCACTTTTTAAATAATTTTTAGATCCATCTCAGGGGCGGCCATTTTGCCACTTGCTGTTGGCTGAAATTGACAACAGCAAGTAGCAAAATGGCCCCCCGTGAGCTGGATAAAAACAAGTGGATTTGGCTGCCCAATTAATATTCCACAAACTCAATATTAATCAAAATAAAAAATTTAGACTAGCACGTACAGTACAACATGTTACTGTAAAGATTTTTTGGTGTTGACTTTCCCTTTAAGAAAGTGTTCGGGTCACCTGGCTTTTATAGTGTCAGAGAACTCACCCTGCATACTGCATCCAGGGCCCATGCAGGGCTGGAAATCTTGAGTGTGGGGACACGGAACGCTGAGGTCTAGCTGGGCCTTGAGCATCCTCTGCCTCATCCGTCGACCTTTTTCACATGATGCACTGCTACAGGCCGACCAGGGAGACCAACCAGAGTAGATACAAGTCTCAGGGGTGTCATCTAGGACAGAAAACCAGGACATTGGCTTGGTGGAGGCCACAAAGGAAAATATATGCAATGTTAAATAAAATGTATATGCAGCTCATCCGTTATTTAATCTCATCTGTGGAATATTGCATCTTTAGTCATCACATTAGATCAAGTCAAACATCACAAGTAAACTTTGTTGTTGGTCATTTGTCCCTTCCAGAAATTAAACTAGTAAACAAACCTCTTGCACATCCATTATGCTGGGTCAAAAGTAAATAGCTAACCCAGACCCAGGTCTAATAGGGACCAAGCCTTTGTCTATAACCAGGATATTGGGTTGAGGATTTGACTTAGCACATTGGGTCAAGATTTTGATCTAACAAAGAGTAAAACTATACACAGGAGTTAAAGCTAGCAAGAGGGGTTAACAGGTTATCAGTAAAGAGGTGCTTGAAATTAACTCATTCACTGCCAATGACGACTATAGATGTCAAAAATGTATTTGAACTATTTCTATTAGTTTAATCTTTTTTTTCCACTTTTATTAACAAGAGTATGAAAACCTAGAAAAAAATGTATTGTACACTTAGAACAGATATAAAATTTGTGATTAACTAGTGAAGTTATGTGATTAAAAATGTAGTGTACATTTAGAACAGATATAAAATTTGTGATTAATCGTGAGTTAACTATTGAAGTCATGCGATTAATTACAATTAAAAAATGTAATCGCCTGATGCACCTAATTAAAAAAGAAAAGAAAATGTTATTTAAAAATTAGGGGTATTAATCACAAATTTTATATCTGTTCTAAATGTACAATATTTTTTTTTCTAGGTTTTCATACTCTTATTAACAAAAGTGGAAAAAATGTGAAACTAATAAAAATAGTTCAAATGAATTTTTGACGTCTATAGCCGTCAATGGCAGTGAATGAGTTAATAGACATTTTATTACCAACTTTCTCCTGTTGGGGGTCACAAGGTGAACCCTGATCTCTGTGTCAGCTGTGTTACCCACTGAGCTATCCAGTCACCTCTGACATTTCCTTAAAATGACATTTACTTCAGCTTCAGTACACAAAACTGTTAAAAAAGTTGACCACCTTAAGCTCTTCAGTTCGCCCAAATCCAACCTTCAACCCAATCTGCTGGGTCAAAATGCCCTTGGGCTATTTTGATGAAAACATTTGACTTTTTTAGGGCCCTGTCAGCCACTGGCCTCCTAATCATCATGAGTTTGCACCAACCTGCAGGGTCAGTGCAATTGGTAACTGTTTTAACTGTTTACGTTTTTATTGTTTTCTCTGTTGCTGTTATGATTCATGTCAGTTCCCTCTACTTTACCTTTCTCCGTTTCCTCCTGACCAATGTCTGCAACAATGTCATCAATGCTGTCTGGCACCACGTTGCACTGCTCACCCTGTGTAAAAACAAGGACAACTGGGATGAAACACTAAGAATACCCCTCATATACCAACCAACACATCATCAAAGGCAAATGACATGCAATTGATTTCAAATGGAGAAGGCTGGTGTTGTGGGTAAAAAAAAAAATCCCTGCGATTTGACAAGTTCAACGTATTCCACAAAGCTGTGTGAATTACGACATGAGTGATTCTGTGGCCGGCTGAGTGGCTGCCACTGCGAGGACAATCCGATATACATATACATGTTCCTTTTTTTTTTTTTCTATCTTCTTTGGGGAGAGTTCAGTATTGATCATTTGACATGTCATCATCATTGTTCTCCCTTTTTTTTTTTTTTTTTAATTTTTTATATATATATATATATAAATTTATTTAATTTTTTTGTATGTGAGTGTGTGTGTGTGTGTGTGTGCGTGCGTGCGTGCGTGTAAAAAAAAAAAAAAGAATTCCCATACCGTTCACCTAAACCGAACACTTCAAAATCCAGCCAGAGTCGTGGGGCCGCCAGGACATATACATGTTCCTATCCAAAAGCTACCACAGGTTTTCTTGAATTGTTATGACCTATGTCACTAATATAAACTGGGTGGTTTCAATTAAAGAACAAAAACATTTATTATTCACTGCTGAAGTAAAAACAGAGACTTTTTTTTTTTTACCTTTCTGGCGATACGCTCCACCACTACCCTGGCCACAGGGGTAATCGCTCCCCCCTCAGGGTCATAGAAGGGGCTCTGAGGGTGATCCAAACTAGTTAAAGGTCGGATTTTCTCTTGGGGAATGATGGGCTTGTTTGGCGACTAAAAAGAAAGACAGAAAGGAAAGGTGGTAATTGGTCATCCATCTCTAAGTTGTTGTTCAACAAATATTTTTGCTTAAGTTATGATTTGATGTGTGGAAATAAACCCCGTTGATAAGTGCACAGTGGTGCCTTGGGTGAACACGATTTTTTAGATACGAGCTGTCATTCGGCCCAATATTTGCTTTGACTTGTGAGCTCAAACTTAAGATACAAGCGCTGTAGGGTGGCAGTGAAATCGATTCAACTCAATTCACAATAAGTAGCGGTTGGGTAAATAGTGAACAGTTTATCACAACAGAGGCTCCATGCTGTCTAATGTCACACCCAGTTCACTATCACACAAACATAAAACTAAGAAAATGATGTTGTGTATTTAAAACAACATAGTCATGCTTTCCACTTAGCTAACAACAATGCTAACAAAACAAACAATCAAACCGCCATAGCGGTTGAGCAACACATTGATGACTACACATTGTATTTATGTTTGTATTTATTTATCGAATCGGAATAGTGCATGTTAATGAACATCACATGGGACACATGCATGTAAACAAACCACACCGGATTATCGCCATAGGCTACACATTCACAGGCATATATTCTTTATCTTCTATGAAAATTTTATATTATTACAGCATTTTACTGAGTCAATTATAGTAGCAGTACAGTAAAAAGTCTATTCTACACTTTGTTTGGGTCTGTATGAGTGTATGGCGTTATACTACCTCACGGCGGCCAAGGACGGCATACCCGGGGGAGTAGCACAATCATGTGGGTTGCAGCATTAAATCATGACATACAAACAGTTTTTTTTACTTTCTGTTTAATGTAACTATTACTATGTATTTATAATTGAAAATAATAAAGAGTGCTATTTTTACTTATAATCAGAACAGATTTTATTTTTTAACAAGTTTTGGAAGAAACAACTGAGCATTCCAGATTGCCTCAATTTAATCCCAATCTTGCTTTGATATATCAAAATACAAAAGCAGATTCAAAATGTAATGAAAAAAGTATTGGATGAAAACTACTCTAAATGGTTATGTAAAAACTATATAACTGTAAACTATGGTGTGTCTGAAAGTGTATTGTATAATGTGTGGAACATGGGGATGAAATAGCGGCGCAAAATTGAACTCGTTACAATGTTGTCCTGTCTCAGACACACATACACTCGGGATCTATATTAAAGACGCAAAGGCAGCATTTATGGATGTACTAGTACTACAGGGATCTACAATGGATATTGGATATTCTCAGCAATAACTGATCTCATGAAAAGTTGCTGTTTTGTTATAGGGGCATTTTGTCAATTTGTTGTATTACAATAGTATGTCATACTTCTCACTACCCAAAAAGATCTTATGCAATTCAAGAGCTCATCAAAGATGTCTATGCTTTAAGTTCGTAAAGCTCAGTTTTGACTGAAACTGTGAGACAGGTAATAAATTGCAATATACAGAAGAATCTCAAATTAACCCTGATGATTTGACCCATGAAGGTAATCATACGTGATGAGATCAGCTCATACATAAAATAACATCTTCATCTCTTCCTTCATGGGGCAAGAACACACAGATCTTATCTTTTAGACTCTAATCAGTACACCATCATAACGGATTTGAAATGAAATGCACAAGATGTGCTTTAACTTCAGACTTTCAGCTTTAATTTGTGGATATTTACATCCTAAGCAGGTAAACACTGTAGGATTGATAACAATTTGAGCATATGCCTCCTAGTTTTTAACATCAGGCTACAAGCATCCTAGATAGGCCTATACATATTTTGCTGAGTCTCTGTTCTATTTGGAGCTGTACTTGATACCAAAACAACTTGATTCCATAATTACTTGATTACACTGACTCACTAAGTTGAATCAACTAAAAGTGTCCAACGTTTGTAGTAATTAGGCTGCTAATTTTCGGAAATTTTGGCCACATAATGAAAATAAAAACAATTTAATGGTTCTCCATGTTTTTTGTTTTGCATTCAACATAATGCATAAGCAACATAACCATATTATTATTATTATTATTATTTACATATTTACAAGTCAGTCATTTCAAATATGCACTGCACGCATTGGGATGGAGAGGGCACGGGAGATGAGCTTAAGACAGACCAACCGCACTTGTCTTTGCATCTGAAAACTTGTGAAGCCTAACAGGGTTGATATTTGATTTTAATAAAATCCAACTAAAACATAAAACTTATAGTGGACATTTGTAGTGATCGTGATAATTCTCCTTGCTTTCTGATTAGAGCTGTGTTAAATTGGGCTTCCACTGTATGTTTATATTTTACAAGTAATTTCCTGTAAAGAAGACCCACCGTGTGAATATTTGTACTGCATATAGCTACTTAAAAGTTAATCAACCTAACAGAAACAATTCTTAATGTGGCTAATTGACGATAGAATATGAAAAAAAAAAAATCACTGCAAACTCCCTTTGTCTATTTGGCTATCGATTCTCTCGTGTGTTTAACCCTTTAAAAAGGCGGCTCGGTCTCTGCCGAGCAATGTGAAACGCTTATAAAGAAAGCAAGGTAAGCCTCGTAGCGTTCCTAAAGAAACAACACGCGATTGGGAGAGTCACCCTCCCCCCACGCCGTGCTCTCCTCATTCACCAGACACGTTCAAGAGTTTTGATCGTTTCTTTAGAAACGCTACAGATGCTTGCCTTGCTTTCTTTATAAGCGTTTCACATTGCTCGGCAGAAACCGAGCCGCCGTTCTACATCACTATTCACTGAATACCTTGCGACGTGAATAACAATGGCAGCGTACGTACAAATAACGTTTCTACAAAATGTATTCAACTGGAAATAATTTTTGAAAAATGAATCTCATAGTTATGCTAATAACAACCAAATACATTTTATAGAGCAAACTAGTCATGACTGTCGGGGTTCCTTTTAAGGCCAGGAGCGCATTGCCGCATTTCTACCACTAGAGCCGGTAGCGATCTTCTCCCTTTGAAGCCAGGAGAGCAGATACGTCTTTTTTCTTTCTTTTTTTTAACAATTGTTGGTCTCTTAGCCGATGAAATGCATCAGAATATACACGAGAGGGTGACATGGGCCTCATAGCATGTCCTGGAATTTTATTCGAACATTCATGGCTGACGCAGATTCGCGGGAGTTGAAATAAATAACGGCGGCACGGGAGGTCTTCAAATCAGTGTAACCAGTCGACAGTGACATATTGTTAAGAAATACGTTTGTAGACAATGGGGATGTTGAAAAGTTTGACGGCTTTGTAACAGAATGGATGACGAATAATTACCACTCGATTCCCTGAGGTTATTACAACTGCGCTCCAGTGTTGAACGTGAATACACCCGCAGATGCGACACAGTTGTTTGTTGATTTAAAAAACTAAAAATTATATAAAAAAAAATATATATATATATATATATATATATATATATATATATATATTGAAAGTTTCTAATAAGAATAAACTTAAAAGGTTTGTGTGACCAGCACAGGTGTAAGTTCTGAAAAAAAAAAAATAATGTTTCTATCTGCTTCCGGAACTGAGATATCAATTATTTAGTAGGCATTGACAATATTGTTGAATTTCCAGGGAAACTTCAGGTTTTCGGGGGTGATACTAAAGTCACCCATAGGTTTTAGAGGCATGTTTTGCCAGGCGCATTAGGCCTTAATGGGTTAAGCAGCAAGTATCCGATCTGCATAGTTGTAGAAGGCAAGTCAAATTGTAATTAAATGAAATTACTTCGTATGTGATACCACCATCAGTGCCGGCATCCCAGGGAATAAGGTCTGTCACTAGCCGCTGGACCCAGCCACACTCTTTGGTACATAGGTCCTCTCCTGACAGCCCCACATTCCAATCAGGACTGGGCCCGAGCATGGTAAGGAAGGACATCAGGTGCCGGGTCTGGTCTACAGAGAACTCAGCCGATGGAGGTGACCGTCTGGAGCAAAATAAGGAGGAAATTAAAAATAAAAAAAAAGAGAGAGAGAGAGACTTTATAGAGATTTTTGGGGATGCAGAGTAGACTCTTAACATAGGCCTGGATAAATCTCTTTTTTTGAGTCCTTATTGTGCAGTAGCAGTGTTTCTTGCCTTGTGCTCCTGAAGTTAGCACAATCAGGCAATCTAGATTTTTACCCTAGCAACGTTATACTTTTAAGATTTTTTTTTTCTTTCTTGCTGCACTCCTGGTTGTGTTGTGCCTCAACTGTCCCTGCATGCTTGCCTCCATGACTCCTAAAACTGACGGCATGAAATTAACTGAAGTCTTTTTTTTTGGCGAGTAACTAAAAGATAATGTTTTTCGAGTGCACAACATTGAGTAGTCTATTGTTTCTTGTTATGCACATTGATTACATATACAGACGCTCCCCTACTTACGAACATTCGAGTTACGAACAACGGTACATACGAACATGTCTGCGCGTACAGTATGTCGAAAAATGTTTGGAAAGAAATGCTGTAAGTTAGATTTTGTATTGCGCGTAGAGCTTCTTTCCGCCGCTAATACGACGCTTGGCGCTGTGAGAGCTCATTAGAGGCTCAGCAACGTGTCGAGGAGGAGGAGGAAGAAACGCCGGTCCCCATGAAGCAGGAAATAACTTTTGAAGCCGATTCCAGCGACGACGAAGAATCTCTCATGATATAAAATCCTCCTCTTCCTCCTCCTCCATCATCTCCTTAAGCATCGAGTACATCTTCCAAAAGTAAGTTAAACTTCATTTTATTTATCTTATTACGTACATGTACATACTGTGTGTGTGTGTCTCGCTCTCTCTCTCTAACATACGTAGTACAGTACAGTACTGTACGTATTCTCTCCATTTTATTACGTTTTTTTCAGTACAAACCAATGCAGGTTACTTGTACAAGCCTTAAACATACTTATATAAACCTTCAATATACTTATATAGGCTTTAAACATAAATTATAATACAAAATATAGCACTGAAGCAACTTACGAACAAATTCACCTTACGAACGATCGTCCGGAACGTAACTCGTTCGTAAGGTGGGGAGCGTCTGTACAGTAAATAATTGACAGAAAATACTTGGCAGAGTGTAATACTTACAGGTTGAGCGGCTGCCATGCTGGCCACTGAGCTTTGGTTTTAATGACAGTCAGGACTTCATCACCCTAAACAGAAAGGACAAAAATTAATCAATTTAATTCAATGACAGAAAGAAGGCCAAACTCATTCCATGTTACTTTGTTATAAGAATCCAGACAGATTGAATGTAACAGGATCGTGCTGAATATGCTTCATTATAATAGCCTTCATTCCAGTGATGAATTTCGGTTCAATGAGACTGAAAACAAATGTCTGAACGCGGCTGGTTGAACTGTCAATGCTACACAAGAGTCAACGTGCTTCTTGTTGTCAGAAGAGCTTCGGAGCTCTGCGGCTTCTCTGACCTCACATGTCATCCATGCATGAAAAAACACTGCTTCTTTTAGAAAATGAAATACATTTGGGACCCAAAAAGCGAACACTAAGTCTGCCATTTGATTGTCCATGTAGTCTGCGTGTGTATTTCACATGTCTTGTCAAAAGTAAAGCATACTCCAATTATATGCATGTTCATTTCGGTAACTGTGTCCTGCAGAAATGGTCATCAAATAGTGCAAACAATGCCGCTTATTTCATAGCTCTAAACTCACAAATGACGTATGCAGAAAAAAACCTCCACAAAGCAGATGTAGTAATTTTAGGCTTGTTTTCTGATGGCTTTCAGCACAATAATCCTAGGCTGAGTCTGTTGGCGTCAGAGGAAGATGTTAAGCACATTTCCACATGTCAAATTGAGAGTTTAATGACATTATTTAACACTACATCTGATATGTGACTTCAACTGTTTTTAGCACAAATTATACTTCTCATCAACTATCAATACCAGAAAAACATTGCAGAATCAATTTCCTGTAAAAGTCTGACATTTTATGGGAAGAGGCACTGTAAATCTTCCTGTGATTATTATTTTTGTTTGTTGATGGCTATTGTCCTAATCACATATAATGAGAATAAGTGGGTGTTTAGAACTTCAACAATAACACAGAAGCACTTTTTCCACACTTTTGTGGTGCTGTTATTTGTGTTACTTGTTATTTGGTATCTATTAACTCTTTGACTGCCAGACGTTTTCAGAAAAGGGATGCCGTGGGTGCCAGCCGATTTAAGCATTTTGACTGATCTTTCAAGGTCCACAGAAAATTATGTGTTTGGACTATGGAAACACACATACTACCAAATCAAAGATTGGACTCTCATCTTTCATCAGAAAAAAAAGTTTGTTTCTACCTTATTCCGTTTTCCAGTAATCAACAATAGAAAATGGTTAGTTTCACCTCTGTTTTGAAACAAACGTCTTTGAACGTCTTTGGCACTCCTCCATAGGATTTTACTAAACGTTTTTGGCAGTCAAAGAGGTATATAGAATCTGTCGTATCAAATGCTTTTTTTTAAGTCTATAAAAATCCCAACTATGAATTCTTTGCTACCTATACTTGTGGCAATTTCTTCCACAAGCTCCATTACTGCCATAGAGGTGGATCTTTTTTCTCTAAAACCATATTGACTTTCAGTTAGCAGATTATGTTTCTCAACAAAATTGTCAAATCTATGTGAAATTTGTTTTTCTAGGATTTTTTTTAAAACTGTGGAAATAATTATATGGCTCTGTAGTGTGTAAATAGATGTTTCTCTCCACTTTTATAAATCTGGATAACGTTTGCAATTTTCATTTTAGTTGGTAGGTTACACTTAGGCTATTGTACATTTTTTTTAAGCAGATAAATGACTTTATACTATACAACGTTAAATGTGGCTTTTTGTGTAGGTGGCTGCATGCATTGGTGTGCCACAATGATTTTTGTGTTTATCTGTGTAAACCACATAATTTAAAGCCTCTGTAGTCCATCATGTGTAATACATTAAATATATGATACAGTCACCCGAGGAAATATTGTGACATACAGGTACATGAGCATTGATCCCTGATGATGGACAACTTCTCTGTTCCAAACAGTAGGAAACCTTCAATTAATAACTGCCTACGGATATGTCATTTAATTACATAAATAAATCAAAAAATATATAGTAAATTACAGAGCGGGCACAAAATTTAATATATGCCTGAATTTAATCCCCTGTCCATCACTCTTTCTCTTTGTCTTATTTGGCTCAACATTTCTTCACCTATCACTTTTGTAAAGCTTAAAAGTTTTCTGTTAAATGCACTTGAGAAACAAAGATGTTCTTTTTATACAATTGTATTTTTGCTTTAGTTCAACCTTTTGTTAATTTGTTATCAAAGTTGTATAACAGAGGGAAAATCCATGATTTTTTAATGTGATACAGACAATTGTGAAAAGTGTTGCAACAGAGGACAATGGGCTCTTCGCACAAATCCACTACTTCCTGAACTCAATATCACTCCTTCATTTCCTGTCTCTCATGATTGGACAAACTGATTAATCTAGGTGCCTGACCTCAGTAACCACGACGACAATGACCAGACACACCTGGATTAACTCTTTGACTGCCAAAAACGTTAAATAACGTTTAGTAAAACCCTAGGGAGGAGTGCCAAAGACGTTAAAAGACGTTTGTTACAAAACAGAGGTGAAACTAACCATTTTCTATTGTTGATTACTGAAAAACGGAATAAGGTAGAAACAAACTTTTTTTTCTGATGAAAGATGAGAGTCCAATCTTTCATTTGGTAGTACGTGTGTTTCCATAGTCCAAACACATTATTTTCTGTGGACCTTGAAAGATCAGTCAAAATGCTTAAATCGGCTGGCACCCACGGCATCCCTTTTCTCAAAACGTCTGGCAGTCAAAGAGTTAATCAGTTTGTTCAATCTTGAAAGAAAGAAAACAAAGGAGTGGTGTTAAGTTCTCAGGCCAGCCGGGGGACATAGTCTCTCCAGCGTGTCCTGGGTCGTCCCCGGGGCCTCCCGCCGGTGGGACATGCCCGGAACACCTCTCCAGGGAGGCGTCCAAGAGGCATCCGAGACAGATGCCCAAGCCACTTCAACTGGTTCCTCTCAACGCGGAGGACTAGCGGCTCGACACTGAGTCCCTCCCGGATGACCGAGCTTCTCACCCTATCGCTTAAGGAGAGCCCGGTGGAGGAAACTTATTTCAGCCGCTCACTTGCACCCGGGATCTTGTTCTTTCGGTCACAGCTCGTGACCACAGGTGAGGGTAGGAACATAGATCGATCAGTAAATAGAGAGCTTCGCCTTTTGACTCAGCTCTTTCTTCACCAAAACAGTCCGATACAGAGTCCGCATCTCTGCAGACGCAGCACTGATCCGCCTGTCGATCTCCCGCTCCATCCTGCCCTCACAAGACCCCAAAATACTTAAACTCCTCCTTTTGGGGCAGGATCTCAACCCCGACCCGGAGAGGGCACCCCACCCGTTTCCAACTATGGATCATGGTCTCGGATTTGGAGGTGCTGATTATCATCCCAACCGCTTCACACTCGGCTGCGAACTGCTCCAGTGAGACTTGGAGATCACGGCTTGATGAAGCCAACAGCACCACATCATCTGCAAAAAGCAGAGATGCAATGTTGAGGCCACCAAACCGGACCCCCTCAACGCCTCAGCTGCGCCTAGAAATTCTGTCCACAAAAGTTATGAACAGAATCGGTGACAAAGAGCAACCTTGGAGTCCAACCCTCACTGAAAACGAAGTCGACTTACTGCCGGCAATGTGTACTAAACTCTGACAACGGTCGTACAGGGACTGAACAGCCCGTATCAGGGGGCTCGATACCCTGCACTCCCGAAACACCCCCCACAGGACTCCCCGAGGGACACGGTCAAACGCTTTCTCCAAGTCCACAAAGTACTGTACATGTGGACTGATTGGGTGAACTCGCACGCACCCTCGAGGACCCTGCCAAGGGTGTAGAGCTAGCTGGTCCACTGTTCCACAGCCGAGATGAAAACCACACTGCCCCTCTTGAATCCGAGATTCGACTTCGGACCCTCCTCTCCAGCACCCCTGAATAGACATTACCAGGGACCCACCCTGATGAACTCGCTCGTTGGTAAGAGACAGAAAGAATAGAATGACGGAGGCAAAAATGTCTTTTGCTTCCTTAATGCAATTCTAGCCAAGCTTTAGTAAAGTGTACTGTACGCCTAAGCACTTTTTCTGGTGTTTGGTGACCAAAAAAACCATTAGCTTAGCGATTAGCATTGACTTCTTGTGCTCCTCTGCCAGTGTTGCTATTCCTCATTTGCCTTTAGTGAAAAACAATGTTCATTAGAATCGTATTTGTTGCCACAGAGGCAAGCATTCATTATTTAATGTAGAGGATGTACACAGCCGGAGGACCAGATAGCATTTTGCAAGCAGCAGCTTGAAGCTGTCCTGTCACAAGTAGCATGCTGCTTCTGATTGGTGAGCTTGGCAGGAGAGGAGGGACATGGCGTTTACATGTGAGATGGATGATACAACAGATTCTGGGTCCGTCCGGAGTACAAAAAAAATGAAACTTTGACGAGCATGTGATCATGTTGTTTGGAATCACAATTTTCACATTTGAAATCTGTGAAATATTAGAATGAAGTATAAACCGTCTGAATGCAGTGTACAAATAAACAGAAACTGTGTGATCACATTTCATTTAATCACTCAAAGCCATGTTTTTATTATTATTATTATTATTCATTTAACAGTATATTACCCCTTCTTGTGTGTTATGGGCTTGCCTGACTTGTATGACTGTCATCGCTCTCTGTCTCTGGGTAATTTTTCAAGTAAAGTACATCATAAAAACTTGCTCCATTGTTAAAACACCTGGGAAATAAAAAGTGTTGACATTTATGTGAGGTTATGAATGTTGCGATCTTGGCTGCGGATGACAGATAATTGATCAGAACTGCTGTCAAAGCCACTCCATTTCAGGAACAATTTGATAAGGAAGAAAAACCGATTAGGTGTGCTCTTAACGACTGCAAATTCTTTGTTTCTGGAGACTGAAGCAAGGACTGGTGTTGAATTATAGCCTATTTGTGTCTGGGTGAGAAACTCTGTATTAAAACAGCATATTAAAAGATATGGCAGTGTACTGATGTTTAAGTAACAATATTATATAGCCTATACTTACCAATCAAATTAGGAATCAAAAGGCCATTCAATAAAACTGAGTGTTTTTATGTGAGCAGTTCAGCATGTACTATACCATACAGTATATACAGTATATCAAAAGCATATCGCCGGTGCTAGGCCAAAACCTTGTACCTCCAAAATCGTCACTTTAACATTTACATTGCACATCAAAGCAAAAAAAGCCATTTTTAACACTTTAAATTGGTCAATACTTTGTAAAAATGACACCCACGAGTGTGGACTGACCAAAAGTATAGATTTTTGAAAAAATATTAAATTTGCCAAATTGTGATTTACGAAGTTTCGGGTCTGCGCCAGCGATATTCAAAACAGTAAAGACATCCACAACATTGCTTGTTACACGATTAGTGTTCTGATGTTATTTTAATAAATAAATCCTTCTTTTGACTTCTGAGCATGTAGCGTGGGTTCAGTTGCCTCTCAGTGACAATATGAATGGTTGTGTGACTACACTGTATATGTGCATTGCGGTTGGTTGGAAACTTAACTACTGAAACCCTTGTGACCATAAACATCATAAGCAGTAAAGCAAATGGATGGGTGGTTGTTTTTATTCCTATTCTTCTTTGTTTCTGCAATTTTTAGTCATGTACTTGTCTAGTACTGGTGCATTTTTTGCTGTTATTGTTAGTAGGGGTGTGAATTGCCTAGTACCACAGCCAGTGTCACGATTCATAGGTCACGATTCGATTCGATTAATCCCGATACAAATCTATAAATTGATTATTGTGATTTTTTTAACTCAAATTTAGAAAATACTAATCAGTAAACTTGTACATGTACACTGTAAGATTTGTATGAAAATGTATTTATCTGAAAATTCAGGTTGAACAGCACTGAAATCAAATATTAAGGCTTAATGTTCCATTAATATAACATTCTTCCAAGCTTAATGTACAAATCCTAACCCTAAGTAAGAAGTTTTGTTGAATATTCCCATTAAAAAAAATGATGTTTGAAAATCGATTCGGCCGCATATTGAATCGATACGAGAATTGCGCGCTGTAATATCGCGATATATTGCCGAATCGATTTTTTCTAACACCCCTAATTGTTAGGAACGTAGAGCAACTGGAATCCACTTGAAAATGAAAGCCAAACTTCTACAGTTCAAGGCCAACTGCTGCATCCCATTGATTGTTTTACTTCTATAAGTGATGAAAATAAATGTCGTAGAATAACTTTAAAAAAAAAAATGTGCATACCAAAGAGAAATAGAAAGTAACAAAACAAGTCAACAGAGAAAGTATGTAAGGAAACATTTTCACAGCAGGTGAATTGAGAGGAGACAAGTTGCAGTAATTGCTATGACATTGTGCTGAGACAAGATTTAACTCAGTTAAGAAGAGTCATGAATTCCATGCCCTCGGCCCTGTCACGAGTATAAAGTCACTTTGTGACGGGATTTTTGTTTTATATCCAGGGAGGACACACTGCAGCCACATTTCACAGTTGTTCACAGAAAAAGTTATGTGGACTGGACTGGTGTGAGAAGCTTTAAGGTCTTAAGACAAACAAGAAGGGCTGCAGACAAAACACATGATCTGTCACAGGGTGTGGGCTGATGTAGTCTGGTCAGGGTAACCAGGCATGACATGTTTATCATCCCAGAAAGACAGTAAAACAGCTTGGAGAGAAAAGCATGAACTCTCCACTCACAGGTGTTTATTTTTAACACATTACATTAGAACGATTGGAACAGTTATATTTTACTCTAACCTTTTATTTTCAAACAATTGTGGAATTTTGTTTTCAGTTCTAATCGGTTAAATGAAAGGGCCATTGGTTGTGTAGTTAGTGTGGAATCCCATTCACCGAGTGACTAATTAGCTCTCTCCAAAAAGTCAGTTAGGTTAGGATTCATTTTCCCCTGGTAGAGGAAAACTGATTAGATCACATGGTGTGTCATCAGTAAATCAATATATCATTGAGTGTTGATCTCTTATCTTACCTTTCTCTTTCTAGCTAGAGGTTGAGTTAAAATGAATGCACTATATCTTGTTGGTGCAGATGCCATTTAGACCTACAGCCTATACACTATAATGGTTTAACTGCAGGCAGAACATTGAACTGCTTCCTTAGAGACCGACGGTAATTATCTTGTCACAGACCTTCCTCGGTGTGCTGAACACGGTGGAATGATAGACACAAACTATAACTGGCTTCTGAGTATCTAATGAAGAGGGATGAAGACATGTGTCAAGAAGCTGTCATGCTGTTAATGTCACGTACTGAGGTTGAGATGAGGGGGTTTGTTTATAACCCTAACCCTTATTCAATGTCATGATGACAGGAAAAGCTATAGTAATAACTTTTTTAAACAAGCTATAAGGTAACAAAAGGAGAGCTAATCGGGAAGTACTATGTAAGACAGTGCTTCTCAATTATTTTTTGTTACGCTCCCCCAAGGAGGAAGCAAATATTTAATACCACCACCAATTTTTTCCCGCGATTATAAATGGTATAATTTCCCTAAGTATGCCTCCGCAGAGGAACTAATACTCCTCGTGCACTCTCTGACTATGAGAGCACCACTGCGACCTACTGTAGTGGATGTGCAATGACACTTTATTCTAGTATGGCAATAAAAATAAATAAATAAATAAAAACACGTTCCCTGGGGTTAACATGTGCCACCCTATTTGGCAAGGACTGCTTTAAGTTTGAATATAAATAAGCGGTTTCGCATTGCAGTTTGGGAGTCAAAATTCACACTTTGCACCTTATTAAAGATGAGCCAACTTAAGCATTTCTTGACAACAATATGTTATATGGACCTCACTAGTGTTAACATGACATCATGAAAAAAAAAATAAATATTGACAAATAGTTATGAAGTAAAATCCAGCCGTTTTTATCCATCTCAGGGGGCGGCCATTTTGCGTTCATATTTTGAACTCATTCCACCAATGCAATATGAACCAGAATACCGTATTTAGACTAGTGGGGCTGCATAGAACATATTATTGTCCTGATTTTAAGCCTTGGGTCCCGGGTCCCAGTGGATTTTGCGAAACTCATTGTTTTGTCCCATTATTATGCCGGTCCCGTCCCGGCGTCCCATATTTTGCTATTTGTATGTCAATCACAGCGATTCATAAAATAAACAAATTAACAGAGAAGATAAATTGTGTTTGTGTGCATGTTTGCGTGTGTGACTTGTACAGCACATTGGTGTCAAGTTGTGTTGTCTTTTAAACGTGCTATATAAATAAAGTGGTAAGGTATGATACGGTATTTCAAATTGAGTATATTTTTGAATAATTAGTTTTAGAGGGAAAGCGCCACCAAGCGTCATAAACTAATAAATGCAAAGTTAAGCACTGTAATATTGTTTAGCCAACCAAGCAACACTTTTATAACACTCTCCTAACTTTAAATACGAATGAGGGGCAGAAAAATAAAAGGTGCACAACACCAGATAAAGTCACATAAAGCTTCTCACAAACACAAACAGGATCTCTTGTGTAGTAAGTAGTCTACACTACAGTGTTTGTATTTGGTCTTCACATTTGGGACATTTTATACCTTGTATCACCCATTGTATTAATTTTACTTTGTAAGCCATGACTCTTGTCCTCCAAGTTTCTTTTTTACTGATTGTTGTTCTTTTTTCTTTCTTGTATTCCTGGTTGTTTCTGTCTGCATCCGTGTGCACTTCCTCCACATCTTGTTATACATTATTAACATTTTTAATTCTTTATTTCATACATTAACCATGTTGAAATGTTTTATAGATGTGAAGTAGGTAAAATAGTGTTTGAACTCAGTATAATTTGACCTTAAACTAAGCTGGTACACATTGTTTGGTCTAGAAGTTTCTTCTCAGTGTTCTGTGCGAAAACACATTCTTTCGTGAGAGAGAGCGCGCACTCCCACAACTCGACTACATTAGGAGCTGTCCAGTTCAACTTGTTTGTGAGATTTTGTTATGGGAAGAAGTACGAGAAGTGCCCTGAAAGTATATTTTGTCTTGAACACAGGTGCAACTGAGAATTCTGTTTTTGTAATCTGTTTTCGTCTCTTATATAACATATTTACTTATTCATAAGAGGAGGAGGAGGAAGAGATATTTTTCTTTTAGACTTGATTGTAATAAAAAGCTGGCTCTTCGAAGGAGGAGGGGCATTATTGATCTGAAACTGTTTGAGTTTGATTCAATGATGTGACTGGAGATCTCCGGAATAAATCATCCTGCGCAGGGACTCTGTTCATGTCTTATCTCATCATTTGAATTATTGGACACGCAAAAGTATGGATTTTTTACATACACCCTTCAATCTCTATAATTAAATCCATGTCCAAACCTGGTCCTGCCAAGTCAAGGCTTAATTACTGATGCAAATAGTCTAGTTTAGACTGTTTCACACAGTTAACATTTGTGTTGTCATAATAGGCAAGCTAACTCAATTCTAAAGATTATGCATTGCCTTTCAGATACTACCACGTAAAAGGCCTATTATGACAACTGTTTTGTGTGTGTGTGTGTGTGTGTGTGTGTGTGTGTATATATATATATATATATCTGTCTTTAAAACCAGAGCGGGTTCATCCTGGCTGACAGTCTTCAACCTCGCTTGATTTGCTTACTTGTCTCCTTCCTTGTAGCCAATTAGAGTCAATTGCGAGACTCTTCCTGTCAAAAGCGCTCTTAAATCCCCCCCCCCAAAGAATTGTTAGATTTTTCCGGGGTATGTGTGTGTGTGTGTATGGGAGCTGAAGTGTGCATGTTTTGATTGTCATCACTTCAGCTATCCACCTCCAGACACTGTATACAGTACGCTTTCCCACAAACCATTATGCTAGCAATATATGACACTTTCAAGTGGTCTCAAATCATACGCATTCTGACACATGCACGCACACACTTTACCAGGCTGGAGAGTTTGTCATTTTCCACCCACCTCTTTCCCTCTGAGATGAGTGACAGTAAATCCAAATATAGCCCATCTGACAGCACCCTTCAGAGTAGCCTGCTTGATGACCAGCTCAACAAACACTGGCACTTCAATGCTGACGGCAACAGTCAATTTGTGATGGATTGGCCTTAAGCATGACATACAGTATGCATCCATTCTAGTCTGCTGTTATCCAAGATGGTATTGAAAATGAACAATTTGCGGTAAAATGTTGTATATCTTTTTTTTTTTTAATCCTTCTCGACAAGTCTCCGCTTAAAAAACAACAGCATATTCTAGTAAATAAACATGAGCCTCATTATTTTGGGAGGTGCTGCGTGGTTGCAGAGCACCTCAGCGAAGAGACACACACACACTGTGTACTTAAAACAAGTAATTATCTCCTGTGAGTGATTTCATCCTAGAGAAATCACACAAGAATCGCCTGCAGTAAGTACCTTGCTCACTCTCGCAAGTTTAATCATCCCTTTCATATTCATATTAAGACATGTTCACAAGAATTTGCCGCAGTGATAGCCACAGGCATCAACCAGCGATATCATGTGTTCTTGAGATTTACTTTTTCTTTCGTTGATGTTAAAAGGATAGTGCACATAAAGAATTATCAGTAAATTGCTGTGGCTGCCTCAATCAGCGAGTTGACTAAAAACATCAGTTGATGCTTAATGATTACACTCCATAGGTTATATAGTTTTGTTTCCGGTGAGGGTTGGACTCCGCCAAGGTTGCCCTTTGTCACCGATTCTGTTCATAACTTTTATGGACAGAATTTCTAGGCGTAGCCGAGGCGTTGAGGGGGTCCGGTTTGGTGGCCTCAGCATTGCATCTCTGCTTTTTGCAGATGATGTGGTGCTGTTGGCTTCTTCAAGCCGTGACCTCCAGCTCTCACTGGAGCGGTTCGCAGCCGAGTGCGAAGCGGTTGGGATGAGGATCAGCACCTCCAAATCCGAGACCATGGTCCTCAGTCGGAAAAGGGTGGAGTGCCCTCTCCGGGTCGTGGAGGAGGTCCAGCCCCAAGTGGAGGAGTTCAAGTATCTTGGGGTCTTGTTCACGAGTGAGGGTGGGTTGGAGCGGGAGATCGACAGGCGGATCGGTGCAGCGTCTGCAGTGATGCGGACGCTGTATCGGTCCGTTGTGGTGAAGAAGGAGCTGAGCCGAAAGGCAAAGCTCTCGATTTACCGGTCGATCTACGTTCCTACCCTCACCTGTGGTCACGAGCTGTGGGTCGTGACCGAAAGAACAAGATCCTGGATACAAGCGGCCGAAATGAGTTTCCTCCGCAGGGTAGCCGGGCTCTCCCTTAGAGATAGGGTGAGAAGCTCGGTCATCCGGGAGGGACTCAGCGTCGAGCCGCTACTACTCCACGTTGAGAGGAACCAGTTGAGGTGGCTCGGGCATCTGGTTCGGATGCCTCCTGGACGCCTCCCTGGGGAGGTGTTCCGGGCATGTCCTACCGGCAGGAGGCCCCGGGGACGACCCAGGACACGCTGGAGAGACTATGTCTCTCGGCTGTCCTGGGAACGCCTTGGGGTCCCGTCGGATGAGCTGGCTGAAGTGGCTGGGGAGAGGGAAGTCTGGGCTTCCCTGCTAAAGCTGCTGCCCCCGCGACCCGACCCCGGATAAGCGGAAGAAGACGGCCGGCCGGACGGAGGTTATATAGTACATACAGCAAAGCAATATTAACTCCTTTGTCTCCCAAAAATGTATAAATGCATTCTATTTTAAATATTACCCTTTTTTAAAATGTTTTTTACGCTGAAGCATACAGAAGGCTTTGATGCATCACATTTATAAACTTGCTCAGCCAATCACATTCAGACACCTTCATGGCCTCGCAGATTGTCGGAATTTATAAAACTCTCACACTAATTCACGTATGTAACACAACTGTAGTGTTGCTACTAGGTATGGGAATCGAAAACCAGTTCTTGTTGAAAACTGGCTCCCAGTGTTAGGTATATACATACAGCTAAATTCAATATATAGGTGTCAAACTCCGGTCCCCGAGGGCCGCAGTCCTGCAGGTTATGGATGTTTCCCTTCTCCAACACAGCTGATAAATGATCAGCTCATCAGCAAGCTCTGCATACGCCTGATAACGATCCTGTTGATTGGAATCAGCTTGTGTTGGAAGAGGGAAACCTCCAAAACCTGCAGGTCTAGACGAAGAAGACAATTGCGAGCCTACAGTATCTGCGGGTTGGAGGCTGACAGTTGAGAGGGACGCGAGTTGGTTGTTTTCTTTAATGACATTACCCATTCATTTGTACGCAACAGAATATTTATGATGTAATCGTACAGTGCTTTATCTGTCTTTTCATTGGTACAACAGGAACTCGCTGACGACTCGTGTGAGGTTTTAAGGCTGCTTTTCAGGTAGCGTTAGCATGAGGCATCAGTGTTGTTGGCGTGATTGGTGATTAATCAACCACAAGATAATGCCGTCAAGTCTGTTCTTGACAGTTTTCTCATAACTTGACAGAACAGCAATAGTTTGTGAACAGGCATTAAGCGATCATTGTGAGCACATTACTCAGCATGACTGTTCTTTCTCTTAAACTGAGAGATGACAGGCATGAGAAAAACAAAGTGGTTTAAAAGCTCTCATGGAAGCATTTTCCATTCAGCCATTGTGACTTTCTCAAAAAGCAATACAAACGTGCAAAACAGCTTGTGTGTTTGTGTGTCCATCTTTGGCACATCTGCGGCAATTTCCTGTAAAGTGTTTTGAAAAGAAATCTCTCAAACGCATCAAATTCTCCTTTTGTCTCCCTCACTCTCAAACTGTCTCCAATAAGGCAACAAGGACAAAAAGCACAATACGGTTGGTACACATCCCTACCAAGTTTTACTTTAAATTACATGACATAAACATTTTATTTTTTCGTCTATCACTGAGCCTGACAGACCTTTTGAACAGCACTGAATGTGACAATTCGATAGTCCTAGTATTATACAATCTATTTTAAATATGCACAAATAAATGAACAAAACATTTTACTTGGGTTATTTTTTCAAGGAATAGTTCACTTATATTTTCTGGATGGCCAGACAAGATTATTTATTCATTCTCCTATCTCCACACAATAGTGTGCAATAATCTTTTGTGTTTGTTACCACCAGTCAGAAAAGGTCACTCTATCGGAATGGAATTATATAAAATCATTTGGTACGGCCATTCAGTACATTTTTTTTATATGTCAGTATGCAAAAAAACACAATGAATGAAAATGTAGCAGCTGGTTGCTATGGGCTTGTTTTGCATACAATGGACAATGGACTTCAATTCAATAGCTCGTGAAAGATGGAATCAAAATGGATCCATTCTAGGCTTGAGGCTAGAACCACCAACCATGATCCTCAAATTGGGACATACAAACTCCTTTACCACGATAAAGTTGGGGTCAGGGAGGGCTGCAGTATATGGAGGACCAAAACTGCCAACATTTTAAATGAATAAATAAATAAAAACGGATATAAAAAATACAATTAAAAAAATCTATACCAAAAAAAAAAAAATTATAAATGGAATTTATTCATTTCTTTATTTTTTATTTGGGCCATTTTGGTCCTCCATAGCATTCTACATCAGTTTGTTCATTACGGGAATTACTGTAGTTGCACTACTTTTTTCAATTTATCAACAGAAGATCTTGTCAAAATGTATTTAAGCATTGGAAGTCAGTGCAGGGAGAGGCACAGAGGCTTTTCCTCAAGCCTCAGTTCACACATCACATCTTACTGCTCCTGTGGATAGTTGGGATTCTCAACTAAATTGGAGATTACTGGCCCAAGTCAGCTCCCCACATTTATAGCTGCCACCCAAAACTTCTACGCTCCAAAGAATTGCAAAGACTGGTGGGAAATGTTGACTCTTGAGTTATAATATAAAAAAAAAAAATGGAGAAAAAACGACTCAGTGGTATTGTTTAAAATGATAATCTTGCAAGAGTATGTAATCACACATTTTCAATCTACTGCTTGAGATGCAGTTCCTGTCTACACTCCATAATAAAGCTGTTGAGAAAGACTGAAGCATCCATTGTTTTGCAGTACCTAATAGCAACAAAGAGGCAGCCAAGAGAGGAGTTAGGAAAGTCTGTCAGCCGCTAATGTCTGCACATAACAGTCCAAACCCAAACTGACAGGCATGAACCGCACTGCCAGCACTCCATTGTTCCTTTGAAAATGGCCAAAACACACCTCTCTATGGCCAGACAGAGAGAGGGGGAAAGACAGAGTGATAGAGTGGTGTACAGGGAGATCCACACAAACCAACACGTCCAGAACATCGTATCACAATATATTCAGGTAGTGTTGTTTAAACGGAATGCATGTTTTTGATTGCCATTTTATCTTGAGCGACACTACACAGCTTAAGAGACTCAGTTTGTTTTTTGATTCTCCCTATTTCTTTGGTATGCAACAAGGAAAATAATAAAACATGCATAATCAAAGTTAGATTGCAACAGACAATGTAATGTTTCACTGCCCAATGTTTTTACTTTCGGTTCTAGTGTGAAGTCATCTGTATTTTGGGTATGCACATGTAGGTAATTTCAGGGGTTCAGTAAATGTGAGCACAGTGATCCCAGATACGGGCCACTTGAAATTGGATTCATCATTTATTGGATAGAGGCAAATCAGAAGATCTGCAGTGTAAATCCATTCTGTCACTGCAAGACTGAGGAGCAGGTTGAGAACTGTGACTGAGGTTTGACCTCAGTTATTTCGACATCTCGTGTTGGATATTTAAAACAAATGAACACTAGCAACTTGACAAGGATGAAGGGACATATAAAAGACTGTTTCAAATTACCATTAGAGAAACACAAAATGTTCAAATAATCAAGATTATGACAGGGGGAGCAGAAGTCACCTTGAAACAATAAACGCTTGTGGGCCAAAAAGTCTAAAAACATGCACCAGGTGTACACTTGGGAGTTGGATCAAATGCACAAATGTTGGTGTGAGACCGTTTCTGTTCTGCTCTAATAAAAGCCAGCTGTCTGTGTCTAGACAGCTGGCTCAAAATGGTGTGACTATTTTGCCACCAGGACGGAGGTGAAAGCAAACCATCCAGATGTGAATTGAAGAGTCGACTTACAAGTTCTTGTTAAAAGTTTCTGACAGCACTTTTTGGTCATTATAATACTGTAGGTTGACAAATCTTTTACAATATCTGAGAAACAAAGCATCAACATTCAACCTTTATTGTTCTGCACTGTGACATTTTAATCCATTCCTGGTCAACCTTTTTCAAAATTACAAAAACAAATTTCCCATAGGAAATAAAAGTTCAGGTGTGCTTTGTGGGTGTCGATGTAGCACAGAACCTGAATTCAATCAACAGGAAGGCACGAAGAAATGACATCAGTATCACACCATCCACACGGTCAGAGCAGTTATTATCAGCAAGTGAGAAATGACGGTGGAACAAGTAGGCTTAAAGCGATTTACATCATTTAACTTTATTTTTTTATTTTTTTTACTACTGTACAAAAAAATAATAATCAAAAGAAAAACCCACTGACCTGATTATTTATCATATACAATTAATACCTTTAAAAACATATTTTGCCACTTGCTGTCAACTGAAAATGACCTCACATTAGCTCAGGGCTCAAGTAACAACCAATAATGGCTCAGTTTCCGAACGTCACATGACCGAACCGAGAAAACAGGTGAGCCGTGATGGGTGGTTAGATTCGTTACCTGAGCTCTGAACACCTATGATGTCATTTTCAGTCAACCGCAAGTAGTAAAATGTGTTCTTAAAGGTACTGATTGTACATAAATAATGAAGATATCAATTTAATTACAGACAAAATATTAACTTATTACTGTGGAAAGGGGCTAAATGAATCCCAAATACAATCCTTCCAAATGTGAACCTACCTTCTGTCGAATCTCTTCTTCCATTTTGATGGGGGAGCCAAACTCAGCAACTTGTCGGACCCCCTCACTGGCATAACCTCCATACTCCCAGACCACATAATCCCTAGAGTGTGATGCACCAATCAGTGCAGACCAGTGGGTGGCCCGTTCTGTAGGACAGAAATGTAACAAATTCTGATGAGTGAAAACTGTGCTGTCAATAAGCTGCAGTCTTACAATAATGAAGAAGGACCTGATGTAAAAAGCTCAATTGGTTACTCCAGTACGAATTTCCTCTACTGAACCAAAACACAGATTGCACATTAGAAACATGTCAAGTCACATGACCAACCAAAAATGTCCCAAAAGGCAGAAACACTGAAATAATGAAGGCATAGGGCTCTATTTTCATGCCCAGCACAAGTCTTGCACAAGGCACAGTCTAAATCTGCGCCACGGCGGGTTAGAACTTGCTATGGTATTTTCGTCAGCGTGGTTGAATAAAAAAAATAATCATAATCATTTGTGCCAAACTGACTGGATTCACCACCAATCGTATGAATGACAACAGGTTGAAACACAAGTTACTTGTAATTATAAGATAATTTGATTGCTCTTCCTGTCACTATACATCACTGACATAGATATCTGAACAAAGATTCATTATTTGCAGTAAATGGGAAAAAAAAAAAAAAACATGAACATATATATTTTGGACCAATACGTGAAATGGGGTAATTTGCACACTCACTGTTCTAAATTATGCCAACCAACATCTACATTTTGTAAGAATGGAAAATATTTTGGCAATGACTCCAAAAAAATAATTCTGCAGATATAGCACTGGAAACATAAATATATATGTGATGCTATGTTTTAAGTGACTTACATTTTGAAAGTTGGAACAAAATCATGTTAAGCCGCAATGTTGTGAGTTTTCACTCTTCATAAAACTAAATAAACTGAACAACGACCAGCGAAAAAGCTAGTTGTTAAAATCACAAGGTAATAAAATATGTTTTCGTTGCGAATTTAGTTGACAGCAGTGACAGTTAAGTACAAATGCTGAATTTAGTTTGCAACTTTACATACTTGGACAGCAGCAGTATACAGTAGATATCAGATGGTGGTGTATCAATCACTACTGGACTGTGAGATATTTTGTCCCACCCTAATATGACAATTAAAAAAAAAAGTGTACTATATGTTCATCTTAATGATGCACGATATGAAGGTATGATTTGATACGGCGTGTAAAATAATGTTCTACTTGGACAGTATATGATACTGTATGCATGACAGCATGCTTGAGATTTGAGCTCACTGGGATAGTCTTTGGGATGCACATTCTCTGACCAGTTGCCATAGAAGGTGAGTCTGTACTTGGCTGTCCCGCAGGCACAACACTCCAAGGCAGGGTCTGCTGTCGCCTCCCCTAGCACACGTTCTGCAAAGAAAAGGTTTTGACTTAGGCAAGTATTGCAAAAACCTTGTCAAGATACCATCCCAAAAGACAAAGACAAGACACTCCGTGAGTTTTTGAACAAATACATAGACATGGGAAAATTTCAAAACTAGGGGTGTCAGGCGATTACATTTTTTAATCGTAATTAATCGTGTTCAATAGTGAACTCACAATTAATCGTAAATTTTAGATCTGTTCTAAATGTACAATAAAATGCACAAAAAAAATTTCCCTAAGTTTTCATACTCTTGTTAACATAAAAGTGAAAAAAAAATTAACTAATAGAAATATAGCTGCATATTTTAGTCATTGATACAGTAACTTCATAATAATTCATAAATTTAAAAAGATGTACTGTACTGTAAAAAAAAGTGTGGTATTGATTTTTGTCGGTCATTTTCTGCCACTAGATGGCATAATTGCAATTGTACGTTGTGACAGCTCAGTGCATTGTTCTTTTCATATTAACTCATTCACTGCCATTGACGGCTATAGACGTCAAAAATTAATTTGAACTATTTCTACTAGTTTAATATTTGTTCCCAATTTTCTTAACAGGAGTATGAAAACCTAGACATGTTTTTATTGTACATTTAGAACAGATAATAAAATTTGTGATAAATCAAGAGTTAACTAGTGAAGTCATGCGATTAATTATGATTAACCAATGTAATCGCCCCTAATTTTTAATAATCTTTTCCTTTTTTTTAAAGAAAAATGAAAAGATTATTAAAAATTAGGGGCGTAATTTTTTTTGTAATTAATCGCATGATTTCACTAGTTAACTCATAATTAATCACAAATTTTATATATCTGTTCAAAATGTACAATTTTATTCAGTCTTGTTAACAAAAGTGGGAACAAATGCTAAACTAATTGAAATTGAAATTAATTTTTGACATCTATAGCCGTCAATGGCAGTGAAAGAGTTAAGAGCTATCTAATCTTTAACATGAAGTAACTTGTGCAATTCTGCACATTTTTAAAATTGTAAAATATAACTTGACCCCAGTCTCCACAAATATATGCATCATTATTAAATGTATTACTGCTAAATTTTGTCTGCTGCATTGAGACTGGAATTCCCCCAGTACAGGCTTTCCAAGTAAAGGGCGGTCATTAATACGCGCGTTAAAAAAAATAAGAAGCATTAAAGCAGAGCTGCTCAAGTTCAGTCCTCGCGAGCCCCTATCCAGCCTGTTTTCCATGTTTCCCTCCTGCTGCACAGCTGAATCTAATGATCAGCTAATCAGCAAGCTTTGCAGAAGCCTGATAACGATCCTCATCGTGAATCAGGTGTGTTAGTGGAGAGAAACATGGAAAACAGGGTCTAGGGGACTGAATTTGAGCACCCCTGCATTAAAAGAACTTTAAATTAACTCAAAATGAATGCACTAATTTTGACATTTAGTCTTACAGTAAAAATAAATAAATAAATAAATTCAGAGTTATGTCCAAAAAATAATTTGCCGCGATTGTTCAAAAATAAGAGAGTTGTGTCTCCAAATACACACACAGGGTTTCAACAGACAGGCAGCATTGTTCCAAATCTGGCGTGGATTTTACTCTGCAGAGAATTTGCAGCAAACCGAAGGCTGAAACGCAAAAAAACACAAATGAATATTTCAACAAAGACTCCCAGAAGACGTTGTGTGCACAGCTGTCCTCTCCGTCTCTCTTGGCGTCATCTTCGAAAATGGTACAGAGATTCTGGGAGGTGCAGCACTCATTAAATAAAATGAGGCACGGTAAAGCCCGGACCCATATTCAGTGGTCAAGGACATGAGCAGCAAGTAAGGAGGGAGATGATGATGGGCAGCTGTCATTACCTTTCTCGCATAGCCGGATGGTCAGAGAGCCCTCATCTTGGAAATAGATGATTTTCTTCTGGACAATGCTCGCCCTGCAGACAGAGAGTATTGCACAGAAAAATGGGTTGAAAATATTAAGCTTGGAGAGAAAACTTTTAGTTGGGAAGAAGTACGGCCAAATTGGGCATTTCCTATACAAAATTGTTGTTTTTAACTCCACCTCAAAATTCATGTAATCTTTCCTGAGCAGAAAAGCTAATAGAATACTAGAGATTTGTACGTGCAAAATTGTAACAGCAAGAAATGTTAATATATTAAAGATGATGCCTTGTGAAATCAATACAGTTTGTCCACTGTTCCACTCATCGGGCAAACTGTATTGATACTGTGTTGGCACTGTGTCACTCTGTTGCTCAATACGGACACCTGCTGGATCTTCACATCATTGCATTGCATCTTAAATAAAAGCTATCTTTGTATTGTAATATATATTGTATTGTATTATTTCTATTTTAATCCAAGTTTAAAATATCTGAAATATACAATCAATAAATAACATGAACATGCCTCGTACATGCCTCAATGTAAAAAACAGAAATAAAATGTGGTGAATGTGAACATTCGTTTATTGTTTATGTCCTTGTCTTTGAGGCACAAATAAATAAAAATAAATAAATAAATAAAAATAAATAAATAAAAAAATATAAAAAAAAAAAATATATATATATATATATATATAATTATTATTGTTTTTTACACATTAATGTTTATTAAAAGAAAAAAGTTTTTCCAGTGTCAGCCGATTATTTTCCTTTTCTGAAGCAATTTCTATAGCTTTGAAAAAAACTCTCACAAGGAATTGATGAGGCTGGTATGCCTAAAAACAGTGACAGCCAAACAAGATTGACACTGCATATTTTTACTTTAACAATTTAAGTAATACATTACAACATTTAAATGCAAACTGTTTTGTTTGGCAAAATAACTACCAGATCCAATGCATGGACGCTTGGTGTTAAAAAATCTGATAGCTCAATGAAAACTGAATACTGAATGTATTCACTAAAAAAGCAACCACAAGGAAGTTGTCTGTAAAACTGTGTTTATTCTAGAAATATTTATGACTTCTTGGCCATGGTTCACGCTGCGCGCCTCACCACTCTTCAGTATATTCTTTTAGAAAGTAGAACAGGTCACTCAAACAAACATGACATTCATTTAACTTTCAGAAAATAAAATGAATCATTTCAACCAAGACTTACTTAGAAGTGAAAAGTGAGAGGAAATTCATGTGTTAGAATGGAATTCCCATTACAGGCTTGTTGAAGAAAAAAAAAATGTCACATGAAACCAGTCTGTAGAGCAAAAAAAGATTGGGGACTGCTGTGGTAGATTACGAATGAGACTATACTGTTTACATTTACAAACCGCTGGCGTTGGCCTACAAAATAGTCACGTTTTGGGAGACCCCAAAAATGGCATGTTTGTTCCATCATTAACTTGTTCACTGAAACGGGATGTCGCCAGTGCCAGCCAATTTAAGCATTTTGACTGATCTTTCAAGGTCCACAGAAAATGTTGTGTTTGGTCTATGGAAATACACATACTACCAAATGAAAGATTGAACTCTCATCTTTCATCTTTCAGTTTGTTTCTACCTTATTCCGTTCTTCAGTAATCAACAATAGAAAATGGTTAGTTTCACCGAAATGCTCTGTTTTGAAACAAAAACCGGAGAAAAAGAGCTTTTTGTGAAACGATGTTATTTCATGCACTCTAGTGAATTCTACACTTTTTGTCCATGAATGATGCCACAAACACCTAAATAGTGCTTTACTTCTGTAATACACCACCACCAACAATGAAAAAGTGTTTTTAGATTGCAAAATACGTTTATTTCCATTCAACAGTGTAACAATTTGACAAAACAATTTCTCAAACTATTTACAAATGTGTGCAACTGTGGTACTATTTACAATTATGTGGATGTTTCAAATACAGTTTTTCTTTTTGTAACACTGCTCTGCGTGCAAGGAGATGGAGCAGGATTTGCTAGATACGTTTCACTTCGATTGTCCATTTCGCGTGCAGACGTTACAGTTTCTTGACGGCCTTTTTTTCCGGGGAATAGCAAGTAGCAGACTGTACCCACTACTCCGATGAATATGCATTGGACTCGGGGCACTCTTCGTCGTCCGATTGAACGACCGCCTGAGCGTGCTCGGTTGTGCTCCGCGTTTTCCGGTGTTAGCATCGCTAGCCCGTGAACCTTTATGACGTCGTCATAGCCGCCGCGTCTGCGCTTCCAACTTCGGCGTCAACCTCGGAGTCACCATCATTATCATCGATGATGATCATCGTCGTCATCAATGTGCTCTTTAGCGTTGGTCGATGCCTTTCGTCTTTGGAAAAAATTCCCAAGTGTGAGCTGCTTGCAACCGGTCGCCCATTGTTCGCTTCTTCAGCCATCTAGCTCCGCCTCACGTCTTCTACTGCCGCGTCAATGCTTCCAACCTCGGAGTCACCATCATCATCGTCGATGATGATCATCGTCGTCATCAATGTGCTCTTTAGCGTTGGTCGATGCTTTTCGTCTTTGAAAAAAACTGCTATAGCGTGAGCTGCTTACAACCGGTCGCCATGTTCTCTTCCCTTCCCCAGCCATTGTCCCCTCTAGCTCCGCCTCACGTCTTCTACTGACGCCTACCCAATCTTGTCAAAAGAGAGTCATTGCTGCCATCTAGGGGCCAAAAATAGTCATTAGGCTAACTAGATCTGCGTTCACCACAGCTTGCCAAGGCTTTCCTCCACCCGTTTCAAAAAAATATATTAAAAAAATTGGATGACGTCTTTTAACGTCATTGGCGGCCCTCCGTAGGTTTTTACTTGACGTCTTTTAACGTCCATGGCAGTGAAAGAGTTAACATTGCAACCTACAGCAAAGTAAGTCCTTTTGTTGGTAAATGTGTGGATTTTTTTTTGTGGGGGGGCGGGGGTTAATGTTACCAAATTGTAATTTAAGAGCTTTCAGCACGAATTTAGCGAAATTAGCAACAAATCCCTTGCATAGTTTATATAAATCATGTACGTCACTCATCTCCTGTTCCCTGTTCTCTACAATTGTTTCATATGCATATGCATCAAGTAGACACCAGTGCATGTGCCAGTGTGAAGGCTCTCAGAGCTCATTATCACATGCGTTGCCGTAAGCACAAACTGTGACGCCATGGCTAAGACTGAGGAAATGGTCTGCCAAGGGCCCATACCACAACTTATTTGCAATATTTTGAACCACAGACATCTGATGTTTACAATGTTGTATCTGTATCCTCCCCCAATATCAAGGGTATTATAAAAATGCCAAGACCCCTTCGTTGTTTACTCTGTGTCTCTTTGGCTTTTGTGCTGAACCATGTCCTTTTCAACCCCATCGTCGCATCTGCTTTATTGTCATCGTACTCAAAATTGTTCTTGATTTAATTATTTTTAAGTGTCTCGGTCTCGTCTTGGAATTAATTAGTTTAATTTGGTCTTGACTCAGACACAAAAGAACGGTCATTCCTGCATGATGTATTTGTGAATATAATGACTGTGTTTGTCTAAGCAGGATTCAAGTATTTAACATACTATACGATAAATCAACAAACATGTAAATTACTGTGACTGACAAATTTGCACTGAATGTGTAAGTTTTGTCCTCTTTAGCAGCAACGGAGAAGGGTTTTAGTGAATAATAAATAATGAGACTCCCATATGCACTTTTAGAACAAAGGTCATATTTCTGAATTTCAATGAGCTTTAAGAGAATTTTTAAGAGCATGCTTTTGCTGTATGGGAACTACCAATAATTTACAATTTACCTGCTGCTTTGACAGTTTCTTTTACGTTGTCATATACATTGCAATTTGCAAACATTATCATGTTTACAAAAAACAAAAAAAAGTTTTCCTTAAAAAAATCATTTGTAGAAGGGCTGCACCCCTCGTGAGGATAAGTGGTTCAGATAATGGATGGATGAATAGATATTCAGATCTTGAAAATGTCCTAATTAATTCAAAACCTTTTGCTCATTATCATGTATATTCGCCCTCACCTGGTCTTGATCTCAACTCGCTCCAAACTTGCTCTTGACTCACATTCTTTCATTCTTGGTCTTGACTTGGTTGGCTCTCCCCAAGTCATGTGTCATTTGTGTCCTTGGGCAAGGCACTTCACACACATTGCCTCCAGTGCTAAGCACACTGATGTATGAAAGGTGCGAATGTTTGGTGGTGGTCGGACACTATTTAAGTAGTTAACCGCCACCACAGTTTGAATATGTGAGTGCATGAATAATGTATCTGTTCCATTGTAAAGCATCTTTGAGTGTCTCGAAAAGCGCTTATTATTATTATTATTACTTGTTCTGAGACCTCAAAGTCTTTGTCTAAGTTTAATGTGGCGTGTAGACTACATAACCTAAATTTACAGTACTAGATATCAGACAGGCACATACAACAGCATATTGTAAGTAACAGTTCATTTAGTCAGTGTTAGACTAAAGCTGGGAAGGTTATTTTGCATTTAGTGTTCTTAAAATGTTTGCCATAAAAGCCTATTATTATGTCCGTATGGTGGCAATAGTGTCTCGGGTGTTTGCACTTCATCAAGCACAGACACATAAAACAGTGTTATTAAAGTGAGGGGAAAAAACACGTTGACTGGACACAAGGGAGGAACTGGAGACATTACATTGAAGTTATTAGTTATATTGCTTCTATAAATCTAACAGAGGAAATGGTGCAATAGGGTTGACTGCTAAGGCATGAAATTGAAAACAAAAATGAAATATACACAGCATCACCATGCTTCAATTGATGATTCCATAACATGTTCAGCGTTGCTAATGGTCAATTTGTGTGCATCAAGTCATTTAATCATTTAATGGAGCAATAAAATAATAATAAAATAAAATGGTGGAGGTCATGGTGTCTTGGGACTGTCAGTGTGGAGTGACATGCAATGTCTGTCTTTCTTTATTTTTTCTTGAAAAAAAAAATCTAAATTGATATTTCTTTACAATTCCTGACTGCAGATGACTACATCACTTTAACAGCAGGATAAATCACGGTCCATGCAAATGTTGCATCTGACAGCTGTTTGTCAATATCTCACCATTAGGGCTTAAATGACCTATAGACTTATTTCCTTAAAGGGGAAGTCCCCCCCCCCCCCCCCCCCACAAAAAAAATATGATAATATGTTCTATGCAGCCCCACTAGTCTAAATATGGAATTCTGGTTAATATTGCGTTAGTGGAATATGAGTTAAGCAGCAAAATCCAGCTGTTTTTATCAATATCAGAAGGCAGACATTTTGCCACTTGCCGACCAGTGAAAATGACATCACAGTTGCTCAGGTCTCAGGTAACAACCAATCACAGCTCATCTTCAGAAAACAGAGAGCTTTGATTGGTCGTTGCCCGAGCAACAGTGATGTCATCTTCAGTTGACAGCAAGTGGCAAAATGGCCACCCCCTGAAATGGATAAACATGGCTGGATTTTGCTTCATAACTCATATTCCACACATGTAATATTAATCAGAATGTCATGTTTAGACTAGTGACGTCACATATTAAAATATTATTGTCAAGAAATGTTTAAAGTCGACTTCCCCTTTAACACATTTAATATTTCCATTTGGAAACTACAGTGCAAAGTAATAAGCTAACTTTTAAAACAGTAACCTAATGGAGTCATTCGGTGCTGCTGTTGTTGAAAATAATACTGGGAGGGATATTTTTGCCTGGGCTTAACTTTCAAGACATGATGCAGCTGATCTCCAAAAACAAACACCGTGATGGATCCAAGACATTTTCGATCTGTTTCTAACTTTCATACGACTGCCTCAGTCTGTTCTGACTCACAGTATGTTAGTCATATTTCGACACACTTGTCCCCACATACAAAGTATATTCACTATCTCCCCAATGACCGCTGACTTCTTTTTTTGCTGGAGGTATTGGCCAGCACTGCATGGTGTATCCTGAGCACACTGTCTCACTCAAGTGGGAAAGCGCAAAATCTCGGACGCGTCAAACTGAGAAACAACATTCCTGCAATAACAGAACTTGTCCATGTAAGAAAATATTCAAATAAAAGTGAAAAACTAACCTTTCATGGTGTTTATTTTAGCTTTGATACAAGAAATTAGTCAACAAGGGAAATAAGTCATAAAAACAAAATAAATAATTCAAAAGGTGAGAAAATGTGTACATGATACTGATCAGACAGGGATGTTCAATGGTTGAGAAAGTCTCTCGAAATGTGCTTTTTATAAATACTGCTTGTAAATATATATATATATATATATATATATATATATATATATATATATATATATATATATATAATAGTTACTTTTTGTTGAACAGAATTGCTTCTATATGCAAGTAAAATACTGTTTGGGTGTAGCATCTCTTGCTACCACAGGTAATAACACTTAATTGCCTGTGAGAAAAATTGACTTAAATGAAAAGCTCACTCTTCTCACCAGCGGTGCCTCCCTCACGCACATATTTTAATGTAAAATGAATGAATAATACAATACAGAAAAACACCTAATTGCTAACACTATTAGTACTCACTAAATCCATTAAACAACAGCAAGACATTAAAGAATACGTCTCAAAGGGAAACGGCAGTATTTACAGCTTGAACATAGTGAATGGCTTCGTTTTTAGCCCATTGACGAGGGGTCGGGTGTCCATAAACAGCAAAGGAGGAAGAATAGAGATTCACATTTCCAAGATGGAAATACAGTCACGATTTGCAGTTTGTCAGCCAAAAACAAAAATATTAAATATTGGTTTGTTGCGCAAGGCACTGCCAAGTCTTTTCTATGTAGCTTCAATAAAACTATGTCAAAAAACAACCCAACTACCCCAATATTTTTTAAATTATATATATATATATATATATATATATATATATATACGTAATATGTGGTAATATGCGGTGAAAGGTTGGTAAATTAAGCAATGGAGTCTCCTTTAAAACTATTTTGTGTAATATTTTTGTATTTTTGCCAATATTTTTGTATAGAATATTGCATGTTTTTGTTTGATTGTGTTTCTCATATTTTTGTCAGGTTTTTTTGTCTAACGTAATTGTATTATGACTGATTTGTATTTTTTATGTAGTATTTTTGATAGAATTGCTTTTATTTGTCTTGTTTGTTTTCAAGTTATATACCATGATTTTACCGGTCTGGCCCACTTGGTAATATATTTTCCTCTATGTGGCCCCTGAGCTAATATGAGTTTGGCACCCCTGCTCTAAATACTGGAGAATGCCGGCCACTAAACTATGCAATCTAATGATTGGGAAAATCATCAAAAATCATCGGGCTTCCTGAAAAAAAATGAGCACGTATCTAGCCGAAAGGAAAGAAGAGTAGCAACATTTGGCACTGAAACAGCTTTCATGGTTGCTACAATCTTGTGTACAGTACTTTTTGCTTCCAAAAGCAAATTCCTCACAGTCCTTAGAGTGTGTCCATGCAAGTGTTTGTCAGTGTTTATAAGGTCATAGCGTCCTTCTGGTAATTGAGGGGAGTTCATCCAAATATGCTCTTAAAGAAAATTATTCCTACATGAGTGGGTAGGTAGCAAAAAGAGCCAAAGGACACTGAGAGAACTCTAGAATAAGAATAGATAGAAGTATTCCTCTCTGACTTCTAAGAAAGTTGTATAAAGTTTTCATTTTTCCCAGACTGTTATTCACATGTCCGCCTTATGTCAAACTTCAGCTCAGTCTTACCATCAGCATTTTCATGCCGTTGCTACAAGAACTACCCAGCCAATGGAAGCGACTCCACTCATTCCCTGTAAGCAAGCATAAAATGTTGTTTACTTTCAGCCACCAAATTTTCAGGTGCGCTCGGAGTATGTAAAAGAAAACTGCCTGATTGTCCAACATGGTGCAGCTTGGTCTGCAAAATTCCCTAACATGCTTGCACATGCACGAAAATCAACTTTTACACCCGAGCGCACATGCACTGTCTACGAAAACAGAGCACTGAGTGTGTTTTTTTTCTTTGTGTTGCCATGTTACATCTAAATATCGCTGAATTGCAGTATTTAGAAGAGACCTTCAAGGGGCCAGTCTCATTGAGGAGAGTTACAAAAATCATTTTATTGCACTGATTTAATCGGACTGAAAGTCTGTGCAACAAAATATTATGTTCATTTTTGCTTTTCTTAAGTTGTTAGGTAACAATTTTTGGGTAATTTTCACAAAGCTGTCATTATCATTTTTGTCAGTTTCAAGTCATTTAAATGCCCAGTTTTTCATTCTTTAAATAAAAGTAATTATTGCCTGTGCAGTGCTTCTCCTTTTTTTTTTTTTTTTTTTCCCAGGAGAGCTCAGTATTGCTCATTCGATTTGACATCATCATTGCTCTCCTTTTTTTAAAAAAACAAATAAATTAAAAAAAAATAAATAAATGTTTTTTTTTTTTTAAATATATATACATATACACACACATATATATATATATATATATATATATATATATATTATTATTTTTTTGTATGTGGGTGAGTATGTGTATGTGCGTGTGTGTGCGTGCATGCGTGCGAGTGTGTGTGCATTCATCAGTTCACCTAAAGCCCATTAAAAAAAATCCCATACTAATAATATAATATAATAATAAATTGCCAAATGCAGAAACATCAATGTAAGTTATCACGATGTAGTGGCTCTCGCTAACAGCTGTGCAGTGCTTCTCAATACTTTTCTGTTCCCTCGCCGCACCCCAGGAAGAAGAAAGAACGCCCCTCGAACTCTCCACCGTGACTATAAGTACAAGTATCATTTGTCTATAAAATTGCTATGAGTACACCTTTGCATTACATTGTACCCTTATTGACATTAAATAAAACCAAAAATAAAAAAGAAGTAAAAGTAGATCAAACAACAATCACTTTATTCACAGGTTGTTGTTGTTTTTAGACTGTCATAGAAAAGATCTGAAGTGCATTAATTTGCCTAAGATTAAAAAAATAATAATCTGAGTGCCTCTGCCACTTACTGTAGTGGATGTGCAATTACACTTTATTCTTATACGACAAAAAAAATAAAGAAACAAGTAAATAAACAATCATTTAAATAAATAATTTGTTGAGAAGACCTGTTGTAAAAGTTAAATGTTTCATGATGGCCAAAGTTGAAACTAAAAGACCATTTTCCATCATCTCATCATACTGTTTGAATTTTTTTTTTTTTAAACCGCATATCGGTAAATCAGAGGTCAAGCAATGGACTGGTGTGAGGACAATGGATTGTGTATGTGATTAAGGGTAAAGGCTTTTTATTTTAACTTGCTGCAACCATCAACATCTACCAACAACAACTTAGGCCATATTTGCAAAATGTGAAAAAAAAAAGATTGACTGATGGCCTGACATAGTGGCGCTTACATTGATTTTCTCTTCATACTCCAAAAAACATGTTCAAAGATTTTAGATTGTCCATTGATGTGACCGAAACCCGCGAAAAGTTAGCTGGGATAGACTCGAGCTCCCCCCTCCAACCCAAACAAGAAGTTAGAAAAAAAGAAAAGAAAAGAAACATTCAGGACAGTTAAATACAAGCTACGAGCAAGTCAACCAGTCTAGATTTATTTATTCAACAAAGTGAATAGTTTTTCTTGGAATCGTAACATTTAATGGATGTACTAATAACCTTGTGTGCCTGTGCCGTTTCCAAACAGCAGGCTTGAATCAATTAATTTTCACTGTCAGGCTGCATGACGCTATTTATATGAAGAATAATCATATATGTCAACTCACAAAGTGATGAAATATAAAACAGCTGGCGTTTATTTTCAAATATTTATTTTCAAATGGATCCCTGCCATATTTCTTGCTAGATTTCTTGTCACACACACAACATTATTACTTCACAGTAAAGATGAAGAAATCGTTCTCTTTGGTATGAAACGTCCCTGTGGTGCGCGTCTTTGTGTGCATTAAATGTGATTCCCCATTTGCGGCCACTTCACGTGTTCATACGAATTTCACAAAGTGTCTGGACAGGAGAAATTTCCTTGCTCATCGTTAACACTGATGCTAAATATAAGTGTGATCCGCATTCTCCTTTGAACAACAGAACACGTTTTTAACGTTATTCCCATTCACAAATAAATGTAAACAAATTGTTTAAGGCTATTTGGATTAGTGAAAGGTGAGGAATGATTTATTTTGAATAGATGAGAGGATTTTTTTAAGGTAAGTAACTGTGTTTGAAGGAAAGAAGGAAACCGACCCCCCCCAAAAAAAAACAAGAAAGTAGTAAAAAAGTTTTCAAAACTGCTCAAACCAAGCACCAACTTTATTAGTCAGCACCGGCTGTTTCTTTCGAGGTCGACAGTTCTACAAGATGATTGAAAAGAGTTAAGCCAACAGCCAGCTGAGGAAGGTCTGACATTTGACTTCCTCCCTCAAGGTGCAAAAAAGAAGAGCGGCTCAATGTCTTGCAGTGCCAGTGGCATCAACTGAGTCAAGCAGAGACAGCACATGATAGAGAGGGTTATTTAAAAGTTGCTGACATCTTCTACTCGACAAGAAACTGAACTGAATGCTTCACAGTTGACTTATTTTCCGTGTACATTACCGGTTTTGCATTCCCAGGTGTAAATCCTATCAGACCTTTTCCCAAAAGGTCCAACACAAATGTGTTGATTTAATAAAATGACGATACAAAATAACACAAATTAAACCTGGTTTGTTGTGTTTGTTTCACCGCCATGATTGCTTAGTAGTTAGCACGTCAGCCTCATAGTTCTGAGGATCGGGTTAGGAATCTTGGGTCAGGGCTGCTTTCAAGAGTTTTCTCTGGGTAAACACACTCTAAGAGAAATTAATATTCTAAATTGCACATTGGTGAGAATGTGAGTGTGAATGTCTGTTTGTCGATTGGCTGGCGACCATCACAGCTTTCAGTGTGTGCCTATTGCTCAATGTCAGCTGAGATTAGCTCCAGCTCACCCGCAGCCCTTTATAAGGATGGAAGCAGGATAGCGAATGAATGAATAGATGAACTTTTGAAATGATCTTTCAGACCTCCTGAAATTTCAACTAAATAATGGATATGCATGGTGGGAAAAAAAATAATTTCCAACAGATTTTCAGGTCAGCTCTTATTGCAGTTTGTGTCCTTGGATCCAGAAACCTTGGTAGAAATCCACATCTTTTCAATCCCTATTTTAGACAAGAGGTTCATGGTCAAGTTAATCTGTAAATTTGGTTTGTAATAAAGAAAGCAGCAAAATGCCGTCGTCCTAAAATCCACTTGGAGAAATACAAACAAACCCAAATATCACCGGAGTCACCTTGCACAGCAAATTGCCGATAAGACCTCACTGACTGCTTTTGCCGAGCTTGAGACTCAAGCAATTGTGGCTGCTAAAATAACTTTAGAATCAGTCTGTAACCTTGTTGAACGTATATAAGTTTTGATATGACTGTCCATTAGTAGTCCACACCTAATTTTTGATCTGATTGGCCCGTGCTGGATTTGAAAGAATTTCATCTTTTTTAGTGCCTGCTCTAAACAGTTTCTCTTTCCCAGATGAATTTATGAAGCAATCCATCTGGCATGTCAGGTTACCGCTGCAGGGCCCCGGGGCTCTGATAATCAGAAAAGATGAGAAAATCAAATCCACTAGTTCCACTGTCACACCAGATTCATATGAATGATGGGTACAGGAACAAATCGTTTTTCATACAGTAAAAACATTTTGTAACTTTGATTGTCATTCTTTTTGTACAAGAGTTTTGCTACTTACAATGGAAATTGCTATTTGTTGTAAAGCACAGTTGCATATTGGACTAATGGATGTAAATGAACAATTTCAATGTTTACATGTTGATTTTGCAAAGATCAAATGTTGTACCACATCTACTGAAGATTCTGATCAGCTTTCCACAGGTGGGAATTAAACTGGTCTAAGTAAGGCTTGGCATATTATTTTTTCTTTGGGGAGCACTTGCTAACCTGCTAATCTTTGCTAATCTATGACTTTATTTGAGGACCAATTTTCTCATTTTGAGGCACAATTTTTTTGGCATGTTATTCCCAGGGTCATCAAGCATGGGCTTTATTAATTGATTTAAAAAAAAATGAATGTAACAAATTAACAATTGTTTTTCTTTTTCTTTATACAGGATCAACAGCTTTTATTTCTTAAATCCACATTGTGAACAGCAGCAAAATGAATGATCTTGTCAAGAAACAATTTCAGTGAGGTAATTTCAAACACAAATTTCCATTTAAACTTAGTATTTCTGAATGGATGTTCACTTAGCAAAGCTAAATTGATTAAAACTAACAATACTGTATTGTAATTTTGAACACATTTATTGTGCTGGCCTTAAAAGTCAAAATCAAATCCTTTTCACAATTGTGAACACAAATAATATTACACAACTGATATACATAATTTATCCTATATTAATGTGCTTTTAAGGTTAATTGTCTAATGTTGGCTGATGTATGCCGTAATGGCAGTGAATTCCAGTTTCCGGTTCTGTTTATCAAGTCCTGACACTTATTAATCGACCTGTTATTTTGCTGTTCAAAATTGGATGCTTTGACGCATTTTAAGTCGGACGTCTACGAAAAGAGTGGAGCATCACCCTAGCACTTAATTTCATTCCATTCCCTTACCTTCCCTCATAATCCCATTCGAATGGTACTCGTCAGAAGTGGATTTTATTCACCGCCATGGAGGCGATGATTACTAACTGAATAGCGACTCTGCAAAGAGTTTAGCCGCACTAGTAGCCAGCCGAAGCTCGTTGCGTGCAACCTAGTGCAGCGTAAGTAGCACCGAGCTTGCCTTGATCTCAAACTACCTACGGTACGTGAAACGCGTGCGTCCAGCACAGCGAAGCTTTTTGGGAGCATCTCGGCGGTTGATTGTCAATTTTGCTATTCAATATATTTTGATGAGGTGCAAAATGCAAATTTTGCCCAACAAACTGCGATGTGAAATTGCTTTTTTCAAGCATTAGGTTTAAAGGAGAACTCAACAGGAAGTCAGACTCTTGCTCCACCCCTCACTAAGATTTGAAATCCGTGCTCAAAGGGGGTGTTGCCTGGAGGAGAGGAGAGGGTTGGGCGTGGTCTGGCTGTGATTGACAGCAGCAATTCGCTAAGAAGCCGTTTAAGGCGGCGTGTACGAGAACGAGCCGGTGGGTGGGGGGGGGGGGGCGACTACGTCATGCGGAACAAGTGACACAGTATGTATCGTCTCGTGTTATGAGAGAACAAACGATTTTTGCCCCCAAATCAAGCTTTAAACAAACATGCACTAAAATGTCCAAATATTGATCAGAACATGTAGACAGCAAAAAAAAAGTTGAATGTGTTGAGTTATGTTTTAAGAAATATTTCACTGACGACGGGCCAAAACCTCGTAAATCACAATTTGACAAATTTAATATATTTTCGAAAATGTATATTTTTGGTCCTCCATAAGTCCACACATGTGGGGGTGATTTTTTTTTTAATTATTGACCAATCTAATCTAAAGTGTTGGAAATGGCTTGCTGTCTTTGGTGGTTGAACAAACGTGAAGTTTTTGGGGTCTCCTAAAAACTGACGATTTTGGAGGAACCAGGCTTTGGCCCAACACCAACAATTTACTTTTATTATGTAAAAATCCGGGAACTAGATGACTAGTTTATCCCATTATCATTATTCAAGTTTTACAAATAAACTCCAGCTTGCAGATAAGACATAACACAATCTCTCTCTCACTTTTTTTTTTCTCAATATGTGGCCTCAGGCATTTTATTTTTTGCGGACACAAATGCAAAGTTTATGGGCTGTAGAGAAGATTGTATTTACTTCACACAGCATTAAGTACTATAAATACAATTATTTTGGGTAATGTGATTTCCGTCGTACGCTGATAACTGCATTGATTTTGAAACCATAGATGTCGAGTTGGTCCTGAAAAGTACAAATACAGACGCTCCCCACCTTACGAACGAGTTACGTTCCGGACGATCGTTCGTAAGGTGAATTTGTTCGTAAGTTGCTTCAGTGCTATATTTTGTATTATAATTTATGTTTAAAGCCTATATAAGTATATTGAAGGTTTATATAAGTATGTTTAAGGCTTGTACAAGTAACCTGCATTGGTTTGTACTGAAAAAAACTTTTAATAAAATGGAGAGAATACGTACAGTACTGTACTGTACTACGTATGTTAGAGAGAGAGAGCGAGAGAGAGACACACACAGTATGTACATGTACGTAATAAGATAAATAAAATGAAGTTTAACTCGATGCTTAAGGAGATGATGGAGGAGGAGGAAGAGGAGGATTTTATATCATGAGAGATTCTTCGTCGTCGCTGGAATCGGCTTCAAAAGTTATTTCCTGCTTCATGGGGACCGGCGTTTTCTTCCTCCTCCTCCTCGCCACGTTGCTCAGCCTCCAATGAGCTCTCACAGCACTACGCGCAATGCAAAATCTAACTTACAGCATCTCTTTCCGAACATTTTTCGACATACTGTACGCGCAGAAATGTTCGTATGTACCGTTGTTCGTAACTCGAATGTTCGTAAGTAGGGGAGCGTCTGTATCTCAGTCTTTTTCACCAATGAAACAGCCAGCGAGAGAACTGGAGCGCTACAAATTGAGGAGTTTGCTTTTAAAGCCTCTAGGAATAATTTGAGACATTTGTTGGACTGCAGACACACAATCTCAAGAAGACAAGTTAAAGTAAAGCGTTGATGTAAAATGAGTGTTCCCTGGATGCAGTTCAGACTTTTCTAAAGTTTAGAATGTTGGCATTTCCTCAACTAATGATAATGATAATAATGGGAGCGCAGATGTGTTACAAGGGATATATTCCCTGTTTATAATTAATGGATCCATCAAGTTTAAAAGTTAAAGTGACAGCCAAGTGAAAGAAGAGTTATATAAAGTTTAGAGGAAGTGGGACAGAACTTGTTGGATGGTGTTATGCTGAGTCTTTATCTTCCTGTTGATGGGGGACAGTGACAGTAATTGGAGGTGAATTTGCATAGCAGATGTGCCTTTTTGCAGAGTAAGATATATAGGCCAACAAACACTGAGATGGACGTATGCCATCTGTCAACGAGAAAGCAGCAGATAAATTAAAGCTAACAGCTGGGAGTGTACAAGGGAGGTAAAGGCGTGTTGGTGCATCTCACTCCGTCGTGGGAGAGTCATGGAAGGTATTTCCCTCTGGAATTTAGGTGAGGAGAGGAAAAACACACAGATGAGAAAAGGTAGAGTTGTGAATGAATACAGAGAAAGACAGACGACGGAAGAGAGAGCTTACAAGAAGCATTCTTTGTTGGAAGAACGGACATCTGTGTGTCCGCAATTTGAGGCTCGCACTGATTAATATTTCCTCTCACATTTTATGCATTACTTGAATCAATGCTTGTATTCTTTCACGACTTTGCAAATTTAATGATTCAACATCAGAAACCCAAATAGTCTTTGTGTGAGAGATGTCAGCAAATTTCTTGAGACTTCAGAAAATGTTGGATTGTGCTTTGGATGTATCCTGTAACACTATTTGGGATAGGCAATAGGTACCTGGAAAAAAATATATATATATATATATATATATATATATATATATATATATATATATATATTTATTTTTTTTTTTTTCCTTATCATTGTCACGTTATTGAAGATATTATCTTCACACTAACACGTTACCCGCACTTTAAATGTTTTTACAGTTGTACAGCAATACAGTTTTGCTAAGTTATACGGTTGTCATTAATAAGAAAATATGAGTCCACCACAAGGTGATGACAAAAGAAAAAATATCCTTAAAAGGCAGAGATGCTAGCGAAAGGAAGATTCCATTATCAAGGGAAAGTACAATGTCGAGACATAATTTAGGTCAGACCATTCCAAATTGCACATTCAATTTCAGCCTCTGTAAATTACAATGAGTTGGCAGCATGAGCCACTAATGAAAGTATCCATCATTCATTAATTGAAAATGAACTTCCCCTTCATATTAATGGGCAAATGCCAGACTGAGGCATTATTATGGCAAAGTCAACCTTATACAACATCAGAAATAACTCCCTCTCAAAGCCACCGCATTATATTCGAGTCCATGGGAGAAATGGCTGCATTTTGTGCAACCTACAATACCTTTTTTCTACTTTTGATAATGAAAGAATGGGAAAACTCAAAAAGGAGGGAGTCTGTTATGTCATTTGGTACATTTAGTGTAATCATTGAACACAATACCCTGTGGGTGTTGAACATTTTTAAATCTTCGAATTAGTGTTGTTCCGATACCGATACTGGTATCGGCAGAGGCCCCGATACTGCATTAAAACAGTGGTATCGGTGAGTACTAACAAGTAACATGATGATACCATTAATTCTGACGCTAATATAGGACTTTGGATGCAGCATCTTGTGTCTTGCTCATGCACGACATTCACTGATGTGTGACATGTTCACTGCGTGCCGAGCTAAGATATCTTATTGGCCCTTGAATGCTCTGAACCAATGGCAGGACAGCTTTTTCATGTTGAGGAAAAAAACACCTAGGTATCGGTATGGCCGATACTGCAACGCTGGGTATCGGAATCGGTATCGGAGGGCCAAAAAACGGTATCGTACCAACACTAGCGCTAATGGCTGTCAGTGAATTTAAATAAGGTGATGGGAGCATAAAATTTATCCGGAGTACGCAAAAGTTCATGATGGAATTATGAAACCTCCCCATGCTGGTGTTTGAGATTGAGTTTTTCAAAAGAAAGACAATTGAAGAAAAAAAACCTACTTGAGTATGACACAACCACTCCCAGTTGGTGGCGCTGTCCAAAAAACCTGTATCCTGGTGCGTCTGCGAGGTGTGCTCTCTGTCACTGCAGGGGGACAGTTGGTCATGAACTGGGTGTCGTCTTCATCAATGATCTAAAAAAACCACACAAGAAAACACAATTACAGTATTTCTGTTATCGATTAAATGGAAAGCCAGGAACTGTATTTTTCTGTGAATATTTCACCTCGGCTGATTTGACCAAATTGTGTTCTTGGATTCTTTATTATAATTTTTAGTATTATAATTTTTTTTTTTTCTTTTTTAGGAGGATCATTTGAAATCGTGTCTGACAAAATGATTGCGCTCCAAAAATGTAGCAAGCAATGTGATATTTAACTGACATTGCATCTGTCATGTGCGTTTGGCTGGCGACCAGTTCAGGGTGTACCCCGCCTACTGCCCGAAGCCAGCTGCGATAAGCTCCAACGCCCCCCCGCAACCTTTGTGAGGTCAAGCGGTTAAGAAAATGGATGGCTGGATGGATGCATCTGTCATTTTAGGGATAGCTCTCAAAATGAAAAGGTGTCTTCCATAGAGCAATAGTTCAAGACCATTTGAAGGAAATTGTAAAGTACGATGTATTGAACACCCTTAAAGTATTTTTCTGCATATCCATATAATTTAGAACCTTTTGCAGGCCTCAAACTGTCAGCATATCACAATATGGAAGCGCACACTATGTCAGCAGACCTTGGGGAGTAACAGAATACATGTACCGCCGTTACATAATCAGATTTAAAAAATTTGTTTAACTGTGTTCCATTACAGTTACTTACTTATTTACTACTAGTTATTACTTTGAGGGATTACAATTTCTACGATGAGAAAGAGGGCAAGAGAGAGAGTAAAAGAGAGAGAGAGAGAAGGACAGAGTGAGAGAGAAAGAGAGGGACAGAGTGACACAGCGAGAGAGCAAGAGAGAGCGCGTGCACGCCCGCGCGAGTGGGACCGTTGCTACATATCGGGAAGGTGGGAGCGAACGAACTGACTAGTCGTGTCCTCCACACGTGGGCAAAAAGCTTCACGGACGGGAGGAGGAAATAGCGACCGGTATTCACTGGAATTTACTCGGAGCGAAAGTTTGAGCTGATAGTCCAGCGGCATGCTACGCGCTGTAGCTTTTTGCTAGCTAGCCCGCTAGCCTACAACCATAATGTGAGTTACACCTTTCAAATAAATCTTCCTCTCACCAATTCACAATTTAAACATCATACACAACATATACACGGCTAAACTTGTGACTGGGATAAAAATTATTTTTGCAGTCACACATCATTATCCTCATTGAATGACTATGAATCTATCTATCTATCTATCCATTTGTGTGTTTAATCAATCAATCAGTAGTCTATGCTTTTTAATTACACAAGGATTTTTGCTATTTGTAGGCTGCCCGGGTCCCTATCACCAAAAAAATAGCAGAGGCACATTGTATAGAATATATTTTGTGGCGATATTTATTTTTATTTTGTCTTCATGAGCATAATCAATATTGGAGTAATCCAGTTACATTACTTTAATATTATGGTACTTGGATTACATTACTAACTACATTTTTTAGCAGGTAACTTGTAACTGTAACAGATTACATTTTAAAAGTAACCCTCCCAAACCTGTATGTCAGATATATGTCTACTAATATAACCTGGTCAAGGCTGTGGCCATTACTTGAGATTATGATAATCAATTAAGATACACTGCAGACTTGCGCTTAAATCAAATCAACAGAAAACAATAAAAAACAAAAGCAAATGAACATATCACTGTCTGCTCATAAATAAATAAAAAAAGGTCTATGACGGCCACAAGTCAACAATCTAAACTTCTGCTGTGACTGGCCAGCAAATTAAGTAAAAAATGAATATACAGTATCTGTACTGTAGTCGTGATTCCAGATTATCTAATTGATGGTTAACCATTAAAGTATGGTTTTTTTTTTTATTATTCAGTAAAGCCAAATGTGAAGTTTGGAAACAAATGTGTGTGTACATTTTTAAGCCTGCTATGTGAAGTCTTGTCCATGAAAGACTTCTATTTGAGTCCCTATAGTAGATGAAGCCTTTTTAAGGGTACACACACACGCACGCGCGCAGTCGCACACACACACTGACACAAACATTCACCCTCTGACCTTGTTGCCACCATTCTCCAACGGCACACATCATCCAAATGTCCCCAAAGGACGCTGAGTACTATGTCACTGAATGTTTTCCCTCCTTTGTCATTTTCCTTCTTTTAGCATGCAAACACACTAACAGCCCTCCTCTGTAACACACAAACATGCAAATGCACACTGTGTATACACAGCAGTCTGGAAGCACACATTCAGGCAAACATAAAAATGGTCCTGGACTTCAGTGTTGACCTCCCTATGCCTCTCTATTCACTCACATTGCTTTAGTTTGCGTCGCTAAGCCTGAAGCTGTGTCAGTCAAAAGTTGGCACAAACAAGGGGCTAAAAGGCATTCAAAGAGGGAGACAAAGCGAGTCGCAGGCAGGAGTGAGAAATGCACAAGAGGAGAAGGAGTGCTCTGAAGAACAGTGAAATGAGAGACAGACAATAAATATATGTATTGGGGGGAAAAGACAAGGAGGATGAGAGTGCTGCCGTGGCTCAAAAGTGTATTAGGCGTAGTAACTTAGTCATAGCAGGTGCTCTTCCAGCTTGGAGGGCAAAAAATAAAAATGAGAAAGCCTCAGACTTCCCATGCTTTATCAAATATGTGTATTGATTTTGGATTGCGAATGATTGTGTTCATGGGGAATTTGATTCTCACGTTTAGGATGGACACACAAGGATTTTTATTACTGGACCTCCAAAGGTGCCTTAATTCAGACCTAATAAACAAGAAGAGCACAGAAGAAGAGTGGCATTTGAAACTCCATCATTTTGACCAAAAGGAAGCTGGTAAGCGATATTTCAAGCCGATATTCATTTGCAATAAAAAAGAAAATATTAGTGTCAAAAGAAAAATAAAAATAAAAAACGTTTTGTTTTAATTGTAAACATATAAAGGACTGACAGAGTTGCAGGGAGCGTTCAGGGTCATCAGCATGTGTTAAGCTAATTAAAAATTAAGCAAATAGTAAATAGTTCCCTGAAGTTTTCTACTGTAAATAAAGTTTTCCAAAATAATTTCCAAATTTTTCTTATTTAATTTTAGAAAATAAAAAGTATAGGGAGTTCCTAGTTTCAGCATCAGTTTTTATAAAAATGGAAATTTAAATAGATTCATAAATGAAAAGTTCCCTGTATCTCACTGAGCGATAAATGTATGCGAATGTAGCTAATTTGAGGTTTTCATCAATGTTCGTCAAAAAGGTTTCAAAAGATATTTGCAGTGAAAAATTGTCTGAAAATGTTTACGACAACTAAAAAGTGTCTGTAAACATCTTACAAATCCTGATGAAAACCCTAAATTCGCTACATTCACAAGCATTCACCATTTCGTGAGATCCCAGCTTTATCGGCCTTCAGATTTGTCAAAATGGCCAATATCGGCCCAGCCAATAATCGGTCTATCCCTCGAAGAAACCACTCAATTATTGTGCAGCTGCAACTCTTGAAAGGGGACATAAGGAAAGTACACTTGCATCTCTGGAACGACTTCCATTAGACAACCAAGTTAATAGTTGTGCCTGCCTACGGTATTTATGAAAATGTATTTGTGACTGAGCCATTTAGAATTTTGCAAATTGTCTTGTCACAACTTGGCTAATTTACATAACAGCGCCGCGTTTGCCGTTGTCCTTCAACGTGAAGCTTAGTCATTTTCAAGACATAACTGGTTCACTTTGTCTGACAACATGATCAAGCTGGGCAGACACTCAGTGTTGTTTTCAAATTCCTGTCCAGTGTATGTGGGAATTTCCTGCCAGTGCCACATAAGCGTCAAAGCAAACAATTGAAGTGCTCACACAATACAGACCACCAGAAAGCCAAAGGCATGATATTGCTCTCACTGTTTGTGCCGTTGCTGTTTCATTTAAGCCTTAGGGTTGCCAGCTTTCTTACCTCTTCTGAATTGGGCATCCAGTGAATCACAAGCCAGAAATTGAAGATGTAAATCCATGCAGTGGGTAGGATAGTGGTTTACTTAGACGTAGCTAGTGTGACATTCCCGGTCAATGCTCAATTCGCAATTGTCTTGCGATTGACTAGCATTCAGTCTGGGGTGTGATCCACTTCCATTCTACCTCTGCTGGGATCGACTCCAGCTTCCTCCGTAACACTGAGCAGGATAATCAATTTGGAAAATGGATAGTTGGATTAAAAGGTTCTTAGAAATAGTTTTCTTTATGAGGAAAATTCAAACTAATGAATGGAAGAGGTGATGATGCGTTATAGGTTTCAAACTCAAATTAAAAAATAAATGATAATAATAATAATAATAATATGATAAGATAATAAATAAATTAAAAAGTCAAGCTGGCAGCTGACCCCAAAGAGTCGTGAACAAATGTTGCTTTGGCAGTCAGAGATCATATTAATAGCGAGGTTAACGTGGAGACTTTTTTGTCATTCCGATTGAAATCATTCCGAATGAAGATCTGCGGTTACCTGTTTACATGTTCCACTCCATTAATCAGATCAGCCATGTTACAGCCATGGGACGTGCGGAAATCGATGTAAACATCATGTGGTTTATCAAGATGGAGTTCATCTATTAATGACAGTAGATTTAACAGTTTAAACTAGATTCGATATGCGGCCGAATAGATTTTTACAAAAAAAAAAATGATGGGAATATTCAACAAAACGTCTTATTTAGGGTTAGGATCCACACATTAAGTATGGAAGAATTGTATATTAATGGAACATTAAGCCTTAATATTTTTATTTCAGTGCTGTTCAAACATGAAACAGACTGCAACCTGTTTGTTAAATGCAGTGGCTCAGTTATAAGCCTGAATTTTCAGATAAATACATGTTCATAAAAATCTTACAGTGTACATGTACAATTTTATAGATTCGTAACGGGATTAATCGGTATTTAATCGAATCGTGACCTATAAATCGCGATACGAATTGAATTGCCAGGTACTAGGCAATTCACACCCCTAGTTTAAACACTCATATTAAAGCAACATCTTGATAAAAACAACTTGCAACTACTTTAAAACTAGTTTTCCCGTCACCGACAAGCTCTTGGTAAGATGTCAGGATGACATCATGACACATTTACAGAGCTTGAACTGTTTCCACGATGCCCGTTCAAATTCGTAAAAGGAATATACCACCACTGCCATTTCGAATGAAATTCCATTTGGCCTTTTCATTCCAATTCATGTGTTTATATGGAGCATTTTCATTCTGTTTGATCATTCAGATTCATTCTAATCGGAATACATGGCTCCACGTAAACACAGCTAATGAAGATTCGCTATTAAAAGCAAAGGCAGAAGCTGAGGATTTGAATCGAACGATCTGAAAGAGTCTGCAAATATGATGATAAATGGGGTGAAAGTATCTGGAAAATATATTGAGTCGGCACGTTCCCAAAAGCCTACAAGTGAGTTCTCAGAACTGTTTGACAAACAACCAGGAAATCAGTTTTCATGCCTGACTTTGAATGTGCAACCAACTTGTAAAAAAGTTGGGCATACAGATGGCGAAGAGTCTCAAATCATCAAACTCTATCCCACAGCAGCAAAGTTATTGATGTTCTACTCCAAATTAGCTTGCCAAACTATTTTTTTTTTTATCCTGATTCTTGTAGGCAGATGCGTAAGTGTGACAGACTGAAGCTCAGACAGAAAAAGACATGCAGATTGAGAACGAAATGGGGGGTGGGGGGGGTGTGGGAGACTGGCAAAGGAGCGTTTGTTTTCTCTGCAGAGGCTGGCATGTCTGTGTGTGTCCACGGTTTGTCCATCTCAATCTCTCTCAGTCTCTCGCTCTCTGTTGAGACGGTAAACACAGAGGCTTCAGAGTGCCTGCACAAGCAAACTCAGACCTTGTGCAAACACACATACATACACGCCATCGCACACAAAGAAGCAAAAGCTGGAGGCAAAACAAGGCTTCAACGCACACCCAAGATCCCGGGAGAAAACAGATAAGAACGATACGATGCACAAGGGTGCCTGCTTGTGTTGTTATTTGCTGTAAACACAATGCTCCTTCATAATCGAATGAAAAGCTGCGATTGAATAAATCAAAAGAAAAAATCCAATTCTCAAAATGAAACTTCCAGAGTAAAAGCAGAGACAAGAGGTGCACACGCGGACGCATTGAAATGTCACGTCAACACTTAAGGATGAACTGACTTTTAAAAGTAACAAAAGTCTCGATTAAGACTTCGGGGCACTGGCGTTTTGCCTTGAGCTTTCCAACATTCAAAGCTCTGCGTTTCATGCAAAATTCCAAGAGGAAATGCGGCCTTCGCCATCATTGAATGGAGGCGCCACAATGAGCTATATGCTTCATCCAACCAAAGCGACGGTGGAACAATCTCAAGCAGCTAAAAGTGAAAAATCGACCTCTCTAAGCCACACCCTTGAAATGCAAATCTGATTACAACACAGCACTGAACAGTCTGACAGAATATTTGATTGATTTATGCTCGTGTTACTCAAATTTTTGGGGGAATGCGTAATCTAATGTGTTACTAATTCCAGATTGGTAATTAAACCAAAGTGACTTACCCAAGTCACTGTGCATTCTCTTACTTAAAAGATATGCAGTATTTGTTCTATTCTTCCACCTTGGAATGTCAGTAAGGTGGGGCTTTAGGACCCAGATGCGGGAAGGCAGAGCAAGGAGGCCGAGGTGTAGTCCAAGAAAAAAGGTTTTAATTTCTAATCAAAAAAGCTATCTTCAAAGTACAAAATAAATTGAACTAACAAAACATGAATCTAAACATGGCTAAACAACTTAGGCAAATCTAACAGCATGACATGGTACCTGACAAGGCAAAAAAGGACAGCGTGACGTGGAGAAAGACTTACAGCAACAATGAACCGACACAGACAGGGGGGAGACACCTGACTAAATACACCAACACTAATGACATAACAAGACACACCTGGCTGAGGGCACTGATTGGATGACACATGAGGGTAATGGGGACACAGGTGGAAACAATCAGGAGTCAGGGTTGACACACACACCACACGAGGAAGGGCAAGTGACCAGAAACGAGAGGAGTCAATTTTCAAACTAAAACAGGAAATGACAAGACAAGGGGAACACACAAGGAAAACAGAAGCTAAACGTGACAGGAACTAAACATGACTAGAAATAAACATGACATGGAAAGTGACAAAGTGGCAGAGAAAAAAACGGAATGTTGTACAATGATATCAAGCAGAGGCTTTTGTAAAATGTATTCTTGCAACAAAAAAAAAACTTGTTTGGGTTTAGTTCCCCTTCAAGTGGTTTATAAGTTTGGTGGACCAGGTTTCTAGGCTGACATCTAGTTTATTAATGCCTGCATCAGTTGGAATTATTTTGTTTACAATTGTGTGCACAGTGCTGACAAAACTTGCTGCTGACTAAAAAAAAATGTTTTTCATTTGAATTCCACAAGATGTAATAACAAAAGTCAATCAAATTGTGGAGTGATAAAGCAGATGTTAAAAGGTTGAGGCCAATAGTCCAAAATAATTCTTATAATTTCCCCAGCAAAGACTTGATGTGATGAAAATACAAGTGTTTATATTTTTCGAATTGTGTTGTATCATTTGGTATTCAAGAAAGGCAATGATATCGAAAATAAGCATAAAGTTTGTATGGTTCGTTTGTATGGCCTGTCACAATTGTTTTGTTGAATTCTAGCATTCATTAGCTAAGAACACATGCTACAAATATTGAATAGCAAAGAGTGCTACAAATATTTTATTGTTCATAAATGTTGGCAAATTGCTTTGTTATATTTTCAATTCTACTCGTAAGTTGTGGTATATTACCTGCATGTAATTACTAATGACATAATTTTTTGTACAGTTTTTTGTACATAAAAACAACAGTGACAAAGAAAATAGGCTTGGCCATGTCATGTCACATGTTATTGTCATAACATAACATAAATAATGCTGTGTTCAGCTGAAGCGGGCGTAAAGTAATGTTGTTGTTTTTTTAACACACACCTGCCACCATTTAAAATGTCTTTGATTAAACCCGAATAAACCACAGATGTTTTTAGGTTATAACTGCCATTTTGTTTTACTTCCTAGCAGAAACCTGAAGGTTTTCTTGTGCTCACAGTGACTGTTATATGGAAATGCTCAGAATGCCCCCAACGTTGACTAAGGCGACAGTTCCAACTGAAGAAGAACAGCCGCAAAGCATGATGCTGACCACATTATCTCAATTGTTTAATTTTACTTACCCCCACATTTGTCTTTTTTCAATTTTGTAGGTTATCGGTTACATTTACGATGGAAAACCATTTGAAATGATTTATTGTGGCCTCTCAATATCACAAAAATCTGGCATTTGAACACAGGTGTGTATGCTTTTTGTATCCACTGTGCACTGTAAATAACTTCTTGAAAAATGGGTACGTGGTAAGATGTAAGATGTGCTGAAAACAAAAATGATACTACAAAATGGTACAGGCAGACCATTATAATGGAAAAAAAAGTAGCCTCACACCAACAGTCCTTTAATGGATATTAAATACTCAGATCAGTGCAGAACAAGGTAATATTTATGTAAACATTAAGTATCTGACCCATGCATGTTAAATTAAAAGAACAGTGAAAACAACAGTTGTGTTCACTGTAAGCTAATACAGTCAATGAGCATAAACCCGTCCTTTTGAAATATTGATAAAATCAAAATAAAGAGAGGTGCATAACTGAACTTCCAAAACATGATGTGTTTGGGTGCTTAGCGTGAAAATAATTACTTTCAGATCACATTTGGGTGTGATTATCTTTCTTATCAACTCACCATCTTTCCAACCCTGCACGCAGCCAAGACAGCCAAGTCCTCAAAGCCTTCTAAGTTCTGCTTAGCTTGCGAAATTGCCTTAATCCAAAACCTTTGCCTTGGATGAGGCACTTTATAGTGATTAGGTTTGTTTATCCCCTGCTCAACTAGAAACCCTTGATAATTTGTGCTTGATAAAATATCAAGTCTGCTCATCTCTCCGCTTATCCAAACACGCTCCATTTGCCTCCCTGAGCAATAACATGTTGCTGCCCTAGATAAATATGACCCACGTCCCACCCGAATGTAAGGCTGTCTGGGAAAAACACACAGGCGCTTCACACATATCCTTGTGAACATTTACTGCTTACATAGGCACAAAAACGGCCAGTTACAAAAAAAAAAAAAAAAAAAAAACCCTGATTATAAAGAACATTTTGTTGTTTTATTTTGTCAGTAAAATTATGTTTTTATTTTTGATTTATTGATGTATAGTGAGTGGCCTTGGGGGCCTTCGAAGGCACTTACTAATAAAATAATTATTCTTTTCAGAATAAATGATTGACAAGTGACAAGTGAAGTGACTTGCATCATCAGTGAAAATTAACTCATTCACCGCCATTGACGGCTGTAGACGTCAAAGATACGTTTTTAACTCTTTGACTGCCAGACGTTTCAGAAAAGGGATGCCGTGGGTGCCAGCCGATTTAAGCATTTTTGACTGATCTTTCAAGGTCCACAGAAAATGTTGTGTTTGGACTATGGAAACACACATACTACCAAATGAAAGATTGGACTCTCATCTTTCATCAGAAAAAAAAACTACCTTATTCCGTTTTTCAGTAATCAACAATAGAAAATGGTTAGTTTCACCTCTGTTTTGAAAAAAAAAAACGCCTTTTAACGTCTTTGGCACTCCTCCATAGGATTTTACTAAACGTTATTTAACGTTTTTGGCAGTCAAAGAGTTAAAGACATCCAGTGCCAGAAGGCACCAAAGTATAGCAGAGTGCAAGCAGACAGACAAAAGACAAACAGAACTATGACTGTCTCTTCCTTTACAGCAGAAGTGGCTGCATGAAGAACTTCAACAGGAATGAAGTGTCAGCAACACAAACTTCTAATAAACTCAGTCTAACATAATTATGATAGCAATCAGCTGATTACAAAAAAAAAAGTGAATCTCAATTGAGCCAAACTATCACTTTCAACCTGAAGCTCATCTAATTATCTTTTTGATGTGGCTAGGATTTACAGAGGACAGATTAAAAAAAATGAATAAAATCATTCTAAAACATTTCATTTTCTTCCCACATGAGTTTTGAATGGTGATGAAGTGTGCATATAGTGCAGTATCCAAGTTCCCCACTTCTCTACACCAATTTTATACTTTAAAGCAGGGGTCACCACCTGTCCAATCAATGTGAAGGGGTACCCGCTTCCTACACACTTCTCAAAGAGTCAATCTACTCAAATTACCTTTAACTGTTTTATTATTGATAGTACAACTTTCTATAAATATGATTAATGATTATTATTTATCACAATAACTATCAACAATGATTTCTTGCTCGGGTGACCTCTGATTTAAACACTTCACAACATTGCCACTTCCGTCTTTCCATTTTCCAAACTTTTCTCCGGAAGTTATAATCAGCTAAGACAGACAAAAGTATGAATTGCAACTGTCTCTTACACAATAGAACATGCCTGATGGGTTCTCCAATATGTATTCAACACATACAAAGCCAGCATGTCAACTTGCATTTTGCTCAAGCTCATCCCACCGTTTGTCTATTCTCATCCTCCCCTGACACTGAGGTGTTTGCTATGCACATCCGCGTAGACAGTGGTAAGAAAGAGACAATAGACTTGACATATTTGCGTTAAGAAATGTTTCAAAAGTACTGGAGCGTGGGCAGCACAGTGACATTGTGGTTTAGTGCTGCAGCCTTACAATTCTGCGTCAGATTAGCCCGTCATCCACAACATGGTTTATACACGGGTTGCCGTACCTGTAATGGCTTTTGACACAAATCCACTTTCAAGTGCAAGGTATAATCTCAAGTAGGCTATATCAATTATGAGGGACACAACCACCCTCTGGTCAGTGGTCACTCAGTGGTTTGTCAACACAGAATTAAGTTTTGAGGATAGGTGGTGATAGATATTATAACATTTTTAATTCTTCATTTCATATATTAACCATTGTTACACATTATTAACATTTTAATCCTTTATATTAACCTTGTCGAGATATTTTGTGTCCTGTGCAGAGCAGATGGTGTTGATTTCGGTATAATCTGACCTTAAATTGGGACATACTATTTAGTCTAAAAAAGTTCCTTCTCAGCGTTTTGTGCGAAAACACATTTAGTCCTTGAGAACAGAATCTGTTTTCGAACACGCACTCCTGACTCTGTTTTCGCCATCGCTCATGGAAAAGTACCCAGAGAGTATGTTTTGTCTACAAATGAAAGAGAGGAGGTCTTTTAACTATAAAAAGCCATTGTACACGCGGAAGAGCTACATTCGACGCTCTGAAATTCCACCTGTTTAAGTGAAGCAATTGGAGTCTGTAATGAATGTCCAGAGATCTCTGACTTTTTTTTTTATTAAATCATTTTTGCAAAGGTGTTTTTTCTTACATTAAATCTGTCTTCAAGTTTTCGAACACGCAAAGAGGACAAAATAATCGTATTCCTCTTTCAGTGGCTATAAATAACAAAATGAGCGCGCATGCTAAAATGAGTTTACCCTCACACTTTGCTTTCCAACAGTGATCCGTCAAATAAAATGGCTCCTTATTGCTGTCTATTTGGAGTTGGCTTTGAATCCAGCGAGGCCGGCTACTTTTTCAGCACTAAGCCTAAAATGCATTTTATGATCTTATTTAGTATTAGAACATTGTTCTCTACTGAAAACGTTTGAGTTTTACATAAAGAGATGACAATGCAGGCAAGCAAAAATATTGGAACAGGTATTGATTGAAACGACTACCTTTCATAAAGGTCTAGCCTTTTCCATCATCAGTCTGTAAAACGTTGTCACAGAACTGTTGAGGCATGTCTTTTTTGCAAATTCCAGCCTGGCTGTCCAATTCTTCTAGTAGTCAATGTGCAGTTTTCATCTTCCACCACAATCTCTGTACTTTTGTCTTCTGAGAATTGTAGATTATGATTTCTACACTCCTGCCATGGAGGTTTTTGCTGATGTTATTAAAAGTTGTTTTGGGGTCTTCCTCGCACCTCTCAAAGTGCTTCTTCCATCAACTGTTGTTGTTTTCCTTGATCTACCTCTTCAATATCTGTTATTTAGAACAGCAGCGGTTTCTTTCTTCCAAAATACATCCTGAATAGTTGTATTAGCTACAGTCAATGTTTTTCTACAACAGCTCTGATTGATTTTTCCACCTCTCGGCAGTCCAATTTTTTGTTTTTCACGCATAGGCAGCACACGTTAACCTCTAACTAGTAAAAATGGTAGACAATTCAGCCACTCCACATAGACATTTTTACAATGGGAGTCCGGGCTTCGGCCTGCCTGGGTGGAGTTTGCATGTTCTCCTCGTGCTTGTGTGGGTTTTCCCCGGGTACTCTGGTTTCCTGCCACATTCTAAAGACATACATGGCAGGTTAATTGAACACTCTGAATTGTCGCTAGGTGTGATTGCGAGTGTGGATGGCTGTTTGTCTCTGTGTGCTCTGCGATTGGCTGGCAACAAGTTCAGGGTGTTACCTGCCTATTGCCCAAAGCCAGCTGAGATAGGCTCCAGCACCCCGCCGACCCTTGTGAGGATTAAGCGGTTAAGAAAATGGATGGATGGATGTAGTGGGAAACAACTATGCAATGAACGGTTAACAACTGTCAGCGACATATTTCATTTTGCTTGTATTAAAAACAAACTGCTTCAAACAAAAGATGCTATATGTTAAGTTGAAACATTATTGATCTTGTTTTGTATTCATCTCTTTATGTCAAACTCAAATGTTTTCAGTAGGGCTGTACTGTACGTATGGTTTACCACTTTTTACAAACCAAGTACAAATACTAGTACTGCGTAATAGCAGATTCTGAGTACTGATACTTGATACTTGTAATTGTGATTTTTTTTTTTTAATATTTTACTTTTATCAAATATTGTCCAAAAACCACCAACTTTTCTTTAACATGGCATATATTCACTCCAATATAACACTTTTTTTTAAGAGTAACAACTTGTCATTACAACACTAACAGTGATAAAATGGGATTTAACTTTACTGTAGAGCGCTTTTCTACTTTCAAGGTATTCTAAGCGCTTTGACAGCGCTTTGACTTCTCACCTACCAACTAATTGCTCCTGACAGTTAATGATCGCTGTAATGAATGCATTACCTGGTAAAATACAAAACACTAACAGAATATGAGCACCTAATTATCACCTATTCGGGAACTTCAAAGAAATGCGACTCAACACACATATCGGGTAATCGCTCTTGCTGGTTGGCAGCTGCCAACACAATCTGCGGCCGTCTAAAAGTGTTTTCATCCATGTCTTTAAAAAGTCACACCACACATGCCTGTAATGCTTCCTACCTGGAAGAGATGTGTCGGGCTGGTGATGTGGTATTGGTGCGTAAAGTATCGGATCATTTTTATGACAATGAACAGAGGTACAGTATCATCACAAATACTGGTATTGGTTATCTGTGCATTCCTAGCATTCGGTCCACAGAAAAACTCAACTGGCTTAGTTTGTTCCAATTCTTCTGAGATTTGATTGACACATAGCTGACCAAATTACTGATCATTTTGATTTCATCTGATGTCAGTGAATCTATAAGGACCACATTGTCCACATTTGCACTGATAAAAGCCCCTATTCTTCAAACCAAAGAAACCTTTGAGGTATAATTCATTCAATCACAAGCACTATTGGAGGAAGTGAATGCAAAAGTCAAGAATACACAATGTCCAATACAGATAGTCTGTTTGCATTTTGTGGCAGTGATCTCATCCATCTTCCATAAATCTGTAATTTTCTTCTGACAAAAAAATGAATAAAACATAGTGGCTTTTCACCAAGATTTAAAGGTTCCTTCCTTCACAAATGTCAATGAAAAACCTTCTGTAAAACTCTCCATAGACTTCAAAACCTGCTCACATAAACCATATTAGTGGATGAGATCCAGTATTATTGTCAGACCTGCCCTGGCCTGCAAATTTCAAGTCTAGTAGATTGGATCTTAATATGATAAAGAAATAGCAAGACGTTCACAATACCCACTACATATCCCACTTGAGCCAGACAGTGTGGGATTTCGAGAATGGAGGCTTCCAATTTGCTGGCACCATCAAATAAGCCCTTTGCTCTGTTTATGTGGATCCTTGCTATGTTCAACATGCCGCAGTTTGTGTTCCTGTTTACACTACACAGAATATAATTGAGGAAGTCTGTCTTTCTGCTCAGTGGCTTTCAACTTCTGAGAGGGAATTGTGTTGCTACTCAGGAAAATATCTTACATCTCTGGCCTGTGCCTTTCGAAACCTCCTCTATTTACCTCTTTGTCCACAATAACTTCATCTCTATCATGCCTTCCACTAGAACAGTGGTTCTTGACCGTATTGGAAGTACTGAACCCCACCAGTTTCCTATGAACCCTTCTTTAGTGAAAAAGAAAATATATTTATAGAGCACTTTTAAACAACCACCACTGTTTTTTAACTCTTTGACTGCCAAAAACGTTAAATAACGTTTAGTAAAATCCTACGGAGGAGCGCCAAAGACGTTAAAAGACGTTCACCAAGTTTTTTTTGTTTGTTTTTTAAACAGGTGGAGGAAAGCCTTGGCCAGCTGTGCTGAAAGTATCAAGCAGATCTAGTTAGTATAATGACTATTTTTGGCCCCTAGATGGCAGCGATGACTCTCTTTGGACAAGATCGGGTAGGCGTCAGTAGTAGAAGACGTGAGGCGGAGCTAGAGTGTTGAGGGGACTATGGCTAAGACAGCGAAAATGGCAACCGGTGGCAAGCAGCTCACGCTTGAGCATTTTTTTCAAATACGAAAAGCATCAAACAGTGCTAAAGAGCACATTGATGACGACGATGATGATGATGGTGACTCCGAGGTTGACGCCGAAGTTGGAAGCGTTGACGCGGCGGCTATGATCACGTCATAAAGCCTCACCGGCTAGCGATGCTAACGCCGGAAAACACGGAACACAACCGAGCACGCTCAGGCGGACGTTCAATCGGACGACGAAGAGTGCCCCGAGTCCAATGCATGTTCATCGGAGGAGTGGGTACAGTCTGATCACGGAGAAGACACTGGTTATGGACTACGATGCCACCATGAATGGAGCGGATAAGATGGATCAGAACATCTCTTACCACCCGGTATAGGAACTGAAGGACAAGAGGAAGCCAGACGTGACACCACCGTAATGTCACCGTATCATGATCCTGAGAGTAGACTTGATGGCAACATGGCCAAACACACACTGCAGTATATACTTGCTATTCCCCGGGAAAAAAAAAGCCAGCAGAAAAGTGTCTGCAATCGCAGTGAAACTAATCTGTTGTGCAAATCCTGCTGCGTCCACTTGCACGAAGGGGAGTGTTACAAAAAGAAAAACTGTATTTGAAACATCCACACAATTGTAAATAGTACCACGGTTGCACACATTTGTAAATAGTTTGCCAAATTGTTTTGTCAAATTGTTCCACTGTTGAATGTAAATAAACTTATTTTGCTATCAAAAAACACTTTTTCATTGTTGGTGGTAGTGTTTTACAGAAGTAAAGCACTGTTTAGGTGTTTGTGGCATCATTCATGGAAAAAAAAGGTGTCAAATTCACTAGAGTGCATGAAATAATATCGTTTCACAAAAAAACTGATCATTTGAGTGAAACTAACCATTTTCTATTGTTGATTACTAAAAAACGGAATAAGGTAGAAACAAACTTTTTTTTCTGATGAAAGATGAGAGTCCAATCTTTTATTTGGTAGTATGTGTGTTTCCATAGTCCAAACACAAAATTTTCTGTGGACCTTGAAAGATCAGTCAAAATGCTTAAATCGGCTGGCACCCACGGCATCCCTTTTCTGAAAACGTCTGGCAGTCAAAAAGTTAAGATGGAACTCAGGGGCAGCAGCTGAAAACAGCAGAGCACCCAGAACGGAACCCTGTGGAACACCATACGTTCTGTTTTACATGTAAAAATAATATTGCACATATTCCTCCGACCACTTTCTTTTTTTGCTTGACATAGTTAATATGAAGGGATTACAATATTTAAAGAAATCACACGATGTACCATCACAACAGCCACAAGTCGACTATTCAGCACACCAAATTCTCTGCAGCACAGAAAGGCCAAGCAATGTAGTGTGATCACTTGCAGCCAATGATGGCTAAGCGAGGCGTATCATCACAAATCTTTTGAGTCGGGTGTGTGTCTTTACTGCTGCCCTGAGGTTCGATCGAAATCCAGGTTAACAACCACTGCACTAGAACTAATATGTGTTATTCGTCTGGAAGAACGCCATGCCTACATAAGAGGTATGTTTTCAGCCTCACTTCCACATGCAGTCCTGCAAGTTCATCCAATCAAAAGTTCAAATTTAAATTGCAGAGATTCTCTTGCTATATCTCACCTGGAACTGGCCGGTGTAGTCATCATCCGTGGTACCCTCCCTGCCCTCCTTCAGAGCAATGAGGGTAAAACCCCTGAAATATGCCGGGCTGGTTGCCAAGAGGATCACTGTAGGGAGGACGGAGAGTGTGTATTAACACCTCGGACACATTGAGCAGTAAAGAGGCTTTACTACATTGACACATCAGGGTCATGCTGCAATGATGCAGGATCACCCTGAATGATGCTGGCGGGAAAACAGCATTCCTGTCAGCATCAGCATGATGTGGAAGAGTGAGCACTGTAAATAGGGATTTAGCATCTCACTATGGAAGAAAGGACACCTTGTAAATCCTAGAGAAATGTGAGATGAATGAGCAAACAAATGCTGTTATGTCAGAAAGTGCTTTGGTATTCAGCTCACTGTTTTGAGTGAAAACTTTTAAGTTATCTCATTTCGCACTGTAATTGTTTCAAAGTATTAATTTGAATCTAGAGAAACAAATTCAAGACAGAACCGGTTCTTTTTCGTTCCGGTTTGTGCTAACTGCTAAGTGTTAAAGACATCTTGGAGCAGGGTGTTTTGATGGTTGAATCCATGGGGTCAGCATAAATGGAGCCAGATATCTGACTGAACTTCTGTTGTGTGTGTGCCTGCGTGTCTCCATCCAGTTGTTGGCAGGAAGAGGTGAGGAAGTGAATATAGGTCAACAGAACACTTGTAGACAAGGAGCCTGATGGATTTGAATGAGTGACTTGGAAGAGTTCAGCATCAATTATAATACTGTACTCTACATTTAACATACATGTGCAAGTGAGGGTGTGGTTGCTATAAATAAAGAAGTATTAAAATAAACAACATAATTGAGTGTCTGACAGTGAAAATTTGGATTGTCCATGCAATTTTAATTTGTTGCCAAATGTGCACAATGATTACCAAGGCTTGGTTATTTTGTTTGTGGAGCAATCTTGCTAAAAAAAAAAATCTACAATAAAAATATGACAATGGAATGGAATGAACAATGGTTTTCTTATATATATAGAATCATGTTTTCATTTCTTAAGTTCACATTGTGTATAGCAGCAAAGCTTAGTTTCTTGTGTAAAAGCAAAGCGAAATTGATTTGAATAATAATAATAATTATTATTATTATTATTATTATTATTATTATTATAATAAAGTGCTAATCTGCTATTTTGGTAACATTTATTGACTTGAAAGTCAAAAGTCAAAACTCAGAACTCATATTATTGTCACTTCATGAGAATGATATTTATTGTCCGAAATGTATTCGCCGCCATGCAGGCAAAGATTACTGACTTAACAGCGACTCCGCAACATGTTTAGCGGCAACTCCGCAATGTGTTTATAGGCGCACTAGTAGACAACCAAAACTGTTGCTTGCTAACTGCTTCTACGTAAGTAGCACAAAGCTTCTTGTCGACCTCTAATGTCTTCTTCTTCTCTCTTTTGATGTTTGATTCTCAGTTTGCTATTCAAGACTGTGTTTTAATGATGAGCACATTGCAAATTTTAACCAGCAAACCGTGATGCAAAGCTGCTTATTTCGAGTGTCGATTACTATTTTTGATTAAAAAAAAACATATCTTTACAGCTCTGATTGTAATTATTGTACAAAATAAAGATATGAATTTACCGATTGGATTTTATTTATTTATTCATTTATTTATTTTATTCCACAACCTCCCATTCATTTTCTGTACAGCTCGTTTACATTAGAGTTGTGTATGAGATGGAGCCATTTCCCTCCCTGCTGACTCTGGGCGAGGGGAGTAACCCCTGACTGGTCGCCAGCTATTAAATAACCATTCACTGTCATATAGAATTGAGTAATATAGAGTCTTCAATTTGTATTTTCTGGAACACGAGGAAGCCAGAGTATACAATACATTGAGAAACCCCCATGGAGGCATGAAGAGAACATGCATACACTGAATAATGTCGAGATTCTAACTCAAAACCTCATAAACGTAAGGCAGACATGTTTACCACTAACCAACAACCAACCCACAATCAAAACCCAAATTGACGCTGATGGACAGTAATATATCTAGATGGCTAGTCGAAAATACTATAATGTGTTTAAAGGTAAAAATGACAAAAATGAAAGCATCCCCATGCATGCATGAAACTGCGCGACCACGTGCATATATTGTTTTACTATACATTAGTTACACAAACTCAAACTTTTCTCCGTTCCTTGTACTTCTTTGAATGTGCGACTAAACGCGCACCCTTTTACCTCGATATGTGCTGCCAGGCTGGTAGGCTTCCGGGTCGCCTTCCATTCTGAGACGGAACTCATGGTGCCCATCACGCCGGGTCCCCTGGGTCTGTGCCCGTAGGATCCTCCCGCAGTACCCGTCCGCTCTTCCTCCGGAGGGTTCCTCCACGAAAGCGATCGCGTTGCACACGAAACTCGACAGCACATAAAACTGCAAAAGCAACAGCAACATTGCCATGTCGATCCCTGCAGCCCGGAGGGGACTTACACTGTGGTTGTTTTGATCAAGTCAAAGAAAAAGTCGTGAAGCTCCTTTTTTTTTGGGCAGGAACTTTTCACGCAGCGAAACGCGGCTGCGTGTCACTCAGCAGTGAAGGTGACGAGGAGGCGACGGCTCCATGTGAACTGGGAGCGCGCTTCTTCGGTAAGGAGGAGAGAGATCGCGCTGAGGAGAGCAACCACTGATCTCAGATCAGGGAAAGGTGTCTGGAAGTGTGTGGGTGGGGGGTATGCTTCAATATCTGACAATATTGGAGCGCTCACCCTGTCTCCTTGGCTCAGGGCTCGAGTCTCCTCCCTACACGCACGCACGCGCCCGCGATGCTATTGCAGCTGTTCTCAGACTTCTTGTGAACTCTGAGTACCCTTGTGTTTGTTTATTTATTTATATATTGTATTTGCCGCTCATCAACATATTCTAAAAATAAAATGAAACCCATTCTCATCAAAAAGTGATGTTAAAAGTCAAAAGGTCCATTTTAATTTTAAAATCTCTTTTACTCTAACACGACAAATATCACACTATGCATCATGTGCATTTTTATATTCGATATTGTGTGTGCATGTTGTATGATTGTATCCAATGTCCTAAAGGGCATCGTGTACTCTTACCAGCAGGTGGTGCAAGAGTATGGTGTCAATATCTATTTTGTACAGTAATGTGCCTCATCACAGTACAGACGCTCCCCACTTTACGAACGAGTTACGTTCCGGACGATCGTTCGTAAGGTGAATTTGTTTGTAAGTTGCTTCAATGCTATATTTTGTATTATAATTTATGTTTAAAGCCTATATAAGTATATTGAAGGTTTATATAAGTATGTTTAAGGCTTGTACAAGTAACCTGCATTGGTTTGTACTGAAAAAAATGTAATAAAATGGAGAGAATACGTACAGTACTGTACTGTACTACGTATGTTAGAGAGAGAGAGCGAGACACACACACACACAGTATGTACATGTACGTAATAAGATAAATAAAATGAAGTTTAACTTACTTTTGGAAGATGTACTCGATGCTTAAGGAGATGACGGAGGAGGAGGAAGAGGAGGATTTTATATCATGAGAGATTCTTCGTCGTCGCTGGAATCGGCTTCAAAAGTTATTTCCTGCTTCATGGGGACCGGCGTTTCTTCCTCCTCGCCACGTTGCTCAGCCTCCAATGAGCTCTCACAGCACCAATCGTCGGTATTAGCGGCGGAAAGAAGCACTGCGCGCAATACAAAATCTAACTTACAGCATTTCTTTCCGAACATTTTTCGACATACTGTACGCGCAGAAATGTTCGTATGTACCGTTGTTCGCAACTCGAATGTTCGTAAGTAGGGGAGCGTCTGTACCTTCACTTTTTACTCTTCCCCCTCATCAGGTTTTATAACGTGTAGTGAGATTTAAAATAAAATAAAATAAATAAATAAAAGGGGATTCTGGAAATGTGCATCCTACCTCGTATCTTTGCTGTGGAGCTTGGTATGCACTGCAGTAAGTTTTATCACAAAGTGTTTTTTGTTTTCTTGTACTTTTGACGTTGTTCTACACACGTGTGAGGGAGTGTGTCTAAACCTGCACACGTTTAAGCAATTGAAACAAGTTGTGGTTTAGAGTTGGAGAATGTTAAATTAAACAGTTGTGACATGCCTCGTTTTGTGTAATAGAGCCCATCTGGAAGGACTCTTGCGCAATAAAGCGATGCATGACGAGGTCTGGTGCTTACCCTTGCCTTGACCGAGGTGCGAATTTACATTCAGTCACATCTCAGTCAAAGTTAAAGTACAACTTTTGAAATACAGTGGAATTTTTTTTTATTTGGATCGATCAACCTAAATGTTGTGTTGTTTGAAAGCAGATGATGATGGTAGTCTATATGATACTTTGTTTGATTAGAGAGAGCGGTTAACGTGACTAAACTTTTATGACAGTTTAGAACAGACACGGGAAAACCCCGGCCCGCGGGCCAAATACGGCCCGTTATGCGTTTCAATCCGGCCCGCCGAACTTATCCAATAAGGCTAGAAAAAAATTCAATTTTTTTTTTGCTTGTTTTGTTTTTTTGTTTGTTTTTTGGTTCAGCTCAGTGGCCGAGTGATTAGAGTGTCCGCCCTGAGACTGGGAGGTCGTGGGTTCAATTCCCGGCCGGGTCATACCAAAGACTATAAAAATGGGACCGATCCCCGGGGCGTGCGTCGAGCACTTCTATGAGCGTTTCCTCGTTGGCTTTTGGCTTCTTTTTGAGCTGCTGCACAAACACCGTGTGCTATGCGTCCCCCACGGAGATGGAAAAGTGGTCAGAGACGGATTGGATGTACGCGCTTTGTCCTCAGCGCGTGACAGGCAGCAGCGGCTATCATGCAGCCGCATGTGTCACACGTACTGTGGGCCCGGGTTAAAAATGGGTGGGCCAATGGAAAAAAAATCTTTAACTTTACGCCTTGAATTGAAATCTATTAATAATAGATGCAGTCACCAGGTTTGACAGATCACAGTGTATGTGCTATTATAATCTATTTACATTTCTCCTCCCACTTTGCCAAATAGTGTGTCAATGCCGCATCTTGCATATTCATTGAGGCAAACGTACTACCTGGATTAGGGCTATTTTATAATAACAATAATAATAATAATAATACATTTCATTTAAAAACAGCACCTTTCAGAACACCCAAGGTCACTTTACAAAGCATAAAAACACAGCAAAAGTTGAGCTAAAACAATAAAAATGAAGCTATTGGAAAAGCTGTTTTAAATAAGTGGATTTTGCACATTTGAAAAACGCAGTCCTAAGTGCACACTATAAGTAAATTGGGTTGTACATTTATCGGTGTGTTTTTACTGTGCTATGAGGTCCAAATGCTCCTGGTCCGGCCCATCGGTCAAAATTTCAAACCCATTGTGGCCCGCAAGTCAAAAAGTTTGCCCACCCCTGGTTTAGAATGTAAAAATTCAACTTTAAAATGTCATTTGAATAGATTTTAGGATAGTGATGTTTTCCTTAGACACCTCACTTTTCAAGAGAGGGAACATGCCCCTGTATAACAGCAGAATTTCAAAGATTATCGATTCGGATTTGAATAATTTTCTTTCTCGGCTAAAACTTCTTGTCAGCTACAAATTTGGCAAATGTGGTTACTGCATGTATTTGATCTTTCAAAAAAATTCAAAATTGTGTTTGAAACAAGGGCGCCTGTTCTGCGTCATTGTTAGTGGTTTATATTGGTACGATGAAGAACGTGAATGCAGTGAAACACGGAAAAGAGCGGTCCTGCCATCACTCAAAATCATGATCATGTGACTAATTAAGTGACCTTTTTTTTAGAGCCATTCTGCACCGTATACACACATCCCGACTTTGAGTCTTGCAGCTATAGCTCGCTATAGTTTGTCTTTAGGCAACTTGACAGTTTAAATAACACTTTCATGAGGGCAATAAAGCTCTGATGCTGCAATTATGAGCCAAAGGGTTGTCCTAAATGAATGAAAATTGCACTGGTGCTAGTTTATTGAAATGATATCCTCCAATGGACTGCTACATTCCCAATTTGCATTGTAATTCTGCTCATGCATGAAAATCTGACTTTGTTGATATTGTAAGTAATTACTATTGACTGAACACATTCACATCATCTTGCCTTGTTCCCTAAGTAAAAACTTTAAACTTAGCTAGCATTGTGGTTTCTAAAATGAATGATGGTTATAAAGTGAGAAATAAAAGGTGTAAAATAGAGACAGTATAATTTACCTTTAACATTTTTTCCCTCATTGATTGTGTGGTCAGTTAATGTAATATCCAAACACTGTATCTTACCAGTGCCTTCTTAATAGCACCTAACTTATTGGGAATATGCAGCGGCCCGCCCCTCCCTTAAACGCAGATCATGTGCATCGTGCCCCGTCGACATTTTCAACATCGTTGATCGAGCGAGCTTCATGCGTGGTCGTTAATTTTGCCTTGTCTTGGGTCCTATGTGGCTTTTCTACAGTAATGTTGTTAATGCACATTAATAATGTAACATTACCCCTGCGGAGGGCTTGGTCTCTATTAACTACTGTTGATTTGTGGCTTATTATTAACGTGGGGATGAGCGCAGCACAGTATACACTACTTCGTTACGCCTGTAAAACCGATTGTTCTGGATATATATATATATATATATATACCATCGGTCAAATTGCTCAAACAGGTTGAAAATGAACAAAAACAGTTGGTCAGATAGTTGCGATGTGTTTGACAACAATTGCAGACACGTCGTTGTCCAATGTTTGTGCTGTCTAGTTACCACATCGTCAATCGATCAGGGAAAAGATGCTGACAATCTCTTCACAATTTAAATAAATTACCATGACATACGTAAGGGGCTTGAGGAAATCTACTGCATCCATAACTGAAAATACAGTTGCACAAGTTTGGGGGGGTGTTATGTTCATATTGTTTATAGGAAAAGAGTGCTCCTCATTAGTGATGGCAAAATGAAGCTTCATGAAGCACTTGTGATTTTTTTAAGTCCCCTAGATGGTGCTCTTGGTTTAAATATAAAGGCTAGTGCAATGGAAATGTATTAAATTTCCACTGCATCTTCCAACCAAGAGCACCATCTAGGGGACTTAAAAAAAATCACAAGTGCTTCATGAAGCTTCATTTTGCCATCGGAAGACAAAAACCTAGATCAAAGCAGGTTACCGTGTTATCTCAAAGTCCAGAGTAAAAAAAAATCATATGTCATCGGGAGGTTTTACAGCATTGCTCAGGAGTGAACTGATGCGTGATCATGCTTAATCAAAGACAGCGGTCACACTGCATGTGGACACTACATACAATAAGTGTTCTCATATTGTTGTATAACCAAAACCATGGAGGATTTTGGTTTTGTTTGATGTAATATGACCAAAGCAAATACATCTCCAATAGCACACTTGCAATTCTATTTGCCAAAGGGTAATGAATCATTTGTAACAAACAGACTAAAACATTAAAGAGCACACTTTCATGCGGCTCCTGATGTTCACCAAAAAAAGAAAAACGTTTTTGTCAGTCAGATTTAACAAGCTCTGGAGTGTGGGGGCAGTATTGGTAGTACTCCTGAGAGCCAGATTTGAAGAGTAGGAGGGAGACCCGAGTGACAGCACGAAGCAGAAAATGACAAGAATGTGGTAAAAATCAAAAGTTTCATTTACAGTTGTCAGTATAGTTGGCGGGTGACCAGTCCAGTGCCTCACTCAAAGTCTGCTGGAATCGGCTTCAGTTAAACCGCAACCCTAATGAGGACATGACATAAAGAAAATGGACGGGTGAGAGCAGCTAAATCAACGTGAAGTAACAAAAAAAGAAAGAAAGAAACACCCAGCTGGCCGCCCTAATGAGAATATGGGTTTCTTTTTTCAAGACAGCCTCGAAATTGTTTCAGCCAAGTGTCAACTGTGGAAGACATTAATTGAGTTGACATTTAGAGAAGCAGCAGGAGAACATTTTGTGTTCCACCAAGCTAATTGTCCGCTCCTCACAAAATTATTTTGTCCTATGTCAAATCCCTGTTTGAGATCAAAATAGCAGGGTACCGAGGGTGCCATTTTCACACATTTGTGAGGAGGAAAACACACTAGAGGAGAAATAGTGGGTATATTGGCAGAAGGATGCTGAGTTTCCAAATGCCAGGCAGGAGTTCTAGAGGAAGACCAAAGAGGACATTTATGGATGTAGTTAAAGAGGACATGAAGGTAGTTGGCGTGAGAGCAGAGGATGCCGAGGACAGGGTTAGATGGAGGCAACTGATTCGCTGTGGCGACCCTTGAAGGCAAAAGCTGAAAGGAAAATAAGAAGAAGAGCAGCAACCTAGCTTCCATTGGTAAAACCTGACCCCTGACAGTCCCACAACCCTAGGCTGGATTATACATAACATTCAGTTACATGCAACTTGAGATTTTACAATTTTTGACATAACATTCCTGGACTAAATAAAAATGACTGCATTTTAATCGCAGTTTGGATTCCGAACAATGCAGACATTTTTGTCAGTGCACAATTCTCTGATACAACGATTACACTGACGCACACGTCAGAGCTTAGCTAGTGGCTACGAAAACTGAGGAATCAGTATTGTTGTGTGTGTCTTCTATTTGGCTATGTTTTATTTCGGTGATTTCATGTAGGAATGAAGGTTAATTACGTAATCGCCAAAGCTGCGTTGTTGTGTAGCGCTCCTGACTGACCCAAAATCTGACTTACCAATCAGAAGCGGCAAACTACTAATTTGTGACTGGTCATGAACCAAGTAGCTCCGTGCTGTTGCTTATAAATTCACGCTATTTATGGGCTCAAAGCTACTATATGAACTGGATTTGCTAACTGCTGTGGCTAAACATCCACTTCATACTCTCCACTAAGTGACTAATCTTGACCATCCCCACCTCCATAGTGGCAAATGCACTATGATAGATACACTTCTAATGAGCATCGTAATCACTAAAAGGTGGATGAGGAGTAGCTAAGTATGCAACAACAGTTGTGTGTATGAACGCATTTCAGTATTGTGTATGAGCGTTTTACTTCTATGTATTGAAGAGGCTTTTCTGTCCAGATTTAGTCATAACTGTTTTAATTTACTTATTTCCTCAGTAGAACTTTTATCTGTGGTTGAAGTCAATGTGTATTGAATGATGTCTGTAGGGCCTCCTCTATTTCCACAACAATAGACCATTTGTCTGTGGTTGAAGTCAATGTGTATTGAATGATGTCTGTAAAAGTCTTATCTCATGTCTGGTGAACTCCGGGTGGGCTTGGGGGTTTTCTGGTACCGCCCTTCAAGATAGTATAAGAATGTTGTGAGTCCGCTGCAACTTCGCACTAGTGAGAGGCTGCCATTTTCTGGGAACTCACTTGTGCCCGGAATATTCTGTAGAAATAAAAGCTTCGAAGTGACTGTTCATCGATCTCCAGCCTGCATTAGGATAACCAACATTCTCAATACCTGAAAGAAAACGAACACGCGGAGGAAAAGATTATTTTCTTCAACAGTATGAACATATTTCACTAGTGTGTATGAGGGCATTTCAGTTGTGTTTATGAGAGTATTTCACTTGTATGTATACACAAATTTCAGTAGTGTGTATGAGCAAAAAAAACATTTCAGTGGTGTTTATAAGAACATTTCCGTTATACGTGTGAGAGCAAATCCTGAGTTATGCCCCAGATGGCACCTCATAGATCAAGGACAAACAGTTCCATTAGTGTTGTATATTTGTTTAAATACACACGCATATGTATACGCACTACTCACACGCGCGCACGCACACACTCACACACACGCACGCCTTTATTTCTGATTATTAAACTTCTTCCTGTTCTCCTTTGTACTCCACCTGACAGCCATTTCCACCTAGTGTTATCTTGGTAAGCTATTATCCATTCATTCATAAGATGCTTAAAATGTTGGTCAAAAATTTTTATATTTATATCTTCACAACCATCTGAAGGTTATTTCCTAGCCTGGATGGTCTCTTAGGAAATAGTCTAATGAATCTGGTGCTTCATGTAAATGAAACTGACTGTACAGTCCGATCATTTTCTTTAGCACTAATTAGTTTCCATATGTAACACACAACGGATTAAGATCATGCAGTGTTCTTTTAATTAATATGACAATCAATGCACAATAAAAAGAACACACCCTGGCTTATATCTCTAGCCATATATCACCATCCCTGGCCACCCAGAGGAATTTCACGTCAACACTGGGAGTTATTATTGCTTATAATAACAATAATGAGAGAATGACTTTTGGCCTTCGGGTGCCTCCACACCATTACAATTGATTGGAATATTAACTTGTCTTAATTTCACTAAGAACGCTGGAGTGACGACCGGGGCCTTTCCCCGCTGGGCCTGGGGTTCGGGGGTGCCACCCTTCCTCCGGTGCCCCCATCTCCCCTTCTGCTCCCGGTGAGCCGTCCCTCCACGTGTTGGGGGATGGGGTGGGCGCGGATGCACTCTCCGCTCTGCTGCCCGGCCCCTCTTCGGCGCCGGTGCCTGGGCGGGGGATCCCCGGGATCTGGGGGTCGGGGGCTGGGGGGCTGCCGGTTGGTGGGGGTGGGGTCGGGGGGAGGGGCGGCTTGGTTGGGGGGTGGTGGTGGTGGGGGTGGCTGGGTGGGGGGGTGCTGGGGGTGGGAGGGTGTCTGGGGGTTTGGGGGCCTGGGGGCGCCTGGGGCTGGGTTGGGGTGGATTGGGGGCCGGGGGTTCGTGGGGGGAGCGGGGGCTGTGGGCCGGTGGGGTTCCTGGCGGGCCTGCAGTGCCAAGTCCTGCTGCGTTGGGTTGGGGGCGCGGGCCGCGTTGGGGTGGGGGGCGCCCCTGCTCCTGGGTTTGCTCTCCGGCCGGTGGCCCCTGCGGGGCACGGGGTCGTCATTTGGTGCTGCCGCGGCCTGGGGGGCCCTGAGGTGTTGCGCTTGCTCTGTCCTGGCGAGGGTCGACGGCTCCCCTCTTTGGTGGAGATTTTCATGCATGCCAGATCCACCACACCAGCATCTATCGGAACTCAGACACAATCTTCCTCAGGTCATTGAATCGGTGGAGGCTGGTGTCTGTGGATCTCACTCTGCTTCGTCTGTCCTTCCTTCCTTTCCTCAGTCTCTCCTTTGGTCTCTTGAGGTCTCCCTGATTTGTTGAAATTTAGATGTCTCTGGGGTTGGTGAAGGACTCTGGTTGGTGGCCTGGTGGGTGGTGTCTGGTCGGTGCTGGATTTCACTTTCTTTTCTTATCTTTGGTTCTTCCTCGGGTTTCCTGACGGCCTCACAACTCTGGCTGGAAGTGTTCGGTTTAGGTGAACGGTATGGGATTTTTTTTCAATAGGTTTTAGGTGAACTAATGAATACACACTCACTCGCACGCACGCACACACGCACATACACATATTCACCCACATACAAAAAAAAAAAAAATAATAATAATAATAATAATAATAAAATAAAAATAAATAAAAAAGGAGAACAATGATGATGACATGTCAAATCGGTAAAATTACCGAATGAACAATACTGAGCTCTCCAGAAATAGAAAAAAAAGAAAAGAAAAAAAAAGGAATTAATAACTTGTCTTTAAACAGAAAAACAGTGACTGTAAGAGTAATTCTAGCCAACAATAGTTGTTGACGAGCAGAAGCCTTCCTTTAATGCATTTTTAACCACTGTTGTTTTGCATCTCAAAACAGTGATGTCATATCAGTTTGCGGTTGGGACGAGCCACTAACTTAGGATAAATTAGTTTGGGTTTTTTTAAGTAAAGAAAAAAAGGATAAATTAGTTAGGATTCTCCAACAACACTCATGCGAGAGCTGTTGTCTCAAGTTGATGTTCACAAACTGATTAAGACAGCTCGGATGAGAGGCAAAATATATTTTTTTAAATTGTCTCAGAAGATGTTTTGTGCTACTTTCTGGTCGTCTCATGTCCGTCATTTAAAGCCATCAATTAGTACAAAATGCTGCAACAAAACTTTTGACGAGGACTTGATCATATTGCCCCTACACTGGCCAACTTGCATGGGCTCACGGTGCTCTTGAGATGTGATTTTGTGACTAACTAAAATACACGGCTTCCCGACGTGCTGACTTTATGACCTTGTGTTCCTCCATCTCAAGCCTTATGCTCACAACATGCTGGTGCTTTTGGTTAGAGCTAAAAAAAAAAAAAAAAAAAGTATTCTGGAATGTCTGGAATGAAATTAGAGCAGCTACCTCTGCAGAAATGTTTAAATCTCAATTTAGGATTTATTTCTACAAGCTTTTCAGGGAGTGGTGAACAAAAAACAGAAAATATATTTAAAATAAAACAAAAATAATAATAATAATAATAATAATAATAATCACGTTTTGTGTTTTTGTTAGACCCCAAATGTGACAAAGTGAAAAAAATATTCAACAATCTTTATTAAAGAAAGAAAGAAAGAAAGAAAACTAAACTACATTTTCTGAATAAAATTATTAACTCTTTGACTGCCAGACGTTTTCAGAAACGGGATGTCGCAAGTGCCAGCCGATTTAAGCATTTTGATTGATCTTTCAAGGTCCACAGAAAATGTTGTGTTTGACCTATGGAAACACACATACTACCAAATGAAAGATTGGACTCTCGTCTTTCATCAGAAAAAAAAGTTTGTTTCTACCTTATTCTGTTCTTCAGTAATCAACAATAGAAAATGGTTACTTTCACCGAAATGCTCTGTTTTGAAACAAAAAGCGGAGAAAAAGAGCTTTTTGTGAAACGATATTATTTTATTCACTCTAGTGAATTGTACACTTCTTTTTGTCCATGAATGATGCCACAAACACCTAAATAGTGCTTTACTTCTGTAAAACGCTATCACCAAAAATGAAGAAGTGTTTTTAGTTTGCAAAATACGTTTATTTCCATTCAACAGTGTAACAATTTGACAAAACAATTCCGCAAACTATTTACAAATGTGTGCAACTGTGGTACTATTTACAATTATGTGGATGTTTCAAATAGTTTTTCTTTTTGTAACGCTCTCCTGCGTGCAAGGAGAGGGAGCAGGGTTTGCACAACAGATTACTTTCACTTTCCATTGTCCGTTTCGCGTGTAGACGGCCTTTTTTTCCGGGGAATAGCAAGTAGCAGACTGTACCCACTCCTCCGATGAATATGCATTGGACTCGGGGCACTCTTCGTCGTCCGATTGAACGTCCACCTGAGCGTGCTCGGTTGTGCTCCGCGTTTTCCGGTGTTAGCATCGCTAGCCCGTGAACCTTTATGATGATCATCGTCGTCATCAATGTGCTCTTTAGCGTTGGTCGATGCTTTTTGTCTTTGAAAAAAAATGCTCGAGCGTGAGCTGCTTGCAAACCGGTCGCCATGTTCTCTTCTCTTCTCTTCCCTTCCCCAGCCATTGTCCCCTCTAGCTCCGCCTCACGTCTTCTACTGACGCCTACCCAATCTTGTCAAAAGAGACTCATCGCTGCCCTTTAGGGGCCAAAAATAGTCATTAGGCTCACTAGACCTGCTTGAAACTTTCACCACAGCTGGGCAAGGCTTTACTCCACCCGTTTCAAAAAAATGAAAAATAAAATGGGCGGACGTCTTTTAACGTCTTTGATGCTCCTCCGTAGGTTTTTGCAGAAGGTCATTTAACGTCTTTGGCAGTAAAAGAGTTAAATACAAAAAGAGCAACAAATTGGGAATCAAATGTTAGATTGCTAAAAGTAGGTCAACGGTCAAGCGACTGTTGAACGGCTGTGTCATGTTTTTGACTCCATCTGCTTCACCGTGCCATCCTCATCTTCCTGCAATGATTGATTATAAGCCTATTTTGGGTCTGTGGAGTTTTTGAAAAATGTCTTTATTTTACCTTGTGTGATGCACACAAAACACAAAGAGTCACCATACCAGTTAGCTCCTGGGCATGTATTCACAAAGAATCATAAAACTTAAGCAGTGATGTCATTCTAAAGAAAAATCTTAGCTTTAGATTCTGAGTTTTATTATACATAAAGCATCTTCGGCCTTAATAGAGCACCTTACATGAAAAAGTGTTAAGTGGAGGGAGGACGATATTTTCAGAACTCTAAAGAGAGTACTAAACAGAGTAGACAGGAAAGAGGGAGGAAGGGGAGATATTCTCCACATATTGAATGACAGTTATATAATACCGTAAATTGCAACCCCAGCGTGATCGTGCTGGGATGTTTGTGGCTGACCTCAGCAAGATTGAGTTTACTTTTCCCACCGAGTAGAGGTACTCAAATACAGATTTTAAATGTGTTTCATAAGTCAAAGTCACCTATCAAGGTTGGGCTGGTAACATGAAAAAATACTGTAATATTTTTTAACACAAAATAGGCACAAGAAAGGGGGGGGGGGGGTGCATTGAGGCTTGCACTTTCAGTGCAGTTCAGTCACCACCCACCATTAACTCATTCACTGCCGTTGACGGCTACAGATGTAAAAAAAAATCATTTGAACTATTTCTATTAATTTTACACTTATTCCACTTTTGTTTATAAGAGTATGCAAACCTTAAAATATATATATATATATTGTATATTTAGAACAGATGTAAAATTTGTGATTAATCGTGAGTTAACTAGTGAAGTCATGAATTAAAATTGTAATTAATCGCATGACTTCACTAGTTAACTCACGATTAATCACAAATTTTATATCTGTTTTAAATGTACAATAAAAAAAATCTAGATTTTCACACTCGTTAACAAAAGTGGAAAAAATTGTTAAACTAATAGAAATAGTTCAAATGCATTTTTGACGTCTATAGCCGTCAATGGCAGTGAATGAGTTAATAATAAATAAAGTCGTAAAATTATCAGGATTTGCAAGTAAACATAACAATAATCACAATTAGCATGTAAATGAGGTATGTTCGAATATTTTGAAGCTGTTCAGCAATTTGTTTAATTTGGGTGAGTTTCATTATCATAACAAAATTGTTCATTCAAAAGTTCATTCACCTGTTCATTTATCACTAGGAACAATTTTGTTTTTATTTTTTGTCACAACCAGACTGCTTCCTATCTACCAACAGGTTCAACCACAAGATAAAAGTTTGGCTTTACTCCTTGCTTAGAGCTGCTCTCAAAAGAAAAGAAAAAAAATAGAATGGTAGCGTATGAGCTTAGGTTTTGTATAAAAAAACTAAAAATAAATCACATTTAGGTGTTTTTCATTCATTATATCACTGTAGAATACAAATAATAGAGTTACCATTCATGAAATTTCTTTCTTTTGTACTCAGCATTGCTCCTGTTTTTGTCTACTCATTCAATTCACAGCTCTAATTACTATTGATATGGCATCTCCCACTCTCTGATAGGTGGATCACTCTTATGTTGCTCTGAAGGAGCCGATGTAATCATGCCGTTGATATTGATGGGCTCTCAGCAGGAAAAATCTGTGGAGATTGGGTATAGAAGGCGCAAAAGACAGAAATAAAGAGAGGAAAATAGAGTTGGAAAGTTAATTACCAGGGGCCATCAGACTAAAAATCTGAATAAGAGAAAAGACCAGAGGGGTAAAGAGACATTACCGGTATGTTAAGAGCCAGCCTGTGGGTGTAATTCACTTTCGTCTCTCCAGAGAAATAATTTTCCCACTTCCTGCAAATTTGTTTCCACTCTTAATCCATTTGAACGTTTGTTCCTGTTTACTTTTAGAGCACACACTCACACCACAATGGCCTAATTCTCTATCATAAATCCTTCATTGCTGGAAGCAGTTGTTTTCTTTTTTCCAGTCACAGCTGTTTCCCTTAACAACACTGTGACGCACACAGATACAAGGCGACTCTATTGGGCGCAGATATATCCCTCAAGGTCATTGAATTCAAAAAATGCTTGTGAAATAATTGGCACCCATAAATCTCTATGTTCCAAAGACATAGGGTTTGGCGGGGAAAAAAAAGAAAAGTACAAGACCCTGACCTTTACGGACTAGTATTCTGGTGAGAATTATGAGGCTGCCAATGACCTTAGACATCTATTTTTAGTTTGGTACAATAGTTTGGAAAAAAAAACAAACACAAACACAGACACATCATCATATTTTATGTCCTTCGTATGCTCATCATGCCCCAATTCTAGATCTGTATTTTAGTCAGTTATATTGTACAAACCCAATTTCCAATGAAGTTGGTACTTTGTGTCAAACATAAATAGAAACAGAATACGGTACAATGATTTGCAAATCATGTTCAACCTACATTTAATTGAATACACTACACACAAAAAAAAGGATGAAATCCCTACATTACTTGCAATTGTATATTGAGGACCATTGTCATTAAACTGATCGACAATTTTCTCACGCACTTGTTCACAAAAAAGGTGAACCTCACCCCATCTTTGCTTTTGATTTAGCAATTCAGAGAAGCTCCTTTTATACCCAATCATGGCACCCACCTGTTCCCACTTAGCCTGTTCACCTGTGGGATGTTCACCACAGATGTTTGATGAGCATCCCTCAACTATCTCTGCCTTTTTTGCTACCTGTCCTAGATTTTTTTGCGAGTGTGTTGCAGTCGCAAAATTCTGAATGAATGATTATTTCCTAAAAGGAATAAAGTTTATCAGTTTGAATATTAAATATCTTGTCTTTAGTGTACAGACGCTCCCCTACTTACGAACATTCGAGTTACGAACAACGGTACATACGAACATTTCTGCGCGTACAGTATGTCGAAAAATGTTCGGAAAGAAATGCTGTAAGTTAGATTTTGTATTGCGCGTAGTGCTTCTTTCCGCCGCTAATACCGACGATTGGCGCTGTGAGAGCTCATTGGAGGCTGAGCAACGTGGCGAGGAGGAGGAGGAAGAAAACGCCGGTCCCCATGAAGCAGGAAATAACTTTTGAAGCCGATTCCAGCGACGACGAAGAATCTCTCATGATATAAAATCCTCCTCTTCCTCCATCATCTCCTTAAGCATCGAGTACATCTTCCAAAAGTAAGTTAAACTTAATTTTATTTTAATTATTACGTACATGTACATACTGTGTGTGTGTCTTGCTCTCTCTCTCTAACATACGTAGTACAGTACAGTACTGTACGTATTCTCTCCATTTTATTAAGTTTTTTTTCAGTACAAACCAATGCAGGTTACTTGTACAAGCCTTAAACATACTTATATAAACCTTCAATATACTTATATAGGCTTTAAACATAAATTATAATACAAAATATAGCACTGAAGCAACTTACGAACAAATTCACCTTACGAACGATCGTCCGGAACGTAACTCGTTCGTAAGGTGGGGAGCGTCTGTATTCAATTAAATATAGGTCGAACATGATTTGCAAATCATTGTACTGTATTCTGTCTTTATTTATGTTGAGCACGTCCCAACTTCGATGGAATTGTGTTTTTAGATTCTAGATGTCTCTAAGCCGGTCCTTCTTAAAAAGTGGGGCGATGGAAAAATGACGCTTCACGTCACAGATGGTGTGTGCCTTTTGAACATTATTCATAAAAGATCTACATTTCAGTGATTGAATTTTAAATTATATTATACATTATATATATATATATATATTAGAGAAAAAACGAACTGATTATAAAAGTACATGTGTAAAGACAAAACATATAAAACAAAACAACATACACAACATTCAAGCAACGAAAGCAACATAAGAAAATTTCACAGCGTTTCACCCAATCATGAGCTACACATTTTTACATACATGTTTGAACAGGAGTAGGAAGAAGCATACACTTATCAAGTCCTACTCCTTTTAACATACGTTACGCTATAAATAGTAGGTATGTATAGTAAACAAAAAAACTGCTCGTATACAGAAAAGCGCAAAGCTGCTATCAAAGTTCTTGGCTCGGCCAATCATATAAAGCGTTACACACGGTCCCTAACATCCCCGCTTGTGATAGGCTCTATTTCAACCCATGAGATGACGCAATGGAGACAAATGTCAAAGTTGAAACAAGATTTAAACTGTCAACATTATGGAGTCCACTCCAAAGTGTCACTATGGGGTATATGCCACGAAGGAGGCGGGACTTCTGACTTCCTGGTTTTCACACATCAGCTTTGTTTCCATTTCCTATTTGCGATGTGTTGGCCGCGTCCCAATTCTTGCGCTTCCGCCTTTGTGCCCCTCGGGTTGCGCATTCCCGTCGACGGGTGCAAGTGTGTACTGTAGTGTGTCCGTCTCAGTTGCTCGAAGCACTTCAGAGAGTCCTGACGCAGATGGGCGGGAGCGCGCGGTAGTGGGGGCGCAGCGATGGGGGTGCGAGTGTTGGCCATCAGTTGCCGGAAACCACGCTGATGTGTGAAAGCCGGAAGTCGGAAGTCCGTGGCATCTATTTACCCCATTAACAAGAAAAAAAAAAAGAACAAGTGGACGGTATGTGCTGATTTGAAGACCCCCTTTTTCATTTATCGTTCCTTCAACCCCAATATTAGATTTGGCAGAGGCATCTTTCGTTGAATTACAGTTTTAATTCTTTAACAAAAGATATACAAGTTTCCTCCTGTAAACATCATTAAGCATATAATTTGTACATGTATTTAAGTAAAATGTCTGAAGTCCCTTTGTTTAAGTTGAACAAATTTAAAACATCATATAATCATGCTGTTTCTTCTACCAAGTACTGTCACAAATGTTCTCCAATTTCGGTACTGTAAATGTATAGGATCGTATGCCGAGAAGGGAAGGAGCAATATGGGGATGTAGCGGTTTCAAAAGTCGTGGCCTATCGGCTATTTAGTCATATATTCAGATCAGTGGGTTAATGACATTAGTTTAGCATTAAATGCTATATCAGCGTAATAGATCAGCTTGGTTCCATTTGTTTGTGTCAGATTTACTGAAGCACTTGTGATATTTTGAAACTCCTCTAAATGGCATTTTTGGTTGATGCAGTGGAAACTACAAACCAAGGGCACCATCTAGAGGAGAAAAAGGGCTTCATGAAGCGATTTACAGACGCTCCCCTACTTACGAACATTCGTGTTACGAACAACGGTACATACGAACATGTCTGCGCGCATGCGCGCATGTCAAAAAATGTTCGGAAAGAGATGCTGGAAGTTAGATTTTTTTATTGCGCACCTTTTTCCGAGTACTGTAGTGCTTCTTTCCGCCGCTAATACCGACGCTTGGCGCTGTGAGAGCTCACCCAGCATTGGAGGCTCAGCAACGTGTCGAGGAGGAGGAAGAAGAAGAAACGCCTGTCGCTCATAGATAAACCCATCGCACTCTTCGAGCAGCAAGACCCAAATATTGAACGTTGCACAAAGGTTGCAAATCAATTGAATGATGCCATACAGTGCGACCGCATTATTCATGATGAAAAAAGAAGAAAACTGTGCAATCGTAGTTAGATCGCTTCTTTCGGCCAGTTTCTAGTAAATCCTCCAAGGAAGATACTCATCAACCCTCATCTTCTTTTCCGCGACCCTCAACTTCTTCCTACATTGAAGTTACGGAGGAGGAAGTAACTTTTGAAGCCCATTCCAGCGACGACGAAGAATCTCTCATGATATAAAATCCTCCTCTTCCTCCTCCTCCATCATCTCCATTGCGCGTAGTGCTTCTTTCCGCCGCTAATACCGACGATTGGCCCTGTGAGAGCTCATTGGAGGCTGAGCAACGTGGCGAGGAGGAGGAGGAAGAAAACGCCGGTCCCCATGAAGCAGGAAATAACTTTTGAAGCCGATTCCAGCGACGACGAAGAATCTCATGATATAAAATCCTCCTCTTCCTCCTCCTCCATCATCTCCTTAAGCATCGAGTACATCTTCCAAAAGTAAGTTCAACTTCATTTTATTTATCTTGTTACGTACATGTACATACTGTGTGTGTCTCTCGCTCTCTCTCTCTAACATACGTAGTACAGTACTGTACGTATTCTCTTTAAACATAAATTATAATACAAAATATAGCACTGAAGCAACTTACGAACAAATTCACCTTCCGAACGATCGCTCGGAACGTAACTCGTTCGTAAGTTGGGGAGCGTCTGTAGTCCGTTTTAAGGGTTTGTTAAGTGATGATCTTTTAAATTTAAGTCTTCAAATTATGACACGTGGAGGAAACATCCGGTAAAAATACTTTTTATTTTTACTTGTGAAGTACATTTTAGAGCATGTACTTTTTTACTTTTACTTGAGTAATTATTTGAATGAGTACTTTTTTATGCAAGTAATTGTACTTTTATTCAAGTTTTTTTCCATCTCTGGGTTAGAACTCAATAAATAAATACTCATACTGGTCTGGTCTCGGTTAAAAATAAAAAAAAGTGGTACGGAAATAATGGAACATACCAATATAAACCAAAGTGAAAGATGACAACAAACTTCTCTTCTCCTGCCTTGCCACCCAGTGTAGAAAGTAAGTACTGCAGTACAATGCAGGCTAATGACACGGGCTGTGTCAAATTCCTTTTAGCCTGTCCTCCTGCGAGCTGCAAAAAAAAAAAGAAGCATTGCCATAGTTTGGACTCTGATTTAACTTTCTTCTCGGGAGCTTACTGTCATGGAATCTTGTCATGCATGATTTTTTTTTTTTTTTTTAATATACACAACAAATTCATGTTCCTATATTTTGTGCACGGATTATTTGAAATTTAATGAGGGCAGAAAATGACTAAGACCCTACTTCATTCATTGTGGCTGATTGTAGAAGAGGAAGCAGAGCGTTGAGTGTGGGAGCACATACGTTCTTTCTATGTGCCATTGCTCCCCTCTAGTGGTTCATCAATATCAATTGTGGAAAAACATGAAAAAAAATCAAAAATAAATGTAATTCATCTTTATTGTTTGAATTCACCAAAACTTTTCTGCATAACTACATCCAACAGCATTCTTCTGACATCAACAGCAGAGTGACGCCATGACGTCATAGCAAAAAAAATAAGGGGGGGGATAAAAACTACTGACGGTGTGTTCATCCCAGTCCATCTTAAATAAATAAATGCATCTCGTCACAACCCGTGTAAAACACAAACATTGCACATCAACTCATCATAGCATAGCATCAATTGTCCTTCCTAAAATTCCTAAATGTTTAAAGAGCACTTACGCACCTTCTTTAACAATCAAATGAAATTAAATCAATAATGAAGTGGTAATGGTAGCTCTTCGACTTGTAACAGAAAACACAGGCTGATTGATTGCAAAATTTAGTTTGTTTACAATTTGAATTATTCAAAACTCAATCACAATCCTCCAAGAAACAATTGTACCCTCATCTTAAACTGTAATAATCATGCACAGGCCAACGAAGTAACGCTCTAATTTTGTCATTACTGTCAGCTTTCAAATGGCAAGTATGTCATTAAGTATATTGGATGTGTTGTGCAAGATTTACACTGTAAAATTTGATCCATGATGTTATGGGTATGCTGCATATATAATATATACGAGTAACAGTACATAATACATTTCCTTTAGAAACTGAATGCTATACAATAGCATTTTTGCATTGATTCTGTCAGGCTTTTCAAAAAGTGCTTATCTCATTTTAAACTATTGAATAGGTTCGTCTCTTCTGTACTATCTCTGTCTAGTGGGCATTCCAATTCCTTGCCTTGTCACCTGCCGTCTGGTATACTCGCTTTTGGTGGTCTTTTGGTATTGGATGGCAAAACATTGTACATATTGGCTGTTTTATTTCGACTTTGCGAAGGATATTATATGGCTATTATCTCCTTTGGTGACCATCTGGCTCTTTCCAGTACTGAGTACTCAGGAATCGGGTTCTCCTTAGAGACAATAAGAGTCCATATTTAGACTGTGACATTCTTGTACAAATGATTGTAATATGTTGACTTGTATGGCTATAATAGCTTTGTTTGATCGTGAGAAACGCAGAGAGGAGAGACTTTGCGAGCCTATTCTGCTGTATGCCACTCAGAACTCAACACCTTGTGTACCTTCATTTTTTTTCTCTCCATAACGTAATATATTATCTGGTATGTAATGCTTACGTAAACAATAGGATGAGAAATGTGTACGTCCTTCACAAAGTCAAGGAGTTTCATTTAAAAACAAAATCATCATAAATGCAATGAATGAAACCAATCATTCAAACAATGCCAAGAAAATCTCTCAACACTACTTGCATAAAGCTCTTCAATAAATCATCTGCTATATACAGGAGTACATTTAAATGGTACATGTCCAGCTCGTCCAGTACCAGAAGGTGACTTGAACAGCAGTACAACTTAGTGCAGTGACTAAATATCCAGCCAACCGGTCTCCTCTTTCAGACCAAAATAAGCGAAAATCAAATGTCCTTGCACAGTGGACATCTTTTAAGTAAAACTTTTTTTTTCTCCTAAAAATACTTGTTTGTTTTTTTTCATATAATGGTGGCAGGTCTTCACATCAAAGCTGACTCACATGGTAAATGTTTTCGAGAACATCAGTCATTGAGATTCGAGTTTGCATCCAGGTTCGCCTGGTTGTTAACAGACAAAACTTCATAAGCAAATGACAGACAAAGCATTGTGAGCAATTCTGAGAAATGAAAAATAATGTTTGTTTTTTTTTAGTACAGAAATGCGGACCACAAAGCTGCCGTTGTTCTGTTTTAAAGATTTTTTTTTTTTGCCTTGAAATACAGTGAGTGAATAAAAACTCACACTACAATAATCAATGCACAAATGTAAAGACAAAACCACATATCTAAAACCAAAAATTGAGACAATCAAGATTTTTTTTTTTTCAATTTTTCTTTTGATTTCTCTCACTTAAATTTAAAATATACAATAACCAGCGGTAGAAGGTTCACAAAGACATTTGGACTCATTTAAAAAAAAAAAAAAAAAAAAGAGAGAAAGAAACACAGTTTTATTCCAGCTCGTTTTCCCTGGCTGCATGTTGGACTTCAGGGTCAAGCCCACGATGGTCCGGACGAGTGTGGGTCAGTTCAATGTCGGACTAGACTACTGGTCTTGCCTGGTCCACGACTGGACTGATGATGTAGCAGCTTGATTGTGCTGTGTCATGCTGGCCAGGTGACAGTAACCATGTGACCAAAGACGGGTCACATATTTAGCGTCTGTTGTGAGAGGCACTGCTTTACGCCATCCACGCTCCATAAAGTAGTGTTGACGGGGGGGGGGGGTTTGCTGTACAGTGTCCATCATACAGGAGCCAGGCTATTAGCGACCCACAGTGGGCCCTGTGAGGTCAGGGGCTCAGGGAGCAGAGGAATATGGCTGCAGATCTGTGAGCAGGTGACGGGACATATGGGGTGGATCGGTTGTGAGCGAAGGCGAGATGATAAAGGCCTCGGGGCTGTAGGTCCAGCAAGTAGTGCTGGCCATATGGATAAAGGGACAAAGTGTGTGGGAGGATTGGCGTCCACTGGTGAAGAACAAATGCAGACAGGATCCAAAAAGAGAGAGTGGCCCTCATGCCACCCAAACAGACACCTGCAAGACAGAAAGTGTCAATTGAAGTCACGCTTCTGTGTTTGCGATCGACATTATGCTCACGACATAATAGGATTTTGGAGTACAGGAAAGTTAGTGACGCAGCATGAGCGTATGCCATCCATCTTCTACCACTTATCCGGGATTGGGTCATTAGGGCAGCAGCTTTAGCAGTGAAGCCCTGACTTCCCTCTCCCCAGCCCCTTCATCTAGCTCTTTCGGCGGGATCCCAAGGCGTTCCCAGGGCCAGCTGAGAGACATAGTCTCTCCAGCGTGTCCTGGGTCGTCCCTGGGGCCTCCTGCCGGTGGGACATGCCCGGAACAGCTCTCCAGGGAGGCGTCCAGGAGGCATCCGAACCAGATGCCCGAGTCACCTCAGCAGGCTCCTCTCAACGCGGAGGAGCAGTGGCTCGACTCTGAGCCCCTCCTGGATGTCAACCATTCACACTCACAAACACACCTATGGAGAATTTGGAGTGTTCAATTAGCCTGCCATGGCATGTCTTTGGAATGTGGGAGGAAAGCGGAGTACAGACGCTCCCCACCTTACGAACGAGTTACGTTCCGGACGATCGTTCGTAAGGTGAATTTGTTCGTAAGTTGCTTCAGTGCTATATTTTGTATTATAATTTATGTTTAAAGCCTATATAAGTATATTGAAGGTTTATATAAGTATGTTTAAGGCTTGTACAAGTAACCTGCATTGGTTTGTACTGAAAAAAAATTAATAAAATGGAGAGAATACGTACAGTACTGTACTGTACTACGTATGTTAGAGAGAGAGAGCGAGAGACACACACAGTATGTACATGTACGTAATAAGATAAATAAAATGAAGTTTAACTTACTTTTGGAAGATGTACTCGATGCTTAAGGAGATGATGGAGGAGGAGGAAGAGGAGGATTTTATATCATGAGATTCTTCGTCGTCGCTGGAATCGGCTTCAAAAGTTATTTCCTGCTTCATGGGGACCGGCGTTTTCTTCCTCCTCCTCCTCGCCACGTTGCTCAGCCTCCAATGAGCTCTCACAGGGCCAATCGTCGGTATTAGCGGCGGAAAGAAGCACTACGCGCAATACAAAATCTAACTTACAGCATTTCTTTCCGAACATTTTTCGACATACTGTACGCGCAGAAATGTTCGTATGTACCGTTGTTCGCAACTCGAATGTTCGTAAGTGGGGGAGCGTCTGTACCCACACAGGGACGGGGAGAACATGCAAACTCCACCCAGGAAGGCCGAAGCCCGGACTCGATCTCACGTGCTCTGCACTGGAAGGCGAACATGCTAACCAGTCAGCCACCGTGCCGCCTGCCAGTCTTTTCTATCAAATGGATTATTCTATATATCTGATGAAAGTTAAAAATAATGATTATCAGAAGATGGCATACACTACAGTACAATAAAAATCAATTAGTCTAAATCATGGTCAAAACCTAAAAACAAATATCTTAGTAGCTAACATAAGGTACTTTGAGTAATGTGGATGTGTGTTACCCTTTAATCAAATTAGTGTAAAGACAGCAATTTGTCTCAGACCTTTCTCATCCACCCAAGTGAAGACAACTGATCAGACAATCCAAAAAGGCTGATCAGACATTTACATAATTACATTATCAACCAGACAAAGACTCAATGTGAGCAGATGGTTCCATCAAACGAATCAACAAACACAAGTTGTTGTTGAGCATTTAAATAAATCACACTGAATTATGCTACACATTCAATGTGTCACTCAGGAAACAAGACTGTGGTGACACGATCATACTCACAGAGCTACTGATTGTTTCCAATTGCGGCTAGTGGTGGGGCTGGGGGACTTCAGCAGATGGTTTCGAGGTGTCGTGAGCTCTGCTGGAGACAGGTCAAAGAACTGCTTCAGTCACTGGGCTCACAATGAATGCATCACAACACATGATCAAGCAATATTTGTGTCTCACAGGCGGGTCATTCCACTGCCGTGGAAGATCTTCAGGCTCAGGAGGGTAGGACATCCAGGATGGGCTACGGTACGAAGATGGAGGCGACATGACGAAGTAGTCCGAGTAGCCTGGGTGGTTCGCTGATATAGCATACACTGCTGTTATTGGGTTTCCTGTAGCATAGAAACATGGAATTTTATTTTTAAATAAAATCATTGTTGTACATGTTTTCCTATGCTATTTTTAAGTACTTTTAAAGCCAATTGAAGAACAGAAGCTTTTCCAACCACATTGATGAACAGCAATGCTAAAGTATACATTTATCCAAGTTAGTATTTCATTTGTGGGCTCTAAATTGATTTGTATGGTATATTCAAACAGCTGAGGAACAAAAAAGTATACATACTTGAGAGTTTACATGTTTAGGTGCATGTGGGCGTTTGTTTCTCCACCTATCATACAAATCACGGCTATTTTCTGACATTTTTAGTTACTTTATTTCAAACAGCATGTTCATGCAAAAATCTCAAAAAAAACATAAATACTTATTTTTTTTTTTTTTAAGAACACTTGTCTTACCTGAGTAGGTGCTGATGGACTGATCAACAGTAACAGCAGGGAAGGTGGTCCTCGATAGTGGCAGGTAGGGGGCGCCATTGTGCTGTTGGTCCTGCAGATCTGAGGCTTCAGACACCCGAGGCTTCAGGCTAACATCGGGAGTAGATCTGGTAAGGAGAAGATGTCAAACTGATTTATTGCTGGGTTGTATTAGGTGGGGTTAGATGGGGTGAGAAATATGTAAAATTTGAAATTAAGTACCGTTTTTTCTCCCTCCCCCCAATTGTTATACCTTGTTGTAATCGTTTTACAAGTCTATCCATTCATCCACCCATCCATCCCTCTTTTTTTCTATTAAGCTTTTCCTCATTCAAGTCATGGCTTAGTGATGTAGGCATGCTAAACACAATTAGGCATTTCATCTTAAAATTGTACATTTAGTCAAGTGTTTTTTTCTAGTAGCTTCTTTCCCTGCCTGACTTCCTGATCGTGCCGGCATTCATTGATTAATGGAGTGGTTATAATTGAGCCTATATGAACTCCTGTCAACATGTGAGCAGGCAAATGTAATATTGAGCAAGATGCAGCAGGTTTGGGGGGGGAAGTTCTGGAGGGAGATGGCATATAAACATGCTCCTGGATGGACACTAATTTAAAAAAACGCTGCTGTTTATGTCGGTAGTATCTATCTTTTACCACCAGATGGCAATCTGCGCTTTATGCATTCCAAAACAAGTGCTCAACATGAAAGCTCTTGGCGGTTGCATTTAAATAAAGAACCCACTTCTTCAAATGATGCACACTAACATATGATATAATGATGTGACTGCGATAATGGGGGAGGAAGGAAATCCATTCAAATGCTGCTGCTTAATATTCTGCTCCTTCTTTCCATTCCGTTCTTCTTGAGTGCACTTCTTCACCGCAAGTCTTTCTGTTGATGCGATAGAGTGATAACCCTCAACGCAGCATTTGGATTTACTTTCAAGTCTGTGAAGTGTGTTCGTGTAGTTTAAGATCCACGAATATATCCATTTTCTTTATTGGATATCATTATAAAGGTCATGTGGATTAGCGGTTAGTATGGCCTCTGCCTTCTCCTTTTACCTACCACTACTCTTCGTTCTCCTTTCGTAATAATGATACCGCTCAGAAGTGTATTTTAGTTGTTGCTATGGAAGCGAGGATTAATGACTCAGAGGAGCAAGGGTAGCTCAGTGTTTAGAGACGCGCTAGCTAGCTTATGATGTGCGATTTAGCTTAGCACCTAGCATTCTCCAATAGACATACACATGGGTCCCCATTTTGTTTTGTTTTCTGTTTTCTTAAGCAGCTTGGAGCGTGCTCAGACATGCTTGAAGCCATTTTCAGACTGAGGCAAACACAATAGGAGTATCAATGAGCATTATTGTGACTGCAGTAATCCAAATCTATACCATAGGCAAAATTTATACCATACTGCCTGTGTATTGTGGACCCCTCATTTGCATGATCAGTAATACCGTCTCAGTGAAGGTCCAGGTGGTGGTCCTGGTCTTGAGGGGACCAGTGGTGGGGGAGACCCGATGCCCATATCGGGGAGCTGTGTGAACCGGAAACCCTGCAAATGTAAAAGTATCATTATTTTCATGACTTTTTATGCATTTTCATATACTAATCTCTGCTTTTATACAAAGAATTGCATGCAACATATGACCTTGTTGATGTATGATCTGAACCAAGAGATACTAAAGCCTGGTAGGTGGTGAAAATGTCCTTGGTAGTGATCCATTGGTTGCTTTAATCTCAGTAAAGCCTTCCCCTTGTTAATCAGCTGTTGGTAATGCATTTCCTGCTAGCATAACATTTTCAGCATGACCACATCCGAATTAGGACGCAAATGTGTGCGTGGTACTTTTGTGTGGTGTGCTGTGAGATTTTTCTATTGTAAATGATGTGCCTTAGCTTAAATGTTGGGTTAACACTGGTCTGTGTTAGCCGACTGTGTAAATGTTGTTGGCCATTATTATTATTTATGTGATGTTTTAAAGTGGTAGTAAAATATTTGTGTGGAACGGTATTTCCGGATTCATAAACAACTACTGATATAGGTGGTGCATCCATTTTCTATCGCTTGTCCTTTAGTGTGGAGGGCAAGTATAAGCAATATTGAAAATTGACTGATTATTTCACATACTGCATGTTCTTACCGGTTTTGGTAGGCTACACTGGTGCAAATCCTCATAGCCCAGGCTTCTCTGCCTGTTTCCACAGGGATGGTTCATGGTCCCAGGGGCACTCGTCACTCCATCACTGTAGTGGCTGGTATGAGACGGGTTATAGGCGCTGTGGATGTGGTGGTGGTGATGGTGCCGCCTCCTCGTAAAAGAGAGAAATATCCATCAATAATCTCCTGGGGTTCCACTTGCTCGCCAGCATACTGAATGTTAAGTTTAAATTTCAAATACTTTGCTCTCTGCATATATTTACTCAAAAAAGTTCAAATCTAGCCTTAAGGGGCTTTTGTATTTTCTCTTGCTGGCAATATATTGAAAAACTTGTGGACGTGCTACATGATTTGCATCACTATGAAAAAACAACAATATTATGTAAAGCAAATTTACTTAGTAGGAGGGGAAGGTGGGTCATGATCCGGGGGCGCCAGGCTGAAGGCGTTGCCAAGCAACATATGCATCTGTGTGCGGACGTCGTCAATGGATGGCTGGGAGCTGAGTGTGGAGGAGTCCGAGCCGCGGTGAGCTTTCACCCCCAGGCTACCATTTCCTGTGCCAGTAGATCCACCTCCATAGCCAAGAGAGCTCATGAGGTGGTCAACATTGGTTTCCTCAAATGGCTCTGGTTCACCCTGTAAAGTGCAACCAGGGTGCAGGGATTAGTATTCACCACAATGAAGAAACAGTTGATAAATGTTCTGTGTTAATTATGTCAGCCTCTAAAAAACAGCAGCTCATTCAATTATAAAACTTTGATTAGTTTTTCCAGTTAAAAAGTAAATCAAACCACATCAACCTAAAAAGGTAGGATTTGTGTGTAAGGTCAAAAAACAGCTTTAATTATTATCATGGCGGCTACAGAGTGGCAGGAATAATGTTTTATATTCTTTTTATGGACTTTTTTCTCACCCTTTCGCCACCTTGGGATGTTACAAAAAGTTTTTAAGTGCTGTTAATGATAACCTGCTGTACAAGGAGAAAGTGAGGAATGATGTTACGGGCTGACAGACTATTACGCAAAGTTGTTGTTGTTTTTTTAATCACATTTGGACTAATAGTTGGGATGTTATGACAATTAATTGAAACTACTCAACTCAACTTTATTTATAAGGCACTTTAAAACAACCATGCTGCATACAAAGTGCTGTAGATCAGGGCTAGACTGGCCATCTGGCATACCGGGCAGATGCCCGGTGGGCCAGCCTCTTTTGGGGCTGGTGCAATGCTTTTTAATGATTATTTTCCTATATTTTACCACAAGATATTGGCCCACAATTTAGAAGGACCAGTCCGTTAATCCATTTCAAATATACAGTAGATAATAAACTGAAACATCACCAATAAACATCAGTGGAAGAACTACAAGTTAGGCGAGAGTCAAAAGTCAAAAGGCCAGGGTTGATATTTTTGTGCCAGTCCAACAAAATGACACCAAATAAATTAATAAATATCATATGTAAGCGAATAATTAATTAAAATAACTAATAATAAATTCATAACACAAGGGAAGGGCCAATTGTATTCCTTGATACTGATAAGACCAAGTATCAATATTAACAGTGAAATAAGATGTTTGGCATGGGCAGGTTCGACACATTTTAAATAGGTACGTGTGTTACACATGCTCAACTGTGTTGCTCAGCCAACAAACACCTTTGTCCTAATGGTGTACAATTAATTAGCAAGAAACATTGTTACTGTATAACAGAGAAACAATCAACCCAAACTAATAGATTTATGTTGATACATGAATATATATATATATATATAAATATAAAAATAATTATACATACATATATATATATATATATATATATATATATATATATATATATATATATTGTACATATACATGCCGCATGTATACATTTTCAACAATAATAGATATTTAAATAAATCAGTCTTGCACATGAAAGAAGCAGATGAACCACAGACTAAAATATGATGTTTATATATTCCAAACACATACACAGGCCTAAATGCACTGTTCTCCTTGTACAGCACTTCCTCAAATAGTTTTTTATATGCAGGTCTATGAACTCCTGTCAGTCCGCCATTTGAATCCATGAATGGACTGTAGTCATTGACATTCAGCAAGGTAGCTGTTGCTACAGCCAAGAGGCAGCAGAAAACTATTTCAATCACTCCTGCTACCCCCATTTTTTTTTATGTTCCTCTCTGTCTTCCTTTCGCCAGCTTTTGCCACCTTATCTTTTAGTCATTTCTTTGCTTCTCATGTTGCGCTTTCTTTCTTTAATCATTTGGTTTCATCATTTTTCCAAGGTTTACTCAAAGTTAATTTGGTAACGTGTCCTGAGAAAATCACAGATTCAAAGTGAGTTTAAAAGAAGGAGAGTAAGGGTTACAATCATTAAATCGCTGCTGTGGGAAGATTTTCATTTAGGGCAAAGTAGCAGTAGAGTGTGGTTCACTTTAAAAAAAATAAAAAATAGAGTGTGGTTCACTTAGTGTCAGCGTGGGTTAAAGGTCAGACTTGAGTCGCTATACATAAATGCAGTTTGTAACAGAATCAAAGATTTTAAAATAGCGAGGTATTCAGGTGAAATGCACGCAGGTCCCAGACATGTTTATACAATTAGGCCATTAAAGAATCATGAGCTTGAATCATCTTTTTTGCTATAAAGCGCGTTGAGCTGGCTTCATAGAATGACTCATGCCCTCTCAGCACACTCACATCGTAGCCGTTGTTGCGGATGCCTCTTCTGGCTCTCTCTCGGAGAACCAGAAGGTCCATTTCTGTCTCTACAGGGCTGGGGCTGCTCAGCGACTGCCTGCTCCAATAGGTGGGCTCCCTTGGGTGGGAGTACCTGACGGACATGTGGAGGTGGAGAGAAAAATGACAGCAAATAAATGTGTTACAATAGAATAGAATGCCTTTATTGTTAATGTATGGAGCAGATACAATGAAATTGGGGTTAAACACCAAATTTGAGCTAGCAAGAATAAAAAATAAAATCACCTACAAAAAAAACTTAACTGAATGAGGAAGTGCAAATTAGAATATACTTTGCAGTGTTCCCTCGCTATAACACGGTTCAATTTCCGCGGCCTCGCTGTTTCGTGGATTTTTTTTTTACAGTAATATACATATTTTATACAATTTTTGAAGGTTTGAACATTGAGAATGTTTAAACAAGAGAGAAATGTGAGAAAATGTAATCGACTCAATGAGAAAAGTGTATAATCTGTGTGGTGAGGGGTTTTAGAGCCTTAAAACATTTATAATAAATGTAAAACATAAAGCTAACTACTTCGCGGATTTCACTTATTGCGGGTATTTTTTGGAATCTCCTAACCCCAGCGGAAAACGATGGAACACTGTATTTCATAAATTCATGTCACATGGTATTGGTTATAGCCCTTCTAACATCGGCAAGATGATCGATGTGAGCCGAATGGTTTTCCCTTCATGCACCCTAACGAGGTTGAGGTTATGAATGAATGAAGATTTTGATTGGGACGTTTACTGGATATTTGTGCAGATTTTATTGTATTTAATTTTTTTCCTTTTTATTGTGCGTTCTATTTACGAAATGTGTATATCACGAACAAATGGGAAAAATGATACCAGAACATTGCCATTAGATTTACATTATTTTATAGGGAGGGTATAAAAAAAGAAGTTATTTTATTTATTATATTTTTAAATCAATCGGACCAATTAATCAGTAATCTTTTTTTCTGTCAAATATTGGAATTGGCATCATCCTAAAATTTTTTAAAAAAAATCCATATTGGTCTAGGATTGGTTTCAAACAACAATGCAGCTGAAAATAAGGCACATTAAAGGGCATTCAAACCAGAAAGTAGGGATGGAAAAACCGAGGCTTTCCGAAACAATGAACCACTTTCGAGACAATTGCCCTAAAACGATGCTTGGAGGCATTTGACACACTTCAAGAGCGCCATCTGCTGGTCAAACCTGCACACATGGAATTTTTAGAATCACTGTTTTAAAAGCTTCATTCCTTGCTATCATGTATGAGCCTCAGCATTTCAGAAGTTCAATAACGTTTCAGTGGATATTCTCTATCTTTTTCCAACTGCAGGATTGTATGATTTACACAAGTAAAGTTGACCTTTCAAGTATGTGTCATTGTTTTTGTCTGTGGTGTTCAAAACAGTATTTTAGTAGGCTAATATTTATTTACACTTAGAAGAGAATAAAATACAGAATTGAAATAAAAAAATAATAAAAGCCTCTCATTGGTTGAGGAACAAACTCACGAACTTCATCTTTACTACCAACCTACTACTAAGCTAGGTCACTCCTACTGTTTGTTTATCTACAAGAGACCAAAAATATCGTTTTTGGTCTCGGAGTCAGGAAGATTCCAGCTGACATGAGCAATATACTGATGCACATCAGGAGCTGCATGGCTGAGAGAGTAGATCAGCCGTTTCCCAAGCTGAAGGTCGTGAGTTTGTTTCTTTAACTTTTGTTCATTCTTTATTTTGCTCTCTTCCAAGTTTAAATACTACTCTAAAACGGCCTATTTGGTCCCACTCTAAATAGAGTCAAATTTACTCAACAGAATTTAATGTGTGGGTGCAGTGCTTGTGAACAGGGATTTTGTTTTAATTATATAGTATACATATTTCCATAATCCTAAAATGGAAAAAGTATTTGAGCCGAATGATCATAACCGTTCCTATTTTGTTTCATGTAATTGGGACTTTAATTACTGCAGGCAGGTTTGTCAAACACCGAGTTCATCTTTCCCGCAAAACAGCGTGAAGTCGCTGACACGTCTGTGACGTCGGAGGCCTCATTTGCAGTGGTCACGTGATTTTCTGCATCTCCGAAGTAGTTGTCGGAACACTGCTTTGACACGCCTCCGCTTCAATCAGATTCGAGCAGGAAGGCTCGAGCGTAACATCTCTAAAGAAAGAGCCAAATATGTAAATATGCAAATCTTACGATTACACCCCTTTAAAAACAGTTGGTTCAAAAGTAGCCCAATTATGGATAAAAAACGGACCCTATGGGTTAATTTGACCCAACTTTCTAGGTAGTTTTACACAAAATGACCCAATTTTTTTACTAAAAGTTGGGTCCAATTGAGCCAAGTAGAGGATCGGTCCATTTTTGACCCATAGTTGGGTTCTTTTTGGCCCAACTGTTTTTAGAGTGATCCCTTAGTTTCAATAGATCTATAAAACCCGCAGACAAATCCATCCACCCAGCCATAGAAGTAAATGTGTGCGGTAGTTAGTAAGAAAGAATAAAGTAGTGTATAGTCAGCTTTGATAAAATAACCTTCACATTTGTTGATTCCCAAAAATATTTTTTATCCTTTTTCAGGACACTAGTAAAATAGTAATATTTCAAAGCTTAGAAATGTAATAGCAATATTTTATCAAATGTTTGACCATTTGTATGTTACTACTTATTTTATTCCACTTTATTATTATTATTAGTGAAGACTACAGTCAATTTTGAACCATCCTTTTTTATTTTAGCCTGCATGGTATGGGATGTGTGTAAGGCTAGTTCGCATGTGACGACATTCAAAATTTCACATGATTAATATTTCTTCAGTATAGCTCGTCCTTACCTCTTATGACATCCAGCAAAGGAGGCCCTTTTTTCCTCTGCAGTCATTGGTTCCTTGACTCCGTTGTCATGCCGACTGTGCCGGCTGTGACCATAACCGTGGCTGCCACCCTCGGAAAGGGAGAACTCTCCGTAACCCTTCCTACGGGCTTTCTGGCGCAGTTTATTCCTGTAGTGTTCGATGTCCGACTTCTGCTTCAACCCGGCATGATTGGCCTGCAGGGGATATGTTGAACTCTCAATCAAACTGAAATATTACGGGCGGAAAGTTGTCATTTATAAAACAAAATGTGCCCCAAACATGACATTTTGCACAATTCATGTGGAGATTAATTATACTGTATATAAATGTAGCTAGTGTAATGTTAATAAAATGAGAGTTATCAGTGTGAATTGCTGTCTTGCTGCAGAGAAGTGTAGCAGGGTAGGGACATTTTGGTGGTCCCCACAATTTCAGACCTCTTTTTGAGGGTCAAGACTTGGTTTTAGAGTTTAGGTTTGAATTGGGTTATGGTTGAGCTTAGGGTAAGGAATAATGGTTGGCAATCATTTTTGATGGTTAGGGGAAGGGGCTAGGAATTGCATTGAGTCAATGAGATGGCCCCACAAAGATTGTAAAACAAACTTGTGTGTGTGTGTGTGTGTGTGTGTGTGTGCGTGCGTGCGTGCGTGCGTGCGGACCAAAACTAAATAAATGAATGAATAAATAAATGAATAAAATGGTTATAGAAAATATAAGTAAAAAATTAAATACAAAAAATAAATATAAATGGAAATAAAATTAACAATATTATTATTATTATTATTATTATATATATATACACACACATAGTAATTTCTGGACTATAAGGCCCAAGACACATTTAGGACCTCCCCCTTATTTGAATAATATTTCATGACGGATTTCATGCTGACAGCGTCTGCAGCATGAAATAAATAAATATGAGAGCGTTATTATTTATTGATTGACATTTAATTCTATTTACATATTTATTTTTGTATTTATTTCCACATTTATTTGTTTTTATTTTTTGAATCTCATTTTTTATTTTATTTTAATTCATTTATTTATTTTAATTTTGGCCATTTTGGTCCTCCATATGTGTGTGCGTAGACTCACCTCGCCATTCGGGATGACAGAGTCTTGGCTGTGGGACGAGGATGAGGGGTAGGAGTAAGTGGGCTGAGCTGTCATGGGCTTGATGGTGATGAGCCGTAGAGAGCCCGTATGATCATCGTATGGGTCTGTGGAGGATGAAGGATGAAGGTTAGCTGTCCCTAGAGGCAACGCTGATGTTACATTCAGAAAGACAGAAAATGTTTGCCATATTTGTTACGCATCAATTTGTCTGTGTTTAATAATAGTTATAGCATACCATGGAAACTATGAACTCTACTTTATGCACACACTTTTAAGCACCAAAGGACTCATACATTGACAAAACTATTTTTTCCCCCTATTTTTGTAGTTAACCAAAGAATGTGGCAATGTGTTGGAGATGACAATTATGTTATTAAATGTTGAAAAGCAATGTATTGAACACTTTTAAGGAAACAATCTTTTTTCTCTCTCTCTCTATCTAAAGTTTTCTGCTGTCTTCTAGCATTATGCAGATTCTAGATAATGCTACAAGTTACCAGAATGGAGAATTCTGAGCATTCAACTCAACTCATTCACATTTAGAACATTAAATTTGTTTTTATTGAGAATAGATATGAATATGTTTGGATTTAAATGTGGAAAATATAACTTGCGAATGGTGTGACTACATGTGTAGCTGTCTTGGTAAAATGTTTAAAATAGTTTCAAGCAATATCAACGTGCCTATTAGCTGTGTACGGGTGTGCAAATCAGAGTAGAATGTAGGTTATTATTTTCAATTCCAAGATATAAAGGTTCAAATCAAAGAGATTTCAGAAACACCGGAGGAGCCTGTGGCTGCAAGCTATTAAACGCGCAGACTGGACCGAGGACATATTAAGGAATGCCCGCCTTTGCCATGCTCATTTCATATCTGATTAGTTATTGTAGCCATTTGGTTAAACTTAACCTCTGTCATGAAATGTTGAGTAAGCATCTATTTAGAACTGATCAGGCATTTCTTAGCCCTACATTGTGGTTCCACCGAGACCATCCTCAAAACAATTTCACAAGATTCCCTTTTATATAATATAGCAAGCAACTAGCCTGTCACTAATGAATATTTTTAGAATTGATTAATCTATTGATGAATCTATCGATTATTAAATTGATTACTCAACTAATCAGATTTATTTGAATTTTTGTGTATTACAAAAGCATTTTTTCTTCAATTACTGTTTATTAACCAGTCATTATTTTGTACTTTGTATTCGTATAGTGATTAAAAAAAAGGGGGATAGATGTTGTAATCATCATTTTCCAAAGTAAAAACAGATGTTAGCAAATGTCTAATTTACATTAAACACAGAAGATATATAGTCTTCTTTCATGATGGACTACACAAATCAGCAAACAATTACTGTTGATATGCTGAAATCAGCAGATTTGGACAATTTTAAATAAAAAAATGGCTTCAAACGATTACTCAATTATTAAAATAGTTGACGATTCATTTTATAATCCATTACTTGTCGATAATCGATTAATTTTGACTGCTCTACGTGAAGCAATAAAACAAATTAGCAGACTAGTTGGCTATGGTGCTCAATTTTTTAATTTCCCATATGTGCAATGTTGAAAATTATTTTTCATTCAGTGATTAATATTAACATGATGAAAACGCAAACGTTTTTGTAGTAGGCATTACAGTACATAGCTCCAGATACTCTGACCATTTTAATTCAAAATTTTAACAACCTGTTGCAGTGGACACCCCTAGGAGTTTAAGAGTCTACTATTTTACATTATTTACACTTGTATTTGTGTTGACATGCCAACATACCATCAAAATGTTTCATAGACTAATGCACATCATAGTACTATTTGTGCAGCGACCGTGTGATTTGGTCACCAATGTGAGTGTGAAAAGCTGTCTGTCTATATATATGTGCGCTGTGATTGATTGAGTATCACTTTCATCTACAGTCCACTGGGTTAGTGTGCAGCTTTTCTGAAAGCTTGAACAGGATAAGTTGGAAATAGCTGGGTAGATGTAATGTGGTGTCTGTCTGCAGTCAGTCTACTCTTAGCTGACAATACAGAATATGCAGAACCATAGTTTTGTGTTGTAATATATTTTCAAGTTAAAAGCTTCTTAGTATTAACTGTAAACGTGCATGTTACGTTATCGCAGGCAGCAGCAGATGGACAGTGTTGTGGTATACTCGAACTCCGATGACTCATTGCCTGACATCACCGGGCAGACGGCTTCGTTGTAGGACTAAAAAAAAGTCTGCCATCAACTCAACCTCAAGCCCACACAACCACAATTCATCCTGGCTGCTGCGCTGCCTGCCTTGCACCTTACTTCCGTGACGGCTGAGGTTAGCACACGTAAACTGTAGAAATTGTGAATCAGATTGGAAAAGATCCAGTGCAACTTGAAGATACTTCGTATATCTAGTGGAATACTGTATCGTTTTCAAACTGAACACATTCAAACACAGTAGCAGCAGTAATTTCAAGTTTAATGTATCATGCTTAAGGACACGAGCAGCTGGCTAAATGTGTCAACCTCCAATGATAAAACGGCCTCTTTCATGCTGTCACCAAGTGTCCCCTTTTTTACATATCTTAACATAACAGCAGGTGCATGTTTACATTATTCTAAAAACGCCAAATGCTGCTTACAGTATGTATCAATATAAGAGTACAGAATCTTTCCTAGCCTGCCTCTTGACAAAATATGAAATACAAACACCATTTAATGTTTACTATTGCCACTTAAAATAGTCTATTATATCAAAATAGTAAAGAGTTACTTTCTATTATAAAACAAAAATATCAAATCTCTTAATCAAATATAACGTGTTTGTATTTAGAGTCATGAAAAATGTCACAAAAAAGAACACTACCAATTTTGCCGTCGCATAAAAAGCTACTGTGGAAAAAATAAAATGTGTAGCGTTCAGACATAGTCCTGCACAAAGTTTAGCACATAAGCTTGCAGTGAAATGGTATTGTAGTTGTACCTACTTTATCAGTGCTGTGTTCAATTTTTATTGTGACTTTATTTATCGCTTTACCTCTGAAAGCAACGATTTTGTTCACTAATATCCCTCATCCCTCCCCGCCCCCCACTTTATCGCTACTTCTAACCATCCAAAGCTCTCTGAAACGCAGTGAGGAAATGAGACAATTACTCAACTTCTACACTCCTTTGTACTCTTTCATTTGCTTGTATAAACACTATAAATTACCAAAAGTGGTGAGACATAAGAGATGAACAAAAACAATGGCTAAGAATGGCTCAAACAGTCAATCAGGGCAATGTCAATACCAGTTTTGGGGAGTAACGGAATACATGTACCGCCGTTATGTAATCAGATTACAAAAAAATGTAACTATATTCCATTACAGTGACAGGAAAAAAAATGTAATCAGAATACAGGTACGTTTATTAAAAATGGGGATAACTTTGAGGGATTACAATTTCGCCGATGAGAGAGAGTGCGAAAGAGGGCGAGAGAGAGAGAAAGAGAGCGTGTGCACACCCGCGCGAGTGGGACCGTTGCTACATGTCGGGGAGGTGGGAACGAACGTACTGACTAGTCGTGTCCTCCACACGCGGGCACTTTGAAAAAGCTTCAGGGACGAGAGGAGGAAATGGCGACCGGTATTCACTGGAACTTACTCGGAGCGAAAGTTTGAGCTAAGAGTCCAGCAGCATGCTACGTGCTGTAGCTTCTTGCTGGCTAGCCCACTAGCCTACAACCATAATGTGAGTTACACCTTCCAAACAAATCTTCTTCCTACCAATTCACTATTTAAGCATCATGCTCAACATATACACGGCTAAACTTGTGACTGGGATAAAAGTTCATTTATCAGTTGATGTCACGCATCATCATCTTCATTCTATCTATCTATCTATCTATCTATCTATCTATCAAACTGTGAGATGTGGTTGCTTTCAGTGACAGTTCGAAAACAGCATATGGCCTTCAATCAATCAATCAATCAATCAATCAACCTACATGCTTTCTAACTACACAATCATTTTGGATTTTTGTAGGCTGCCCAGGTCCCTATCACCCGCAAATAGCAGGGGCACATTGTATAGAATATATCTTGTGGTGATATTTATTTTAATTTTGTCTTCATGAGCATACTCAATATTGGAGTAATCCAAAAGTAATCCAGTTACATTACTTTAATATTATGGTACTTGGATTACATTACTAAGTACATTTTTAGCAGGTAATTTGTAACTAAGGGATTACATTATAAAAGTAACCCTCCCAACCCTGGTCAATACAATGGAATCTGTCTGTCCGTCTTCCTGTCCATCCATGCTCTGTGCTTTCCTCTTTTCGCTCTACCTATGAAGCTACCTGTAGCTGAATTTCCACCAGCACCATCTAGGTTAATGACACCAGTGGCAGTCGTCGTTAATCCAGACTGCGACCCATCCGCTATGGAAATCATTGGATGACTATTCATAAAGAGCTCAAAAGATTTAAGATGGATGCCCTTCGTGACGCAAGCCTCTGCATTTACTCAGGCTCGGGTCAGGCCTACAGTTTGCACTGGCTTGTGCCCCCGTAGGGCTGCTTGACAGTAAAAGGCAATTGAATGATATTATTGTAGATAAAATAACAATGTTTTGTTTGATGTTGCTGTCAAGTGTGTCATCGCATCACCGACTGAGTCACCGTATGAATAATTGTCTTTTGATCATATTCACTTCATTAGTTCGCAGGAATGATCCCTTTGGGCAAGATGTCATCAAATGAAGTGTAACAAATGCGTGGCATGAGATGGGTCAGTGTACCCACTGATTACTCTATACTTTAATTAGCGTCCTACTGTCATGGGCAGAAATAGTGCAGATACAGACTTCTTCACCATCTGTCTCTGTTTTGCTTATTTCTCCCTCATTTACTCCTCAGCCTTGCACATCTTTTCCCTCCGTTTCGTTTGCCCCGTCGTTCCCCTTTGACCCGCTCTCTTACCATTGGTGCTCCTTTTGTGCAAATCCTCCTTGCCATTCTTGCAGCTGCTGCCAGTGGCCGTCTTTCGGGCCGACGAGCTCTTGCTGCCGTTCAGCTTCCCGGAGCTGTTACTCGACATTGAACCATCCTCGCTTGGCAACCGCCTGTAGTAGTCATGGTAACAGAGAGGGTTGCAGAAGGAAGGAGAGGGGATGGTTTTTGAGTCTCAGCAAGTAAGGGCACATATCATGGAAACACATTTTAAAAAAAATAAAATAATAGATGATCATTTCACATGTAAAATATTTGGATAGTTAGTTGGACTCGTAATAATTAAATGTTATCATATTGAATGTTATTTATTTATGCAACACCAATAATCACAGTCCAAACAGAAGGAACTAGAGGTCTGTATTAGGGACAATTAAATATACTAACAAATTTTCCTGCTACACTAACAGCCTTGTAACTATCCTTTTAAGCAGTATTGGGGTTTTTTATGACATCATTTTGGAGGAAAATAACCACAGGATTCTTGAAACATTAAAAGCAATTACAAAGCCTCAACCTAGAGATGGTAATACAAAAAAAACAACTCTATTATTTCACAATTCAAGAAAAATGACAAGGAATTATAAAATTTCGCTTCCGGCACAATTTTTAATATTGCAGAAAAGCAAGTGTTTCTAGCATAATAATGCAACTGCGCCTCATTATAAATCTTTGACTGCCAGACGTTTTCAGAAAAGGGATGCTGTCAGTGCCAGCCGATTTTTTTTTTTTTGTTTAAATAGTTTAGCAAAATAATAGTACAGGCAATACATACTATACTGTACATTTTGGAGAAGTCGACTAAGTAAAAAAAAAAAAAGATCTTTTGAATTTGTTTTTGTCTTTTGCCTCAGAGACACCAGGCATGTGAACCGTGTACTGGCCTCGCACGCATGCACGTACACACCACACACACACACATACACACACACAGCCTCAAGCCATGTAAGCACAGTAGGTACACAATGTGACAGGGCCATCTCATCTACAGGTGCACGTATTCTGTAGATCAGACATCAGTTGCCCCAGGCTAGGCTAACACCTTGACAAAGACACACAAACAACACACACTGTGGTCTGTGTAGCGGTCGATACTAGTGGAGTCACATTTTAAGTCACATGGTCAAAGGCAAACTGATGCAGGCGTAAAAGAATAAATACAATGCATGCTCCATGTGAATTTGTTAGGACAGTGCCAGGAAGAATAACAACAGAATCAATCATCATTTGGCTGTAAAGTTTATGCTTCCCTTTTTGTATCTCACACAACTAATGTTTTGGGGATGTTTTTTAGTTTTAGTTATAGTGTTTTGACTAAAATTAACTAAAGCTTTAGTCATATTTTAGTCATCTGATTGTATTTTAGTTTCAATCCAATTTTAGTTGATGAAAATTAAGAGCAATTTTAGCCGGCTAATTTGACAATTTAGTTGATGTTTTCTTTCAGCATACATTTAAACTTTTATACAGAAAATTATGACACACCTATTTGTAGCTGTAGTTTAACACGCAAGACACTTTTAACACAATGGTGTCTTCATTAAACTTTGTTTCAATGAAACATGTTGAACTGACAATAATATGCTTATCTTAAAGCTTAGTTTTCACCTAAATAAAAAAAAAAAGTCCATAATTGCTTGAGATTGATTTTACAGCTGCATTATGAATGTAAAGTGTTTGAACATGAAATAAAGTGCAGTGAACAATTTGAGTGGTTCTTTTCTCCCGCCCGCATTTCATTTCTTCTTCTGATTGGATTTAGTTTTCGTTTTAGTCATTGACAAAATGTTATCAGTCAATTTTAATTAGCGTCATTGTCTCAATGTGAATGGCTTCTATTTTAGTTTTCGTTCCATTTTCATTTCAAAATTATAAGAAAAATATGGCGAAAATTTTTCATCAACAAAATTATCACTGATTCGGTTAAATGAATAAATGTGACTCCACTTTGAAGATGGTTGTCAGTAAATATCCCAAGTCAACTAATGAATAATTTATTGTGGTTCAATGAGAAAGACAAACTGTTGTGTTAAGCTGGTTTAAAACCCCACTGAAAACAGACATACAGTATCCTGGCACTAATGCTAGAGCATCTGAACACGCTTGTTATTTTAAATATGCATGATTGCGCATATACTGTGTTCATATATCAGCCACATTGAAACAAACAAACTAAATAAATAGTTTTTTGATGTCCGGTGCCTCATGCTCCTAATCCAACCTGTTATATTGCGTCAACGAACCCACCGTGGTCTAGTGCCTACCTGCTCCCAATCTCCACTGCGATTATACCGTGAGAATGTAAGACTGTGTGAATTGCAAATGTAGTAGCACTCTGCCCACACTCAGGTAGACAAAAAAAGAGCAAGCTTGGCTACAGATTGACTGACTGCATTGTTTGTTTTATTGTGAAAAGCATATTGGAAGGTCTTTGTTCCCCTTTCTAATTTTAGGCATCAAGCTTGCCTGTATGTAATATCCATCTATAAAGAAGTCCGCAACTATCATCTTGATATTCTAGTATGATATCGTTCCCACTGCGGTGCTATCTTGAAGATTTGTAATTGCCTCTATATATAGATGGTGGAAAATGCCTTTCCTACAAGGTTTGGTAAAGCCGATTATGCCAGCATTTTATACGGTCATCATTGTTCCACTCCCTCCGGCATGGCGAAAGCCAGTGTTATAAATATACATGTGTTTATTGTCCTCAAGGGGCAAAGCACGACTAATCCCACTCCGATGCATTTTCGTTTAGTGGTGTGTAAATATGAGACTGATTTGTGTACATGTTCTTCAATTTGCATTTGTGTAAAGAGGCAAAACGCATCTCATTTGAAAGTGGTGAACTTTATTTTAAAATAAGAACATGTAGAAAAGTTTAGTTAGCATTCCCTTAGAATTTTCTGTATTCATCATAGCATGCTCCCTTCTTAACCACAGTGAATGGTCTTCATCCCACAAAATGAATCTATCAATTTCTCTACTGCTTGTCCTCATGAGGGTCGCTGGTGAGTTGACGCTCAACCTATAATTGATGATGGGCAACAAGTGGGGTACACCCTGTATTGGTCACCTATCAAATGCAGGCCAAATATCAACAAACATCCACACTCACATGTATTTATTTTGATGTATTCATTCATTTATTTAATTATCCCTCTCTCTAATTAGATTCAAATCTTCAATTACCCAATCGTGAATGTTTTCAGAATGTGGGAGGAAGCTAGATTATCCGCGCAAGCACGGATAGAACTTCACGAAGAAGAGCCCAAGGTCATTTTATAAACCAAAGAACAAGCCCACTCTGGTGTTCTGTTGAGGTAGTTTTATAAGTGTGGTACAACATAAAAATAATATAGGATGTAAAAGAACATTTAAGGAATAGTGAGTGGTGTAGCAGATAAATTATTACCAGTAGATCTTAAGATCACTGAAACGAATGATACTTTGGAATCAAATGGTAAAATATGAAGAGGCGGCAGTGTTTACTTTGTTTCGTCTATAGCGTCAACTCTTTATATCATATACTGAGGGATGTGTTGATATTCTTTTCTAAGTAATAATTTAGTCGCCATTCAATCAAAATAAATACATGTATCACTCAAAGGTTTACCCAGAGTTCAAAGGTTTGAAATTAAGATGCATAAATCTCAACTCGGACCTTGGACATTCATGGGTGTGTTTTCTCCAGGTATTCCGGCTTCCTTCCACATTCCAAAAACATGCAAGTTAGGTTAATTGAAGTCTCTCAATTCCCCAGAGGTGTAAATGGCAACCTCCTCCGAGTGTACCCTTTTTGTCCAAAGGTCGACTGTGATTGGGTTCACCCATGATGCTAATCAGGACAAGTGGTATAGATCAGTGGTTCTCAACCACCGGGCCGCGGACCGGTACCGCGACCCATTATAATGAATTTTGATCAAAATGACATGAGCAAATGATCGTGTCAGAAACAGTAGATCATTTGCAACTTGTTCAAATAAACAAAAAAGGCTCCTTCTTTTTTTTTTTTATGCGAACAATGGACATGATGTGAAGATTGAACAAGTTATGAGAATTTTGTTTCTGCTCTGGGGAATGCGTCAAAGCAACTGCGAACAACTGTTATTCCCTCGAGGGGAACTACAGAGTGTTATTTTCATAACATGCCTTGCACAAATGCATTCCAATCTACACACATGCTTAGTGGGTACTATGAGCAAGCAGGCAAGGGAGACAAATTGATTATAATGCCCTTTATCATTTGTTAACTACTGTGTTTGTCCATGCTTATTTCCTTGTGCAAAGCACATTGAGTTGCCTTGTGTATGAAATGTGCTACACAAATAAACTTGCCTTGCCTTGCCTTTAAAGGGAAAGTCAACCCCCTCCAAAATTTCTTGACAATATGTTCTATGCAGCGCCACTAGTCTAAATATGGCATTCTGGTTATTAATGTGTTAGTGGAATATGAGTTAAGCAGCAAAATCCAGCTGTTTTTATCCATCTCATTGGGCGGCCATTTTGCTACTTGCTGCCGAAAGGGTAAACACACACAGACTTATACAAGCACACTGTCACAGTAACCGCCTGAGAAAAGCTAATGATCTGACAACATTTAAATCCAGCAAATGCATGTGTTCTGCTGGAAGTGTGTGCAGACAGCCTCTTGTTAACGCTGGACTTATAGTTAGATCACATCAATCTGTCTGATTCATCTCAACGAACTGGAGGCTTCACCCGGTCTTAACAAAACACTCGTGTCTGCTTCTGCTGAAAGGCTCTGGCTTTTGCAATTGCATTGTTGGGTGACAATAGCAGCTGTTCCAGCATAGCACATTGAGCTGAGAACAGTGTGTGTTTATCATAGGACAGTTGTTATCTTACCCTCCTTTGTGTATGTCAGCAGATGGTGGCCTCTTGTTGGCAGTGCCATCTTGGTACACCTTCTTATCCAATGACATTGACAGCGGGGCGTCTCGCACAGGCAGTCCCAGAACTAAAGTGTCCTTGTTTAAAGAGATGGTCTCGTCACCAGCTCGACCCATGTGTTTCTTGGCGTAGTCAAATCCTTGGACAGGCTGACAAAGAAAGTGAACCGAGAGTCAAACACAAGCATCTCAAAATGGCAACAAGTGATGAATATGAACAGTATGACAAAATATTAGCTTTTTTCACACAGATATACAACAACAAAAACATGCTGCACAACAACAGCAAACAGTTTTCCATCTTACAACCTGATAAATGCTAAATGTATAATTTTTCATTGTTCGGGAGATGAGTTCTACTTCTGGCTTGAAGAACCAAGTCTGTCAATCAATTACAGTTTTGAACCAATCTTGACTGTTAATAAAGTAGATGTAGCCGATGTTATTTCTTTTCTAAGCAAAAATAAATATTTACAAGCAAAGAAATGGTATCAGAAGTAAGCAAAAGGAAATGCAAACAAATGGTCATATAGGTGCTTATGATTTTCTTGATATTGGACATCATTGTCAAGGAGTTCAGAATTTCATTTAAGTTAATCAAATCAAATCAAGTTTTCTTATCCGTTCCAACTTGCGCACATTTGCAAACGCTCAGGAAATATGCTGAAATGTCACATTCCCGAGTGGATTTTTCAGATACGAGAGCAGAGAGCACTCCACTCTGTCCCTTGAGAGCAAACTCTAGCTCAGAAACTCTGCTAGGCATGACGAAAAGACAAGCAATGAGAAATAGGATAAACGTCACTGAACACACCAACGATTTGTGGTAAAATTTAGCCATGTGGAACATTAGAGTCTGGTTGACATATGTATAATCTGTCATCAATAACTGGATTGCTTCCTGATAACCATTGAGCCCATTTGCTCAAATTTTTCCTTGTTTGTGCAAAAAAAAAAAGAGTCAATTATAAGTATGTATTCCCAAAATCAAGAACATATAGGATTTCCCCCCCTTCAAGACAAATAAAAGATTAAAACAAAAACAATATTGTAAACTACAATACATGACTGGGGAAAGAAATAGTGTCAGTTAACTGACTGGAAGAGAAAAAGTAAGTACTTGAAAATGGAGAAGATTTAAATTGAGGAAAAAAAAAAGAGGGAGGCAATATGACAGATACATGCCTACGTAAGTAGAAAACCCTCAAAGTATACAGCAGTGCTATTTCAATGCCAGAAAGGGGTAATTGAATGGGCCTCCCGCTCAAAGCTCCCAGATGCCATGGCATACATAATCAAAAAGTGGGAACAGCGCAATACTAACACAGCGCACTGGAAGTCAGGTATGAGAGCATTAAAAGAACAAAGGAGGACACGCATTTTCCTAAAACCTCTAATGCGTAGACACTTTCTTTGCTCTGCTACATTTCTCTGCACTTACAGCAGAGAGAAAAGAAAAGGCCCGTCAGATCATTTTTATGTTGCACAACAAAGCAGACGAATCCCAGATTTTTTGCCTTCCTTTTCTATTTCGAGCCACTCTCAAATGGGCTGCCTAATGTATTCGATGATGCATACTAAATCCTGAGTGCATGTGAGGTTACACAGCGTGGGCATCAGGCTGACAGCATTGTTAATAATTCATCCGTAATACACACCACTGTGCCATAAGCCAGCCTGAAAACACGTGGCTGAGTGTCAGGGAAATTGATACACACTCATGTAGACACATGCGCACGTTGATGAGCGCACTCACAACGGCGTGAATATACAGTTATGGCTTGAGTGTGTGTTTGCACTCGACCAGCTTAAGTGTTGTATGATGACAGTTGAGTCTTTTTGTGTGTGAAAAATACATGGAGAGTGCAAACATTAATTTGCTTGAGGCTTCTTGCTTTTCACAGTCGCGCTTTTGTGTGTTTATGACGTAAACAAGCAGTGGAGGACGAGGGAAGCTCAATTTGTCCTTCCAAATAATGTAAATGTGACTTTTTCCCCACTAGCATTTAATATATTGAAGGTTTATGAACCACTTTATTTTTTTTCTTGAACATCCCAAAACTGGATAATGATCACCGGATTAAACAAGTCACATTTTATTTAATTAAAAAAGAAAAGAAAAACAACATTTTACAAAAAATGTTTTACCCATAAATTGGCACTTGAAGAAGATCCAGCATTTTCTGTTAGCCAAAAGCTGGAGGGGACCCACAATTTTTCATCACTTCTACCTTTGGTACCTTACACTTCCTAACCAGATGCATGACAAAAATGCTATTTTTAATATGGACGAAATACATGCGTGTGTGCAAAATACGTGCTCTTAACTCATTCACTGCCATAAATTCATAAAAGAAAACAAAGAGGGGTTACAGGCAATTAAAATTATTAATTGTAATTAATCGCATGACTTCACTAGTTAACTCATGATTAATCACATATTTTATATCTGTTCAAATGAACAATAAAAAAAAAATCTAGGTTTTCATACTCTTGTTAACAAAAGTGGGAAAAAATGTTAAATAGAAATAGTTCTAATGAATTTTTGACATTTATAGCCGTCAATGGCAGTGAATGAATAAAAAAATGAAAAAAAAGACAAGATTATTCCAAATTTGGGGCTACGGGCAATCTTTTTTTTTATTGTAATTAATCGCATTACTTCACTAGTTAATTCACAATTAATCACAAATTTTATATCTGTTCTATATGTACGATAAAAAAAATCTAGGTTTTCATACTCTTGTTAACAAAAGTGGAAAAAAATGTTAAACTAATAGAAATAGTTCAAATGAATTTTTGACGTTTATAGCCGTCAATGGCAGTGAATGAGTTTTAATATATTTCATTTTGGATAATTTTTCAGCAAATAAGGGAAAAGCAGGAAAGATGATGAATGAATGTCTAAAAAATATTTTTCATTTTTAAGGAATGAAAAAAACAACTTGGTCAATCAAATTACTTGGAACTGACAAATGAATGAATGAAAAATGACTTGGTTCATTTTTGTCCAGGTGCCCCCGGGGGCCGTAGTGTGTCAGAACAATTTAGAGGTCAACTAGCATCTCAGAACAGATTGTGGTCGATAATAACGTAGCGATACAGTAAAAAATAAACATTAGCAAGACGTTATGGTATGACGTGCTTCTGTGCTGACATCCTATTAAGCATGGAACACTGCCAATTATTGATACATTATTGAGTGACTGATGGGTAAAAGCTGTCATGCATTACACAGTATAGATTCTTAAAATGACATAATGGATGGTCATGACCTTGAAAAAGACATCTGACATTTCATGCTATGTTTTCCACTGGAAGGTCCGTCACTTGTTGTCACGCCGTGCATCCGTCTAAATTAACTTTGCCTCCTTGTGTTTGTGCAGCAAAAGAAAAGATGGGCCACCGTTTCTGAAAGGCTCTGTATTAAATGACAGAGATACTGACCACTCAGCACTACTGCATTAAATGTTCTTGCATTCCTTACTCGCGCCATCAAAGAGGCACTTCTCCTCCAGTCTAATTTTAACTCAGACAGCAGGTTGATGAGGTGCAGCAGATGAGCTATCCCCCCCCCAGCAGCCATATTGATTTAAGTCCAACACTGGCATGGCTGACAGTTCGAGCGCACCACAAAGTTGCATGCACTAAGCACGTGGTCTGATACTCTTCCTGTGACAAGCTGTTGTGTCAAACAACAAAATGCTCATGATCTCATAACCAAGATCCCCATGAAACATGTTATCTAAAAATTGTATCAGGAGTATAAAATCCAATATTTAGTGTTAAAATGAGCTGCAGAATCAATGTGTAAGCACACATATGCAGATGTTCATGTTCATGATAAACATGTAAGTAAAGGTCATTAATAAATGTTAATCACCAATAAGTGTAAATCAGAACCATAATTGAATTTATTGTCATTGCACATGCACAGGTACATAGCAATGAAATTACACTTAACAGGCTCAAGAAACATTTTAAAAAACATTGACCAAAGAGAGGGAGACGGAATGGGAAGGCCTGTCTGTATTCGCTCAATAAGCGCTCCGAGGTCCCCGAGAGTGAAAAATGAGACGAGAGGGAAAAGTAGGGAGGCAAAAAAGTCACGACTCTCGCCATGTTACATCAGGGAACACGTACGGGTAGAGTTGAATGGGGACCCTTAAATAAATAAATAAACAGTCTGGTAAAAAAATAAAAATAATATATATATTTTTTGCACATATAGAATATATGGACACTACAACAAATCTCTAAACTTTAACATGTAGGAAATAGGGGAAGGAGGAATGGCGGCTGGGGGCACGAAGGAAATGCATATCTGCCCCAATGTGTCAGTCCCGTGATTGATTGGGATCAGTCCAGAGTGAATCCCTGCCTCTGACCTAAATTCTGTGAGATCCTCCACACAGGAAAGCCAGAGCCCGGATTTGAACAGCCAACCTCAGACCTGTGATGCAGATGTGCTAATAACTTGTCACCATTCTGCTATGTAAGTTATAGTATATCATTAAATGAAAAGAAAAACAGAACATACACCCATCATCTCCTTCGTCACTCTGATGATTCTATCTCTTCATGCCATGATACAATACTAGCAGTCGCCTGTTCCAGCTTTGAGGGACCCGATGATTTCCCACAGTGAAATTGTTCTACGAAACGATTATTACTTGTGCAAATAATCTGAATTTTTAATCAACTGTCTGTGTTTAATTTTAACTTGCCACTAGCTCTTCCTGAACCAAATCCTTGTGTGAAATATTGATGCAAGTTCCTGGTCGAGAATGTAGGAACGCAAGCGCCACTGTGCATTGGCGATGAGTAAAGCCTCTCAGAATTTCAAAATGCTACATTGCACTGCTATGTATTGTGAAACACAAAAGGCCTACTACATTAACATAACAATTGGGAATACTTTTACTGTAAAACAACGGTTCGGTATGAATTTTCCTGTGTGTGTGTTTGTCAGCTACGGTAGCCAAATATTCTATTTCTAGCGCTTACCCTCTTGATGTTTTGACACACATGACAGTTTATTGTTTCCAATTTGTATTTACCCCAATGGAAAATTACACTTCATCACAACTTGAGGGAGAACCCCCCCCCCCCCCCCCACACCAACCTAAAGTATTTTTTACTCTTACTATAAATCATTTGCCAGCCTTGTCTCATCTTTCACTTTGTCATTTGAGAGATGAGGGTAAGAAATATTGACATGATTATGTTGGCATGCACTGCTTTCACAAGAAAAAATTAAGACCTAACCTCTTGACCTGGGACTTTTTAGCTTAACTTTGATCTGCAACCTGCTGAAACTGCCATTCCTTTTGGGGCTACTTAATTTATGTGGCACAATTAAATGGACTTTCTAAGAAAAAGTCTTGAATTAGGAGCATTAGCTGAAGCCAAGGGAGAATAAAATAAAAGGGAAAGGAAGGAGTGAAACGACAAATAGGTGCAAATGAGTCTAGGCTGGTGGCACAAATTTGCATCATTATTTATGGAGGTTTAGAGCATAGGTATTAAGCTTCTCCTCTGTTGTTCATGTTTATGAGCGTCTGTAAAAAATGGCTGCCTGAAGTCAGAATTAAACCCATTAGGCTACTTTTACAGAGGCCGTCTTTAACCCAGCCAGTTGACATTAACCCCATAACTCTAAATCTTAAGGAACAGACAAACAAGGAACAAGCCATTTTATAGCCCTATTACAGTCACTTTCACATTTCCTCATGGCCACTTCACATCTTTTGTACCTCCTGGTCATCTGTCATGGCCTGTGACGGGGATGGATAAAGTAACATCCATGAAACAGCAGCCACATGCAGCAGCAACAAAAGCAGCACAGCATAACAGTACATTAATGAAATGATGAAAACATTGACTCAGACATAGTCTTCAACTAATCCTAAATCTCAAGACACTACCTGGTGGTGGTAACTGCCCTCCCGGCGATATGAGGTCTGAACAGGAAAGAGTTAAAGGGAAAAAGTCAGGAAGGGATTAACACAAGTTGAGAGAATACAAAGCTGAGGTGAAAGGGATGAAGGGGAGAAAAAACTATCATGTCAAAGTCTTGACATAACTTTGACATCATAGTTTTAAGCTTCTGCTAACTGGCACATACTCCAATGTGAAGAAATGTGAACAAGAATACCACACAGATGCCGATATCTGCCACTCGCCCATCCTCTGATCAAAGAATTTCAGTTACATTTGATTAAGGTGCATGAACCATTTGAAATTGTTAAAAACATATTGGACAGAAGTAAAAAGACAAAATGGGTTTAAGGACTTAGTAAAAGTAACTTGCAATTTATGGTATGACTTTAACATGCAGCACATGAGCCTGAAATAAAAACTCATACGTGATATTTCATTCATTCGGTGTCTAAGAGGAGGTGAAATAATAGACAGTCAAGTTTAGTTAATAGACATAAAGTCAAATATGTGGCACACCTCCTACGGTACATTAAATTGTGAAGTGAAGGTGTGACTAATAATCAGGGTTGGGAGGGTTACTTTTAAAATGCAATCCATTACAGTTACAAGTTACCTGCTAAATTAGTAATGTAATCCAAGTACCATATTATTAAAGTAATGTAACTGGAATACTTTTGGATTGCTCCAATATTGAGTATGCTCATGAAGACAAAATAAAAATAAATATCACCACAATATATATTCTATACAATGTGCCCCTGCTATTTGCGGGTGATAGGGACCCGGGCAGCCTACAAATAGCAAAAATCCTTGTGTAATTAAAAAGCATGTAGGCTATTGATTGAGTGATTGATTGATTGATTGAAGGCCATATGCTGTCACTGAAAGCAACCACACCTCACAGTCAGACAGACAGACAGACAGCGAGACAGATACTGTAGATAGATAGATAGATAGATAGATAGATAGATAGATAGATAGATAGATAGATAGATAGATAGATAGATAGATAGATAGCTCTGTCCTCTCTCGCTCCGTCCTCTCTTTCTCATCGTAGAAATTGTAATCACTCGAAGTAATCCCAATTTTTAATTAATGTAATCTGATTACATGTTTTTTCCTGTAACTGTAGTGGAATACAGTTATATCTTTTTTGCAATCTGATTACGTAACGGTGGTACATGTATTCCGTTACTCCCCAAGCCTGCTAATAATACATTTCTGTTACTTGATTTATAAAGTACCCAGAAATCTGTTCATCATTGTAGCTAGCAAAGGGACTTTGTTGATGTGATGTTAATGTTGACACAGTGTCAATATTGTGTCAATAGCACCATAAGTAGTAACAAATGGTTTAGTCAGTCGTGCATTGTACAGTACGTACTCAAACCAGTATGTAAAATCTACGTAACACACACCACACATTTGAAATAATGGCTTTTTATTTAACCTCGAATGAACGTCGTTGAATGCTACAATTTTAAAAGGGCGAATATAACCCAAAGGTTCCCTTGCAGTGCAGTGATCCTTGCTCTTCTCCTCTCTGCTCATTAGTCTTTGCAACATGCATGATTAGCACTGACCAAGGGCTATTGGGCAGCGAGAAAAATAAACGAGCCAAGACCCACACAGATGGGATTCAATTTTCCTGCCCTGAAGGGACAACTTAACACATCTGAGTTATGCAATATTTATGAATTGGGTACTGGAGCATGCTGTAGTGGTGATGATAAAACATTTTAAGAGTGATCAACCACAACCAGTGGCTTCGTCATTTTTAGAAAAAATAAAGGGGGAGAGATTTGGAAATAACAGCTGGCAAATGAAGATGAGGCTGACTTACCTTGGAACGGCTTTTGAAGGTCCTGAAGGCACCAGCTTTGAAGATGACCCTGTTCCTCTTACATAGAATGAAGACCACCATGCCGATGACCACCATCAGCAAGAACACAGGTGTGAGGATAGCCATGATCCACAAGTTGCTCTGCGGCATCTTCACCACAGCTGCACACAGATTACAAGTCGTCATTAGCATTTGACACTTGAACAGGAATCAGCCTTTCAACTAGTGACAAAGAAGACCCCTCGCATTATGCTTGTTTTATCAAAGTGCAAAGTAAATTATTGTAGTTATGTATCTACCAAGGTTTTTATAGTTAGCTAAAACTAACATAAAAATTAAAACTAAAATCGAAAAAAAAACTAACAAAATGAAATTTTAAAAAATTTAAAAAACTGAAACTGCATATCACATTTATAAAACTATGTAATGTACACTGGTCTGCATTCCAATAATAATTATAACATCACTTTTCGCCCTGAAGACAGTGGTACCATTCATTTTTCCCACATGCTCCTTGCAGGCGATGTGCTATTTTGGTTGGCTAAGTAAGGGGAAGTCTACTCGGATAAAAAAAAAATCTTGACAATAATATGTTCTATGCAGCCCCACTAGTCTACTCTAAATATGGTATTATGGTTAATATTGCGGTTCGTGGAATATGAGTTAAGCAGCAAAATCCTGCAGTTTTTATCAATATCACAAGGCGGCCATTTTGCCACTTGCTGTCGAGTGAAAATGACATCACAGTTGCTCAGGTCTTTCACAGCTCAGCTTCAGATTGAAGTTGAGCTGTGATTGGTTGTTGCCTGAGCAACTATGACGTCATCTTCAATCGACAGCAAGTGGTAAAATAGCCGCCCCCTGAGATGGATAAAAGCGGCTGGATTTTGCTTCATAACTCCTATTTCACAAATGTAATTTGAATCAGAATGTCTTGTTTAGACTGGTGAGATCACATATAAAATTATATTGTCAAGAAATGTTTAAGGTTCACTTGCCCTTTAAAGGGAACATTGTACTAGTAACTTAAACTAGGTTTCAAGAACAATACCTGAACTGCCAAGGGATTCATAGAACACAATGCATCTATTAGACCACTTTAAAATGAGATTTCAACTCACTTTGCTGCAAGGATATTTGTAGTTGTAGTTTTTTTGTCTTTTTTTGGTGTTATTGTTTTGTTTTGTTTTTGTCACTTTTTCTCATAGCCCCTATAAATTCTGCTACTCAAATAACAAAGACCTTTTTTTTTTCAGCAGTGATTTTGTCCCTGTGTTCTTATTTCCATTGGCCAAAGTGTGTTTGTACATTCAAAATCCAGTTCTACAATGCAACAAATAAAACAAAAAAATTATATTGTTCAATGTAGCTGTGTATTTGATTGATTATTTTCTTAAATTCTAAACAGTTTACTGACAGTTTTTGTTATTCTGATTTTTCGAAATGATCCCCCTAAATCCCAAAAGGGTCAAATTTTGCCCTAATCCTAAATTAGGGAATAAAGGGTTAAAATTGAAAAAACATATATTTTGGTGTTCAGTGAATTTATAGCAGTCATTTAATGTATAATTCATAATTTTCCAAAGAAGAAAAGGGTTCTTGGGTTCTCAAGGGTTAAATAAAACAAAAATCTAAATAAAAAAAAAACTAACTACAATGAAAAATCCCAAACTATTATAACCCTTGCATCTACCGCTAGCGCTACTGAATAGCACGAAGATTTACGCATTGGGACAGCACTGCCACACATCTGCTTCACAGCCAGAGGGTTCTGCATTTGAATCTCGGCAAGGATGTGTCAAGTTTGCCGTGCTTGCTTATCATGGCTTCAGGTGCTGTATCATGTCCAAAAACATGCATGTCAGATTAATTGCAAATGGCCCAGAGCTTTGTGCGCATCTCACCCATAGTCATATGCTCTTCAAATGAGTATTAGAAGTCAAATTAAAACAGTGTATGAAAATGGAATCTTGTAATGCCTGCATGGGAAAAGTATAAAGATGCTGTTTGCTGAAGGTATTGAGATGAATGTGTGATGCAGGACTTGAAATGTCCGAATACAGATGCTTTTTAGGATTGTGTGAAAGGAGTGTGAATGAGGCCCATGGCATCCCACAAGAAGAGAAGGGCAGATTGTTGGTAAGGCTCCAGTCGGTTAATTATAGATTCTCGGGAAGTGAGTGGAAGAAAATAGGTGAGAGGGAACATGAAGTGCTCTTCAGATGCTTCAGTATGAACAACATTCAGCAGTCATGAACAACACAATTTCCCCTAAACACAAATCAAAAGCATTTCAATTTGAATAATTGCTGAGACTGAGTCTGTTGAGTTAAAATACAAATGAGCCAAACAACATAGTAAGCTGGTAACATTTTCAGATGAGAAGTGCCTCAAAAGAGGATTCAAAAAAAAAAAACGCTGTAGTATGAGCATTTGAATATCACATTGTGTTGCTCTCATAGTTAATAATGAGAGAAGAATATTTTTAACAGCATTAAAAATGATATATTTCCTGTCTTCTACCAATTTATTAACATTTATTATACTTTACATTCTCAGTATTATTTGAAACTAGATGCCAACAGCCATGCATAACATAAATAATAATGTTATCTGGGACTGATGAAACGGTTAAGGCTTTCAAAACTTGCAAAACTGGCAATTTACTATTCCCCAGACACAGATGAAGTCTATTGTTAGCATTTAACACCCCTTAAAATTATTCATTATAAAAGCTTTTGCCTTTACTACCACTTTAACAGACACAGAATGTCACAGTATACCATAGCATCTGACTATAGACCATTTTATTTAGACTTAATCGTGGCTTCCAGAATCTAATAAGTAGTATCGTCTGCTATCAGGCTCATCAGCTGGAGAACCATCTTTCAAATTCAGTTAGAATGAACTTTTACTGAACCCTCTATCTACAGTCAAAGCACACTGTGGCAATGGCAGTACAGTTTGGGCAGGCTCAGGTTCGTTCCTCCAGGTGCCCACTTGATTTCTACAAGAATTCAGAGGGTTCGCTGAGCAAGTTTTGTCGTTTTATGACTGAAATACGATAACAATCGCCACAGAGTGGAAGAATTTGTCAGCCTGTGCCTTGATGAAATTTACCAAAATTATATTACACCGTATGCGCCATAACTTAGACCCGATTTTACCTGGTCTAAAGTCTAGACTACATTTTGTCACCAAATTGCAAGGTGCAATGTAATGGAAAATGTCCTCGGTCGCCTAGCGAGGTGTAGTGCAGTCTGCTAAATAAAAACAACAACAACAACAACACGCTAAACAAGACTTTCCCCAACATGAAAATGAAGATGCACCCGCACGTGCCCACATTTAGACTGCCAGGTCCCAATTTTAAATCTGAAAATCCTCTGAAGCCCACTAAAACCTTCATACAGCAAGTGAGACTAGGGTTGCTAATTCTTAAATATACAATATAGTTTTTGCAACCAGAATTAGTTTATGTGAACATACATACACACACACACACAAATCAGATTCTGAAACTGAATTGAACTCAATAGAGCCTGCATTTGACCTCTTCCAGAGGACAGTGAAGGGAGAAACCCCCAAAAACTAACAAGAACTGAAAGAGACCAGAGTAAAGGCCTGGAAAAGCATTTCAAATGAAGAGTACAACAGTCTAGTGGAGTCAATGGGTCGCAGGCTTGATGCAGTTATTGCAAGAAAAGAAAGTGTTATGCCACCAAATATTCCATACTATTCGCTTTAAGTTAAATTTAGAATGCTTGTTCCAATACTTTTGCTCACTTGAAAAGTGTGTGGTTTCAAACAAAAGGTGCTCTTTTCTGAATTGTTTAACACATCTAGAGTAGATGGAAATACCATGAAATAAAACCTGGAATTCAGAATTTTTGTTTGATATTCATCTTTTGATCTGAAACACAATTTTTTTTGGTATACAATAAAAACAAAGGAACTGACCGTGCCATTCCAGTACTTTTGTAGGAGAGTGTATCTCAAAAAGGCGTTGCCTTCAGGGAGAGCCTGTAAACAGCTTCCCTTTTGCAACAAAGCAATTGTTTCAAATGGACTAACATTTATTTGGTATTCTGTCAGTCTATAGCATAGTGCCCAAGTGGTTAAAATGTCTGCCTCACAGTTCTTGTACTGTGGATTTCAGTTCCGGGTGCTCAGGCTTCATTCCGCATTCCAAAACTATGCATTATTAAACATTCCTAAAACAGAGGAGACCAGACTAGCATTTTATTCATCCAAATGTAATTATGCATTCTTGGATTACATTACTACCCGCATTTTTTTTTTTTTAAACAGGTACTATTAACTGTATCAGAATATGTTTCTATAGTGACACTCCCAAGCCTGTGACGAGACTAAATGAAATGAAACAAAAGCTTACGTTCAGCCTGCACTTGCACAAAGTAACCCAGAGTCAGCGCCATGGTCTGAGAGTCCAGACTGCTCAGTGTCTTGGCCGCAGTAGTTCCACTGATAGGTGCTCCGTTCATTTGTGCGTAATATGTCATCTCCGCTGGGTTCTTGGGACCCGGCAGCCGACGCATGCTTATCATCTGAGAAAGGACAACAAAGGGAAAATCTTCTTTAGCCACGACGACACATTCCACGTTTAATTTGACTGAACAAACCAACATATTCGCATTGGGTTTTCTTTTTGAATTGGAATGGCTACAACATAACGATACAAGAAAAAATTGTTCCTGGAAGTGGCCATTTATTTTCATTAGAAGTGATAGATGATTGTATATGTATATATCACTTGTACATATACCACTGGATTCTAGCAAGGCTGGCAATTTGATTTTGTCATAAAAAGAAGGGCCCTTTGTCATTTGCTGGATGTCCCTCTCTGTGAGCATCGCCCTCCTTTGTCTCTGTAGCTATAAAATCGGTCATCTGTGACATCCCATAAAAGCTTGAGAGTGTGTAAAGCATAAAACCCAGGAGGAAACAATTCCTATCTTAATTTGCACAACATGAAGCTGACAAAATAAGTCATTTACACATTTGAGGAGCTTGATTCAGCCACCAGCTTTGAATGAGTGGTGTCATTTTGGCTGGGTGGTTCACAATGTGGCTGTTAAACAAATGGTAAATTTGCTTTCTACCTGGGATCCAAACATAATGAAACATATGATGTAGTGCCATTACACCGACTAGTGCTGGGCGATATGGAAAAAAATCTTCTATCACGATATAGGCTATTTTATATCACGATAACGATATTTGATAATATATTTTCAGTTTTTCTATACAAAAAATATACAACACACTATGACTGTTTATTTTGAAGTGACAAAAAGATCTGTATCAGAACGCATCCAGTAGGGCTGCTATATAAAATTATCAAATGTTCACAAGAGGCACAGTAACCACTGACATATTTTTTTTTTACAAATGTATTTATGAATCTAAATAGGGGATACAAAAAATGTTTCACACAGAAATTGTTTAAAAATAAAAAAAATAGATCTCCTGTAATGTCGTTTTGAAAACATTTATTGTGCAGATTTGAAGTCAAAATCAAAACTCAGGAATGCAGTGTGAAAACAAATAATATTTAGTGATATGAAAGGTATTCAACTTTAGTATATCCATCCATTTTCTGAATTGCTTATCAAGCCTGTTGTTTAATCTTCCTCCTCCCGGTTGACGTATACGGGACGCCATAACAATCACATCACTTCCTGTTTAGCTAAGTGTGTAGCATTACTTGTTCTCCCAGAGACTCATTGCAAGGCCAGCTGTTTTGCTATTAAAAGTTTGACACGCTCCACTTTAACGCGGTACCAGCGAGAACTTTGTAAAAAGTGTAATCGATGACTTAAATTAATGTCAGTTTCACGATAACGTTAGCCAGTTAGCAAAGCAGTTAGCATGGGAAGGCTTTTATGTCTTTTCCTCTAAATTAGGAGCGAAAGTGCAACGTGTTTATGTGCAGTATTAGCCAGCCGAAGTTCACTGCCAAGCTGCGACATAAATGGCAGAACCGATCTCGCCTCGACTTGAGTAATCCCGCTTGTAGGTAACGTAAGGATCCCAGCGAAGCTTTTGGGGGCTTTCTCCGCCGTTCAATTTTCAGAAAAACTAAAACTGCACATTTAGACCCGCAAACTGCTATGCTTGTTTCACACAGCTGTCACTAGGTTACTTTAATGAGCCGAAAGGAGTACCCAGCATGCTTTAAGGTGGTCTTAAAAAATAAAAATAAAAAGTTGATTAATAATTACGGGTTTGTTGTTTTAGAGTTTTTCAAAGTCTGTAGTATTCGTTATCTGCATTAACCCACCTCGTTTACTATTAATTTTCATTGATTACAAGAGGTTCAGATAATGGATGGATGTCAGATTTACTTTGGCACCATAAGTTTGTAATATATGATGGCTAATGGCTATGTATCATTCACTGCCATGTCGAGTTGCTCAGGCTGCCAACTGGTGACAGCTGTGTGAAACAAGCATGCAGAGCAAATGCTTTTGTACATCAAACAAGAATCACTACACTCATTTGTCCATATTACAAACTTAATGTGAATATCCATCTTTTCAATGACAATTTAGGCAGTAACACACACACACACAAAAATAAAAAATAAAATCCTCCCACCCACCTGTACTGTGTAGCCCCCGACAGTTGTTGCACGTTTGGATCGCAAAGTTTGAGATCCCTGCCGACCGGCCACATGGAAGAGCTCAGCCAGCCGTTGCTCCATCAAGCTGGCAAAGCTCTGGTAGTTGGCCTCCAAAGAAGAACTGTCCACATCCTGGACCACTGAATGCAAAAGCACAAAGATACAATGTGGGTTTAGGGGATGAAGGCCACTGAAGAAGCACAGAAGTGGGAGAAAGATGCACAAAAATGTGATGAAACTCACAATGCAAGCCAAGTGACGAGCAAGGAGAAAGGCAACAATGCGGAGAAAGGGAAAAAATGTGGATATGGACAAAGAATATAACCATAAAAATGTCCGTATCTGCTCTGCACACTTGAAAGCATCAATGGAGAAATCCAAATTCACTGGAGATACCTTAGTCTTGTTCCTGAACCTGAGTGCATTTTATACTATAGCCAACAAGAGTTAGGTCTGTGTACAGACAGAAACACACTTCAGCATCATTCACGCTGGGCCCTGATGTGATGTGAAGCGATCTCTCCCTCTGCCCAACCTGTGAATTAAACATCAATAGCTCTTTGGCACAAACAGGGCACCTAAAGACACGCTGTGCACTGTAAAGTGTGAGCCAGCACGCAAGAAAGCCCTTGGGCGAGTTGGGGAGGGTTGTTAGGACAAATCACTTTTTTTGCTCTGTCCCATTTGGTTATGCTGAGTAGGTTTGCATTTGTTTTTTGTTCACATTGCGTGTTAAAAGGCATGAACTCAAGAGGTTGCGCTAGGCCCGCGCTCAAGCAAGCTGACATCTCACCCGTAGCATCTGCTGAGGCCCATTCCATGCACCTTCAACACTCAAAGCCATTTACAGGCCGGTAGCGATTGAAGCTACTAAAGGACTGAATTGCGTGGAGGAAAAAATACATGTCAACATTGTAACGTACTCTAGTGATTCAAACAGGCAGCAGCGGGAATTGAACCTGTTAGCTTTGTGCTTTTTTAAAGAATGCGACAGAACGAAACACAACTTGCCAACACACAAACTCAATGCAACAGAAGAGGGAAGATGTAAAACAGAGGGTAAAGGTAGTATAGTGTCAATGACAGTTGTTTACAGCACAATTTACCTGTTATAACCCAATAGCTTCGGGTTGCAGTAGATGTGTTGAGATTGTGGTATTCAAGGGCTGAAGGGAGAGGAAAAGCAGATCGTTAAATAGGGTTTAGTTTATGTCATTGTTGAAAATAAAACTTTAAATTGGATTGGAGGAATTGTTGAATTCAGGCCGGAGTTTGCAATCTTCAAAATCTCCATCTGAATATTTCTGAACGTTTAATACCAGGCAGACTAAATGCAGTTTTAGATGATACGATGCGATATACTTTTATTTTCCCCGTGGGGAACTTTTTCCTGGACTCCGTCCAGCTGCAGTTTACAATAAAGAAAAAACAACAGAATAGAAAGAGATAAAATTAAATAAAAAGTGCAGAGAGAGAGAGATGAGCTAATTGATTGTTATTTTGAAACCAAAGATTTCATTTCGGCATGTTGTCCTGTTCTTTTTACTTTTGTGTAGGTGCAGTTTCCCGATACAACTTGAATTCAAACAAAGTTCACACTTTGTAACACAATTAGTCTGCTCTGCTCGATTGCACACACCCTCATCATTATAAAAAAATAATGTAACATAGTGCATATGATGTGTACAAAATTCCAGCTCCACCTAATGTGCTTGCCACCTCCAGCCTGAGCCACTGATATCACTCAACACAGCGCTCCAGCTGTGTTGATTGAGCTCAGCAGGAAGGCATTTTAACTGCAGTTGCAGTGTTGCGCCATTATGGAGGCGCTACATCAACAGCAGTGCACCGGAAAGACATGAAGCAACAACCGAAGAAGATACAGCTTTCTTTCTTTTTTTTAACATTAATGTACCGAAGAAAACAGATCAAAAAGCAATCGTTGCACATGCCCATTTCCTGGTTGTGAGGCAGATGTGGCGCACTCCAACCATCACCAAAGTCATAAAAACACAATATAAACAATTAACATAATAGCATTTTACTTTACTTGAATTTAATATGTACTAGTGGATGAATTTTTAATGATTGTAGTTAAAAAATGGCAAAAAAATGAATGGCAACTTTGTATTCATAATTTCTTATTTGTAGTCCCTGATCGTAAAATGGCTGCAGGACGGCGGCCGATAATGGTATAGACTGGTATTTGCACCAATACCTGGTACACCTCTGCCTCATTCTGAGCAGAAAAAACCCCTGTAAAGATTGGCCTGACTGTTGAAAAGAGGAATCCAAAAAGTCTTGACCTTATTTTTGCTGTGCATATTCTGTTGTTTTTGTCTTCTCTCTATTGTGCCTTCCCTCAACATGTAGGGCTCTATTTTCGTAGACAGGTGCATGTGCGCCCGGCGAAAATATGCGCATTTCAATTTTGGTGCCAGTGCAAGTCTAATCTATGTTTGGGGCCGTGCTGCGCCTCTCTGGGCGCTCACACAGCTGGCGCGTCTCCGGAACATCTGTCAATTTGGTAACAGAAAGTAGACCGTGCTCGGCCTAAAAACAGGCACATGTTCATTTTCGTGCCGGTGCAAGTCTAGTTTAGCGTGTTTGTGAATTTGGTAGACGTGCTACACCTTCATGGGCGTTCCAGCGCATGGAACAGCCGCCTAGCGCATCCTCAATTTGGTGACAAAAAAATAGACAAGATTTTATATAGAACCACTATCGTTAACCTTATCATAGTGTAATTAATAACAGTAATAATAATAATAATAGAAAGGCTAACATAAATGATGATTGTTATTGTGGTTATTTACGATCAAGCTTACTGTTATTTTAACCCAAACCGCCGGCCCGTTACACATACAACTTTTGAATACAAAGAGTAAGTGGCAGTATATTCTCTCTATTCAGTGAAAACAATTAGAACTGCTGCAATTTAGCTTCACTTTCAGTTTCCTGACAATCTCCTCCTCCCAACGCCAAGTGAGGACAGCACACTTTTGTATTTGTGTGTATATGTTATACTTGATAATATTTGCAGCTTATAAACCTGTGTGCACTTGATGCAAGTGCGGAAGCCTTGTGAATCTGGCACTGTAATGCTCGTGGCCTGTAGGAAGAGATCAGCAAAAATTGGCTGGATTCACCGAGCACAGGGGATAAGACAAGCCAAATACTTCCGTTCTTACCTTCCTGCATCTATTGTCAGCTTCCTTATTCATCTCCACCGCATCGAACCCTGGCCTCTGTCTGTCAGTCTGCCTCTGCACCTGTTTCATCCTCTGCCTGTGTACTTATCAGCCCATTCCATCTTTTGCAATCAAATCTTCCTTCAACATTTTCTTGCTTCAGTCTGTCACTTTGCCCCTTAACACTATTTTCCATCAATCCACATTTTGCCTGCTGACACCGTGAGCATATCTAACTTCATTAATCTTGTCGCCAGCTAGCACACTCAAGATGTAAGTTCACCTCATTTTGTGCTTTTCCCCAAATCTGCTTTTACAATTAAAATAGTTTACAATGAACATGGAGCATTGGTTTGTAAGACTCTGGTCATTCTCATTCTTGTCAATATTATAATTTTGGCTGCATGCTCTTCATGTTACAGTTATTGTAAAATTAAAGTTGTGCCTATAATTGATATTTTCAGTTTCTGTGGAAATGCAGGTGAATGCGGAAAAGCTGAAAAGGAACTGAAATGCTTTGAAATTAATCGAACTGTTGAATGAAGAAGGAAGAATTTGAGGAGAATGCGAGAATTGTTTGAAGTTGAAAGCGAAGGTAAATGGATGAAATATCTGCGTAATGGACAGAATAATCGATAGGATTATGAATTCTAAAAAGATTCAGTAGTGAGCACCCTAATTTAGTGCTATTCATTTACAGTATGTGTAGAAACTCATGTCAATGAGTTCAAACCATGATTAGCAAAAAAATGCTACAATTTATATCTATAAATTGCTTCTATTATTTACATTCCCAAATGATCACTTATACAACATTCCTAGAAAATCTAAATGCTTTCAAACAGGCTACTTGTGTAGTTCTTAACTCATTCACTGCCATTGACGGCTATAGACGTAAAAATATTAATTTGAACTATTTCTATTAGTTAAATTTTTTTCCCACTTTTGTTAACAAGAGTATGAAAACCTACAAATTGTTTTTATTGCACATTTAGAACCGATATAAAAAAAATCATGCGATTAATTACAATTAAAAAAAATGTATCACCTGACGCCCCTAATTTTTTAATAATCTTTTCTTCTTCTTTTTTTAATCGTGAGTTAACTAGTAAAGTCATGCGATTATTATATTATTATCATATTTTTTAAAATAATCTTATTCTTTAAAAAAGATTTTAAAAAGAAAATATTATTAAATTAGGGCCGTCCGGAGATCAAAATTTGTCATCATAATTAATCGGATGACTTCACTTGTTAACTCACGATTTTATATCTGTTCTAATTATACAATAAAAATGTTTCTAGGTTTTCATACTCTTAACACAAGTGGGGGGGGAAATGTTAAACTAATAGTCTATAGCTGTCAATGGCAGTGAATGAGTTAAGGGCTCCCTGCGGGCACCATGTTGGTGACCCACTGCTGCAGATATTGAGATGAATGACAAAGTAAAGCACACTTTGCCTCACGAGATTTACTGACATCTTTGACGTGATGCCATAAAAAGTCCAACATTAAGTACTGTTTGTCCTTTGAGAGATAGTTTCCAGAAGATTTGGGCTAAATTAAAAGTTATTTGTCGCCATTTTCTATACCGCTTGTTAGGGAGCGTCACAGAAATACACCCAGGACTGATGGTCATGTTTTTATTGCAGTTGACAGTACATAAAAACGTATTAACTCTTTACATTGTCAGAGTCTGTACCAGTCCTTGAGGAGTCCTTTTCACAATAACTGGGTGTTGATTATTTTTAGTCCACTACATTACTTGATCACAATCTGCTGCTACTTGCTCAAATATAGTGCCAAGTCGGGTTGGACGTAAACGTGAAGGAGATGCTTGAGGCAATTTGTTAAGAGAATGCACAAAAAGATACAGATCAAATCTTTTCAGGCTAAAATTAGCTTGTTCAAGGGGCACAAACAGCTGACTGCTTCTGCCATGATTCAGATGACCGATTTGTGTTGCTGTTTGTAAACGTAACATTCAAACTGACGCTCGGGAAAGCAGAGGACAGCAGCCAACCAGGAAGGAGTGTGAATCCAGTCCACCAATCAGGAGCGGGGGTTTGCACAGCGATATGTGCATATGCCACTGATAGTCGCTTGTCAGCGGCTTGGCTGGAGGCAAAACATTTGAGTTTCTGCCCAGAAACATCCCGGACAGTCCAAAACAAATCCGTCAAAATTCGTACCAGATCCTGTGTCAAATAGTACTTGCCCCCCATGTTAAATCATCAATCACATTTTTCAGTTAATTTTCAATGACCACACCGACCCAAGCCCAATTACCGGTACCAGTAAAACCTATCTGACAAAATAAAGACCAACGAAAGATCTCTAAACGCTGAAAGAAAATCCCGTAATCCAAATAATTTCAACAACAGATGATAAATTAAGTAATTGTTTTTTCTAGTGGAAAGGGGTACAAAGTCCATCCTAAAGCTTTAGAACTCCAGCAAATCACTCTGAATACAATTAGCCATGAACTGAGAACGCATGGGAGAGTGGTGAACTTTCCCAAGGGGGCCACCCAAGAGCATAGCAACAACTCATCCGGAAGGTCATAATGGAACATCTAAACAACTGCTGGCCTTCCTTACCTCAGTTAAGGTCAGTGTTCTCAACAATGAGGAAGAGACTGGGCATCCATGGCAGAGTTCCAAAACACATCTGAATAATTCCCAAGACTTTCAGGGAGAATATTCTATGGACTGATGAGATGAATGTTGAATTTTTTGGAATGAATGTAGAAAAAAAACACATAATACTATCAGTCAAAAATGATGGTGGTAGTCCAATGGTCTGGGATTGACAGAACCATGAATTTTGCTCTTTACCAAAAAAAAATCCTGAGGGAGAATGTTCAGCCATCAGTTCATGACCTTAAGCTGAAGTGCAATTGTGTTCTGCAGCAAGTCAATGATCCAAGGTATTAAACCAGCAAGTCGAAACAAAGCAAAATGACGGTTTCAAAGTGATCAGAGCAAGTCCAGACTTGAACCCAATTGAAATGCTGTGCCATCACCATGAAAAAGGCCATTCATGCTCAAAAGCCATTTGGCTGAATTCAAGCAATTCTGCAATGAAGAGTGGGCCAAAATATCTCCACAGAGATGTGAAAGACTAGGGCTGGGTTTAAAAAAAATTAAATAAAATCGAATAATCTATATCGAATCAATTTTCCTTTTTGAGCCTGATATTGATTCATAAAACCATGAATCGATTATTTTAATATCTCTTTTTCTTAAAAATTGATAAGAAAATAGAAGGCTGAGGGTTTTATTGTATTTTCCCGTTTTCTTGACATTTACTGCTCACATTAATTTAAAAGTATTTTTCTTACATTATGAAATTCACACTGACTGCGGAATGGACGCGGTGCGTTTTCCGTACGGCTGCCGCAAGGAATAGAAAGCATTCGAGTCAACGTGTCAATTCACATTAGCTGCAGTGCGGTGCGGAAGAGATGCAGCACTGCGGAAGGTTTATGCAAGCATTCTATTTTGTCCGGACGCCGCATGCGGATTTTCATGAAGCTGGAGAAATTACACGAATCCGACAAGAGAGTCCAGCATTGGCATCGAGGTAGATCCGGTAAATTTCAAAATAAAAACGTTTGCGAACTAATTTTGGGGGGGAGCGAAGCTAGCTAACTACATAGCATGACATGAGTTGGACATTTAAGACAAATAACAAGCTCAGAATAAATGACAAAATAATACTATTAAACACAAAACGTACTTAGCCATGGTAGAAGTCCCAGAAATAATTTCCAAAAGCATATCGATGTGACAACAGGCAAGTGTGGCTATTGTTTACCAATAGGACTCTATGTACATGGTCTGGCGGGTGCAGATTTCCGGACACGGGCAGTTCACGCAGCGCACGCGGTCTGAATTGCAGTCCGTCTGGATGCCGTATGTAAAACGCACCGCGTCGGTTCTGCAGTCAGTGTGAATTGGGCGGAAGACCTTACTTATTAGTACTTTAAGACAATTCTGAATCTTTTTAATTCATATTTGCAATTATTGATTTAAAAGTATGAACATATTTTCATCTCATCTCTGCTGATGCCAATGTTTGTGTAACACTTAAGTGATTATAACACTAAATCATTTAACCTGTTACTTCCTTAGCAAAATTTAATTTGGAATTTAATGTTTGTGGAGTTTTTTTTTTTAATCAAGCCCTTGATATTTTGAAAGACTTGATGTTCCATAATTAATCAATATCGGATTGAAGTGAAGTGAATCAAATCAAATTGAAAAAAATTGAATCAAACTGACCTCTTGTGAATTGAAATTGAATCTATTGTAGAAATCAGAATCGATATCCAGCCCTTTGAAAGACTCATTATAGAAAACGCATGATGTCAGTTATTGCTGCCGAGGGTGTCCTAAGCAGTTATTAGGCAAGTATTTTTTTTTCCACACAGGGCCAGGTAGCTTATGCCTACTTGGGTTGTCTTTGTCTGTTATTACATTTGTTTAATGATCATTAAAGTTGACTCAGTTTGCAAATGGAGTCACGGAACGGATTAAACTTGTGAACCAAAAGATTCTATCAATGTCTATCAAAAGTGATCTTTATCTTTCTATTTGAGCTGTCAAACGATAAAAAATTTTAATCACATCTTAGAATTTTGGTTAATCACGATTCATCGCTTAATAAAAAATGCTTTTTTAATCAACATTTTTTCCCCACCAAATTTGAAGAGCAACGTTTATGCGTTAATTATTTTGACATTTAATATTATGAGGAAGTTGACATGAACAAATATTCCAAATGTGATACGCAAACCTTTACTAAAATCTTTACTTTAATGCATGTAATGATGTCTATCGCTCAAACACAACCTGTGCTACCTTAAACGTAGCCATCCGCTGTCACGCTAAAGGATCATCTATGGTCAAAATTAAATTTGAATACTCTGCGTTAATTCATGATTAATGCGATAATTTTTTGTGATTAATTAATCAGTTAACACTTTAACAGCACTACTTTCTATATTTGCAGAATCAACATATTTTGCAATTTACATGCATATACTGTAATGTTACTAATTGCAACATAGCGAAGCAGTCCTTATGTCTCAGTCCTGGCTGCTCAGTACATTATGTCAAAGTAAACAGATGAAGAGTTATAATAAAAGAGGAGGAGCAAAATTTACAGAAGAACCCACACAGCAATTTAGTAATCAGGTGAAGTGACTGACCCGCTCAAACACAAGAAGTACGATTCACTCTTCATGTTTATCACTAACCTACATATATTTCCCAAATTATTGTTTGTGTGCACTGTTAACAGGTATTATTAAATGAGTTCATTATATAAGTGGCGGGTCAAACATAAACTAGGTCATGAATCAGTCACTGCCCTGCAGTGGAGTCAGTGCCTCTCAGCGGGCAGTGTTGTAGAAGGCACCCTACATATGCAGCAAAAGGCTGTCTGAGCCCAGCAGCACAATGTGAAACAGAATGAGTAAAACAACAACGGTTACGTAATAACTACCAAATTTGCGTAATGACAGCAGACTTGCATGGGTACTATTTTACAAAACGACTCGAAGTTGCCCCATCTCTCTGGCAACAACTACGTTGACTCATTTAACTGACCATTATGTCCCATATTTCAACTCAAAAACGATGCACTGCCCACACTTAAATATGAATTAACTGGCATTCTGTCATTCCGCCATTTGGTGACTCTTTCAAGATTCAAACTAGGTCTAGAGCATATTCCCTCTCAGAATTCAAGCATGGCTCCTAATTTTTGTTCTCCGATGACTGGGGTGCAAACATGAAACATGTAGTGAGCCTAAACTCTGTGAGACCCTCTTTCTCACACACATACACACACAGGTTTGTTTTACTATCTTTGTGGGGCCATCTCATTGACATAATGCATTTCCTAGCCCCTTCCCCTAACCCCAACCATCAAAAATGATTGCCCACCCCTATTCCTTACCTTAACCACAACCATAACCCAATTCAAACCTAAACTCTTAAACCAAGTCTTGACCCTCAAAAAGAGGTCTAAACATGTGGGGCCCATCAAAATGGCTCCACATGGACGGGTGGGCCCCACAACTCTGTCAAATCCCGAAATGTTGGCCCCACTATGTAACACAAACAAGACCACACACACACACACACACACACACACACACACACACACACAATGCTAATAATATTATTCAAATATAATGGCATAATTTTTATTTTATTTTTTTTAAAGGTGTGAATGTGAATGATGTTGTTTGCTAAGGTGTGCAATTGACGAGCCACCAAACCAGGATGTAGCCCACCTCTTGCACAAAGTTAGCTCGGAGAAGCACCAGCTCACTCATGACCCTGAAATGGATATGAAAGTGTTTCCCAACTTTTATATTCAAAATCACACGGCGTACAACCAAACAGAAGTATCATAAAAAGCAGAAATAATTGATGAGCTCATTTCTTATTTACTCACAAATTTGAATTATGGGCCTCTTTACTTGAACACAAAGCTAATATACTCACAAGATGCCATGACTTATTCTTTTGTACGTATGGCAACACAAGAAAATTTAGATTTATTGTACCTCCTGCCAACTGCCGGAAGAGCATTTGATTATTCCGCCTGTCAACAGATGTTGCCGGCATAGTTAAAGGGCACTTATTTTCTCCCAAAACATTCTGTAAATGGCGAGAATTTAATCACCAACGCATGCATCAAGCAGAGCAGAATAGATGCTAATAGTTTCATCAACTGAATGCGTACTGAGCACTTCAATTAAAAACGTATTTTTATAAGAAACCGTGAATTATTTAGTGTCAGTGCCTAGAGTTATCTAATTAATGAGCAATGGCATGTCCTCAAGAAGTGGTTTCAATTCATGTGGCTGCAGGCCATTCAAGACAGTCAGAAATGATGAGTTGATTCTTTTGCACTACAATGCGTGACCTTTCATTATATTTCACAAAATGGCGTCGTTGGCCTGTGACATTTTCTCACCATCAAAATGCAGTGAAGGAAAAAATATAACTGCATTTTGAAGGGCATTTTAGATTTGATCATTTTAAGTAGCTCAAGTTACACAAGTTTATCAATATTTCGAACACTAGAATTTGCATCAAAGAATTACTGTTGCCGTTTTGGTAAGAATTTAGAATGGATTTGTTCAAAACTTTACGTTGCTGCTTTGAGTTACGAGTGACCACACGTGCAGGTTTTTCAAAATACAGGCCATCATTTGACTGATTGTTTTCTTTGACTTGTGGAGCAAAAAAATAATTAACTTTGATTCCAGCTCTGAATGGCACATGGAAGTGAACTCGACTCATTTCACAACAAGCAGCACTTTGGCAGATAGCTAACAGTTCTTCTTCTTCAAAAAAAAAAAGAGGCTTCACACTCTTTATAACCACTTCCAGTTAAACTTTCTTGTCAAACTAAACATGTAGCAACAACTGTTACTGTAAAACAGTATACAACACAAATTTTCTTATTAAAAATGTGTTTTTCTGGGTGAATGGAAATGCTTCGTTGATTTCAAGTCATTTCATTAAGGAAAGACGATTTGAGATACGAGTGTTTTACGTTACAAGCATAATGACGGAACACCTGATCATATCTCAAGACATGACTGCACCTGCAGTTGATACGAGGTGTGAGTTACATGGGAACCAATGGGACCAAGTGCACCGAAGCTCCGACAGGATGAAGACTGAAAATGAACCGCCAAGAATGTGTGTGTGTGAAGGATGGCGCTTTAATTTAAGGTCAAGCTCCAATATCTATTTTTTTAATATTGTATCTTTTGTATGTAAATTTGTGATCATGAGATGTACCGTATGTGAAACAGATTTCACAATGATGGTGCGTAACCACCAAACAACCAATTATATTGCCTGACAGGACAGTTTACATTGGAAAACTCAGAGTAGTCATGTATATTGTAATATTACACTGGGGGGAAAAGAAACATTAGATGAGGTTGTTTTTGTTTATTGTTTTTTTTTAAATAAAGTAATCTGTTGCAACTAATATATTAGCTTTGACTAATGTAAATCATTCAACCTGAAATTTTTTTCACAACTAATGAACTAATTTCACAAGATGAAGCGAGGTAATTATTTCATGTGGTCTGAAATTTAAATTAATTTGTCTTTACTTAATACAAGTAATTCTATCAGTTGAATCTGAAAGTTTTTACTTTATGTAAATTTTTGGATGTTGGAGCAAACTTTTTTTTAAAGTTCTCTCAAATAAAGATTTAAAGTTGTCATCATTTGTTGTATTTTCACTTCACCATGCCACAAATTTGATACATACATGGTTACAATGGTTTGCTTGTTTTTGTGTCAAATCTAGCATTCTGTTTTGTAGTGGTTTCACAGTAATAGTCTTACTGAATTGCTATTGGGATTATGGTAGTAACGCTGCAGTGTAAAACACACCGTTTCCTTGTGTGACTGTAAACATTCAGAAAGGAACATATTATGCTGCGTATATAGTTGATTGAATTTCAATTCAATCAGAATAAACAGAGAATATTGTTTGACAAATCAATATGCTAGCAATGTGGAGGTCATGGATGTAGAAACTGCTGGATGACTTGAATCCTTGTGATCAAATCATATTGTACAGTACTTCACTTTTTACAGAGGAATATTCAAAACAATGTATATTAGAAAAAGCAACAAGCTGACAAGTGACAAAGCGGAACATATTGTGTTTACGTACGCTCAGCGATGACCAGCGGCGGGTAGAACAGAAAGTAGCCCACCAACTCAGCAGTGAGCTGGTTGAGGAGACCGCTCGAGATGGTTCCGTTGAGTTCCGTGTCCTGATTCTTAACCACATACACCAGTGAGACCGATGGAGAGTCCGGTTCCTGAGCCACGCTTTGGATCTGAAGATTACCAGACAAATGAAATGGAGCCATTTTAAATGCCTAAGTTATGACCTCCCACGAATGTGCATTATTGAAATCTTGTCTCTATTTAGTCGCACGCATGAACAGGTCGCGATGAGCCACTTTATAATTTAAGAGTGAAACTGAAACATTGAATTCTAAGAATGTATATGTTGTCCATTAAGATTGCATAACAGAGCTCCAGACAATCTGTAAATATTTCAGAAGATGAATAATAAATGCTTCCTATATCTGCCACTGCTTGCCTGTGAGTGTACCGCACTGCATATCCATGTCAACCATAGAAAAACAGATGGAGGGGGAAGAGAAAGAAACGGTGAACACGAAAGGGCAACGAACTTGGACTGGTTTAACTAAACGGATGATCTGAAATAGACCCGCGTTTGACTCTACAGTCAGATTAGATCAATTGCACAAAACGGTGCTATTCTCTTTGTTTTCAATTGGAGTCTGCTGTTAATTAAAACGGATATTTGCATAACAAATGCAAAACTGCACTGTTGGAAAACGTCCAAAAATGATTATTCGCAACATTACACATCTAATTTGCATGCTAGATTCTTGTCTGTGTAATAATAGGCCATGCACTACCTCCACAGTGAGCTTGCTGTAGGTCTCGAGCACTTTGTCCTGCGCCTCGTCAAAGGCGCTCTCCAGTCTCTGCTCTAACATCTGGACAAAACTGCAAGAGTAGATGTTGTCTGTGGGGCCAACAAATCTCAACACTAGAGAAAGGAGACAAGAAAGTGTTTCATTATGCTGAATGTAAGATATTAGCATTTGTGTACTTTATGCTATCAAATTAGATGTTGTGTCTGTTGTTCTGAGTAGTACTGTATATAGTGTGCGTGTGCGTGCGTGCGTGCGTATAAGGCATGTAGAAACTATGAACCCTGAAACTAAAACAAGAGAAGAAATCTGACATCCAAGTTAAGGTTTTAAAACTGTGGCATCAGTTTAAGTGAATTAAACTCCAAACAAACTTCCATATTTCTCTCCACTAACACACCTGATTCATGATCAGGATCGTCATCATCTGTAAAGCTTGCTAATGAGCTGATCATTAGATTCAGCTGTGCTGAAGGAGGGAGACATGGAAAACAGGCTGTATAGTGGCTCTCGAGGACCGAAAGAAAGAAAGAAAGAAAGAAAAAAAGAAAGAAAGAAAGAAAGAAAGAAAGAAAGAAAGAAAGAAAGAAAGAAAGAAAATTTTATAGCGTCTATTTGTGGTACAAAATAAATCCTCGTTGCTAGCGGGGGTTAGCAGCATCGTAAAGCTAAGCTAACTAGCTGAGGAGATGTTCTCTCTGGGGCAAATGCCCTTTGTTTTTTGCCATGCGTGTCGGCATGAGAAAAAGGCTCAAGACAGTTTGATACACTACCGAGAGCTTTTGAATAGTTGATTCAAAGATCTGAAGCTGGCCACCCAACTATTGGCATACATGCACATTAACTTTCAGATGAAGGGCTTGACAAACCCACGGCCCTTCCCATGGCACGCCCCAGATTTTTTTTTCTTTATTTTTGCGCCCATGCCTGGCAAAAATTCCACAGCCGCCACTGCTCAAAATGTTTGATAAAGAACACGGCCGTGTGTAGCTTAAATCTCTCTCCAACTATCTGTTTGCTTGATATCCATTTGTTAATCACCCAGATTCTCTTTTTGATCCCCGTCTCAATAGACTCCACGTACAAGCCGCCATTTGGCATGGAAAAACATGTTTCCTTAAGAAGCTGCTTAGTTAAATGAACCGATTTTGCTTTGCTCTGAATCACAGGGGTTTGTATTGGATTTAGGGTATCAAAGACTAAAGGAGAGCAGACGTAATGACAAAATCCTATTTCTGTCTTTGCTCTTTTGTTGCCCACTTTCTGTATCCCTTTGTGGATGTTCTCTCCCTTCCCGCTGCTATTTTCTCTCGTTTCCATTTCACTTGTAGTAATAATATTGTGTATTTTTATAATTGTAAAAATGACCACATTTTCCACATATAATGCTACAAGCTCCATACAGGATTGCCCAAACCACCGTGCTGTCCTCTTCAGATTTTTTTTTTTTTTAGTTAAGTACTGTATTTACTGGTATGGAAAAACAACTTGTGCTGCCTATCCGCCACAACAGTAGGATCACTAGCCTGAAGAAAGGCATTTTTAAAAAGACAAATTCATCCAATCTATTAAATCAAGTGCATTCTGTGAAAGCTAAAATGCACACATTTTAAATTTTAAATAACATGAGTATAATCACCTGTTTTCAGCTGCAGGTGGATGCTTGGGGTAGGTAACCACGTTGCCACGGGAATCAGAACAGCCTTAACCAATGGTGTGTGCTGCCTGATGTCAGACAGCAGCTTGTCAAAGCCATAAACACTAAGGGCCTCAACCACAATGGAGGAAATATAGACGGTTTTGACACCAGCCACATAGTAAACTAGTGTCACATTGCGTGGGCTGCCCTCATCTCGTTCCACCTGCAAAAGAATGCACAAGTTTGTCAAATTTGCATAATGATCACAAATTTAGCACAGGCGTTGCATATAATGTACAGTGTACACAAACGGAAAAGGAGCAAAGAGGTGCTCTGAGCTAACGGCGTTCCTTTTTTGTAACAATTTGGTGGCGGAAAAATTAAGACAATATGCAAAAATATGATGTTGAATGAATTGAATCCATACTCTGTGTTCACTATAAAATACATATTTGATAATTCCATTCTAATTGTCTACACATATTTTTTTTTAAAGAAAAGTAATGTTTGCATAATCCAGAGTTATCAGCCAATAGTTAATCAATCATTGCTTTTATTTTCTCAAAATATTGGAGTTGTTTGGTCTGCTGGTTTAGCTTATCGGTATTTTTGACACATTGATATATTGTGGTAGGCCTGTATATTGTCTTGTCAGTACTCTTGGCAGCACAATAGATGACTTGAGGCATTCTTAAAAAGTTAAATATCCTGGGGGCAGTTTGAAGGTCTCTCAGCCTGTGCAAAATATTGCTAATAGTTTTCAGTTCACCATCGATGAAAAACTTTCACCAGAATGTCATGTTTCCAGGTTTGAATGCGTTGTTACCATTCCAATTTGCGAGTTTTGTTTAACTTAAAACTATGGAAACTGCTTTGTAGAAAGGACATAAAAACAATCCAAAAAGCATCCAATAGATTTTATAAAATGCAACAATTGACAAAGAAGGTGAAGTTAGAAGCATCATTCAGCTACTGTACTTAACATGACACCCTCCTTAGTGGAAGATTTTATGACATCACTGATTTGTTTGCAAGTCTTGCGCAATGGCAAGCAGGAGAACATAAAACATGTTCAGAAATTGGAAACCAGCTTTGGGTAGTTAACACTGGGCCTATTATTTTGCCAGCAAAATGCCAATTTCCAATGTATTAATCATTTTTAAGTATGTTGCTAATAGAACATTATTTTTCCTTCTACATATTGTATATTAAAACTTTAATTGACTAGAACATATATCCTTTGTTTGTAAACCTCAACTGTTGAAATATAAACACGTGCATGAAAATATCTCCTTGACTGCACACTGAACAGAGTTTCGGCCAGGATGCTATAATTATAAAACATTCTATATGTTTATTTATCTATATTGATCAATGTATCGGAAGCAGTACTTGACATTATTCCACAAAATGTTTTTGGTCAACATATTTTTCTTCAGGCTTTCACATCAAAATAACTACGGTTTTTAATTGAAATAAAACTAGTGAACTTGTCAAATTGCTTACAGTAAAACTGTATTTTGATATTATTTTCTGTTTCTCGGGCGGCATGGCTCAGTGGTAGGGTGGCCGTCTCCCATCCGTGAGGTTGTGGGTTTGATCCTCACCCCTGGTGACCATGTCGATGTGCCCTTGAACAAGACACTGAACCCCGATTTGCTCCCAGTGGACATGGCAGCAGCCGACCACTGGTGTTATGTGTGTGTGTGTGTGTGTGTGCGTGCGTGCGTGCGTGCGTGCGTGCGTGCGTGCGTGCGTGCGTGCGTGCGTGTGTGTGAATGTGAGGCATTGTAAAGCGCTTTTTTTGCACCGTATGGTGTCATTAAAGCGCTAAATGAAAAGCAGTCAATTGACTATTTCTATGCTGTTGCAGCTATCGTAACATTACTGACATGTCAAGCTGGACTCCGCTTTGAAATCACAGATTTGATTAGCACAAAATAAGAATGCTATGTGGGTCCAGCCATCCAGCCATTCTCTGTAACACTTACTCTTTTTTTTTTTTAAGCTATCGACCTACTAGACAAAGATGTGCTTCTGGCTATTAATCTTCAAATGCAAGCCTTCACTTGTGTTTATTAGTTATTGACTTGCTAGAAGAGGTGAATCTAGGATAGACTGACCTGTGCATAAGCAGTGGAGTCATTTAGGGCTTTCTGCACGGCGTGACTTAGTCCTTTAGCTAGATTCTGTTTTAGAACAAGATCCAGTTGGTTCTTCCGAATCTCCATGGACATAACTGTGAAAGAAGAAACATGGCATATCTTGTTTTAACACATAATCCATAACTAGACTGTATTTTGTATTTGTTTTTTAACATGAAAGTGTGTTGTTGAGTATAAATCACCAAAGGATTTCATGTACCGGTACACCAGAAATTGTAGTAGTCTCCAGCTTCTTTGTAATCAGTCTTTTTGTTATGTTCTGGGAAAATGTGTCCTTGCTTTGGTGCATGTTTTAATTAATCTGAGTGCAAGTAATTACATCTTGGGCCCATAATAGGTACACTGAGTTTGAGCGGCTGAAAGGGCATTGTACCTGTTCATCATGACTTCGTTATAATTTTTACGTGAAAATGGTTAAAACCTGTCTCTACAGAGGATATTAATTGTTTGCCCAAGGGGGTTATAGTTTTTCTCCATAGGTTTGGCACATTTCTTCAGACTGAAATGACATTTTAAAAACTGCAAGCTCATTTGGCCAAACAGACTTACATTTTCAGTTTATTAGCAAAAGCACATATCTATCCCAAAACTAGTCCCACATGCTTCACTCCAAGTTCCTTTCCCAAACAAAGATCTTCTAAATTGCTATGGCTCATCTGCATTCACTTACAGTCATTTTTGGACTATAAGCCGCTACTTTTTTCACTTGCATTCGACCCTGCGGCTAATACAAAGGAATGGCTTATCCATCAGATAACAAGGGGGCGCACTATAAAGGAATCACAAGAGTGTCAGGCAGAGTAAAACAAACCAAGTGAGCCCAAACACAGCAGGAGAGACAGAACGAGAGCGAGACAATTTGCGCCCTCATTATGGAAGAGCAAGTAGCGGGAACCCGGTGCGGTAACATTAAAACACCTGCGGCGTACAGTCAGGTGCGGCTTATATGTGTAACAAACTAGAGTATTCCGCAAATTTACCTAGCGCGGCTATTGATAGTCAGGTGCGCCTTATAGTCCAGAAATTACTGTAGTGCTTTTGCCCAAAATAACTTGGATGATTTTGCACAAGTCTTTGGATCATCTGCAAAAGCTCATATCTCTCCCAAAACAGCTTATCTATGTGTCAAAATCAATTTTCTGTCATACATGAAGTTAGTGCCCCCACAATTCATTGTCCCTTTGGCATTGTGTGAGGACTGCAAGTCAAAATCATTAGATGTTTTGTCACAACAGCAGCAAGTGCCGCTAACAAAATACAATTATATATAAAACTGAGGGGGGAAAGGATTTTACAAGAGCAGTTTTCAAAGTTTGCGGTTTTACATGCTCCACTCACTTTTTATTCACATAAAGTAAACTAATAACTAAAATTATATCTAGCGCACATTATGACTTACACATTGAAATCCTGCTGACATGTTTTGCAGAAGACAGCCATTAGACTGAAAAACAACTCATCCAGTTCCATCAGCAAGATCTATTCATTTAGAAAATGTGCTTAATGTGGGCACATTGTGCTAACTGTAGGCTAAATGTACACAACCATTAGCACAGATCCACTGAGGCAATTGAGACACGATCTAAGACACTGGCAATTTGATGAAAGCAATGAGAAATGCCACTCGGTTGGCACCAATTATAAGGTGGTTTTGGGATTTGTCCATGGTATTTTGAAAATGTCATTTCAGTTTCAAGAAATGTGCCGAACATATGGAGAAAAACTAATGTAATATGACTTTTGAAAAAATATCCAAAATGTAGCAACATATAATATGGTTTTACCATTTGATGAGTAGAGTAATCCACATCTAAAATTGAAAATCTAAATGCATATTAAGCTTCTGCTGTAAAAAAGGTTCCTTACCCGTTTTGACCCAGTACTTCTCAGTGATGTTGCATGGTAAAGGGCTTTCTTCTGTAATGGTGCTGCTTGGCCGTTCTGTAGTTGCAGGTGTAAGCGGTACAGTTTGGGCTGGAACAAACACTGTTGTTGGTACAGTTGTTGCTATGGTAGTAGTAGTAGTAGTAGTAGTAGTAGTAGTAGAAGGGGTGGTGGTGGTGGTGGTGACTGGAGTTGTAGTTGCAGGGGTGGTAGTTGTAATTATGGTGGTGGATGGAGCGGGTGTCGTAGTGGTTGTCAGTGTTGTGGTTGTGGTGGTCGTTGCAGGTTGAGTGGTAGCTTCTGTGGTTAGTTTGAGACTTGATGATGGCTCAAGAGTTACAGTGTCCGTGATATTTGAGGAAACTGTTACAGTGACCCCAGTGGTCACCGCTGGTGTTGTAACAGCAAGGGTGCTCACAGTAGAAATGGTCACCGAGGACTTCGTTGCTGTCAGGGTTTCCACCTGAACGCCATCGTCAGTCACGTTATCCAGGCTTGTGGTGAGGGAAGCCACAGTAGACACCGGTGGTGCGTTCCCTCTCAGAACGGTGCTTGAGGTGGTGGTGGTTGACAGGGTGCTTGTGGTATTTTTTAGACTCGTCGTGTTCTGAGAGGAAGTTCGAGTGCGCACGGGCACAGTGGTGTTCCACTGATGCGTGGAGAAAGGGCTGGTGACGTTTGCCAGAAGTGTGATGTCATGGTCACCAACTGTGGACAAGAGAGACTCAGGAACTGTGGGGAGATCCCAGGCTGGCAGGCTGCTCACTGATGGTTCTGTAGATTGGACAAGATCTGCGTCAAACACATCAAAGAAAGATTAGGTCTCCGTTGTTGAGATACGTCGTTAACAAGGATCAAGTGAGCACTTCTAAATGCATAATGCTGACCAGAGAACCAAAGAAGGCATGTGCACAGAATTGCTTCAGCATGTAAGTGTCATGAGATATCAGTCCTGAGGCTTTATTGTGATAACGATGCAGGAAATGCAACCAGATTTGCATAATTCACCTTAATGGTAGGAAGCAATGCCATCTAACCCCACCTGAATCAAATATAGCTGAAAATATATGTAGGATGCTCTAATCAAAAGATAACTAAAATTGCATATTTGAGCAAAAAGAGAAGATGATGTGCTTATCAACATGAATGTGGGCAAATATTTGACACAATGAAATCCAATTTCAAAGCGAGAACCACAGATGAATTGTAATGAAAGGGACTGAGAAGCATTTTATCTCTAAGCACGAGATGCATGCCAAATAGGAGGAAAAGTAAACACGGGACATCAGTCATTATGGGCAGCACTATTATCATGCCCAGCGCAATTCTAGCGCAAAGCGCAGTCTAACTGTGCGCATGGGTGGAGTTTTAGTGTTTTTGGCATTTTCCTAGACTTTGCGCTGGTAGAATTGGGCAAAAGGAAACGTTTGTGCAATTGTGCAGCGTTGTGAGTTGGAACTGGTGCTCGTAAAGTGGGTTTATATACAGGTGAACTGCAAGAGCTCCTCTTGCGGATGATGTATTGTAATCGGCCACACATGTGACATCAGCAATTGGAGACCGCCTTGCACCCCTGATTATGTATCTGTTTAAATGCAGTCAGTAACCCTTTCAAAACTCGAAAATGGGCAATATTCAGGTTTTGAAAGGCTATGTAAATGCATAACAACCGGAATAAGACCCTTTTCTAACTCAAATTCTTTTGTCATATAAATGAATACCTCAAGTGAACCGAAAATCTTTGTCTTTCAGTACATGAACTACTTGTATGGGCGGCGCTGTCCCACTTGCTCAGCAAGCCAAACTTGAATACAGTACAGTTGATTTCTCCGCAACATTTTCACGTTATTTTCTGTCTCTATGGCAAAACGCAACAAAAGCTACAAAAACATGACGACACAGCAAAGAACCACACTTTTGGAGCGAGGAGGAAACAGACTAGCCACCACCAATTCACTATTTAAACATCATACACAACATATACGGCTAAAATTGTGACTGGGATAAAAGTTCATTTTGAAGTTGATCATCATCTTCATTCTATCTATCTATCATCTCTCTATACCATCTCTATCTTTTTTTTTCTTGTTCTTTCTATCTAACCATCTCTATCTAACTGTGAGGTTTGATTGCTTTCAGTGACAGTTCGAAAACAGCATATGGCCTTCAATCAATCAATCAATCAATCAATCAATCAATCGCGTACATGCTTTTTAATTACACAAGGATTTTTGCTTTTTGTAGGCTGCCCGGGTCCCTATCACCCGCAAATAGCAGGGGCACATTGTATAGAACATATATTGTGGTGATATTTATTTTTATTTTGTCTTCATGAGCATACTCAATTTTGGAGTAATCCAAAAGAAATCCAGTTACATTACTATAATATTATGGTACTTGGATTACGTTACTAACTAAATTTTTTAGCAGGTAGCTTGTAACTGTAATGGATTACATTTTAAAAGTAACCCTTCCAACCACGGCAGTGGACCTACGTGCTACTCTAATTTTAAGACTTACCAAGACTGTTGCTGCTGTTACTGTCTGAGGAGCTGTTGCTGACATCAGTAAGAGAGACAGCGTCTGGCTTCACTGTCTGAATGTCACGGTTAATGGCTGGAGTGGAGGATAAAGATGTGGACGGGGAAATTAAAGAGGACGCTTTTGCTGCAGAGCTAGAAGAGGAGGAGACTTTAGATGAGGACGGCGAGGAGATTTTGGTCCAAGCAGCCTTAGACAACAGTCCTAAAGGCTTTCTCACGGCTGGTGAGTCTGGTGTGTCCGCCACCATTGTGAGGACTGCCTGCCCTCCTTTGTCCTCTCCAAGCGCCCGCGAGTCTCTGCTTGGCAGGTCTTCCCCCTTTGTGTCTGCCAGTCTATCTTCAGCGCCATTTCCTCTCATGGTTGCACTTTCTGAGAGGATCTCGCCGTCTCCTTCAGCAGACACTCTACTCCACTCTGATCTTTTGGACTTTTGGCGTGGGTCAGTCCCTTCCGTTACATCTTTGTCTTGATCTCCAGTCCCCCAGGTGGTTAAGCTGGGCACAGTGGGATCCAATAGCAAGACAGACTTAAGTCTTAAGTCATGATGGTCAGCCTCATCTGCAAGAAACACGCAAATGAGGGACTATTAGTTTTTACTGTAAAACAAAAAACAAAAAAAACATTGATGACAGAAATATGACCAATAAGGTGTGAGTAAATGATTGCGATTGAAGTTTTCTTTGAGTCATAACTTTGGAAATAACTTTTCAGTTGGATTTTCTTCGGGAATCTCAAAAGCACACACAAACACAATTAGGCTATACATGTGGATAACCTCTTTTCTCTCCACTGCCTAATACACACGCATTCATGTCAAATTGCTTTGAAGCTTTAAAAGTGCAACTCTGGAAAAATAGTCATAATATCGAAACTAGGTCGCTTAGCTTTTGGAGGATAAAGCATAGGGAATTAATTTAGATGTTCCAGAGTGAATGTATTATGCTGATGCAATAACACACACACACACACACACACACGCTTAATTGCCTACAGTAGATAGCCTACTAATCTGATATATTGTGATGTTCTTGCTGAATTCATTTTCCTCGAAGATACAGAAGCACAATACAGATTTACAGTAGCAATATTCTCAAAATGTTTTTATTTTTCATTGGCATTATCAGTACAATGCACAAGATTGTGATGGGACTCGGTAAACTGAGGTGTGTGAGAGGGGTCGACCAAAGATTTGTATTCAGAGTAGCTTGTGCAGTCTGCCAACAGATGCAGCAGATAAGTGCTGCAGTAGAAAAAGGGAGAAAAAAAAGCTTTCTTCTATGATCTACTTTTGTTGCTATAAAATCCCAGATTTAATGTATGTAAATATTTTCTTTTGTCAGAATCTTTGTAGTGCTGTTTGATGTTCGTCTGACATAATCCAACCATATGAAACAACATAATGATTGGCTTCTCCTCCCCACTGTCTAATGTGCACCTGTTCGCGAGTGTGTCTCCCCTCACCTGCACCTTGTTATCGCTGATTACCTCATATTTGACCTTATGTCTCATTTGGTCTGTTTGCCATTTTGTCAGATTCCAGCATTGCTTGTTTTATTCCAAAGTGAGCTTTAACCTCATTTTGATTATTAGCAATATTGTCTCACGTTTTAGATAGTTCTTCCCATGCAAACAATGTACTGAAGTGTCTCTGTTTAGAATTGATTTGTGCCTTGCATCATGCCGTTACTGA